>NW_028318029.1:3934362-4237006 GCF_062004578.1 Staurois parvus | reverse complement strand
TAAACAGAAACAAGCATTTTTCCCTTGTGGTGGAGAGGGGGGCCCCATTGCAAGGGTGGTTTGGAAATTTGCCAGTAGCTCGGCTTTAAGATTGTATTCAGGCTGTAGTATTACCACACTTTAGAATATCTATGTACAGTATTTCCTGCATAACAGTTTTCCATGCTTTGTTACCTATTATAAGAAACGTACACAGAGCACTGATACCTTATAGAATGCGATAGCAGATAATATATAGCAGCGCTATATTTTCTAGTGTTAATGATCAGAAAAGCTATGCTATAATTTTTGCTTTTGTAGCACATTATACCAAAATCAATTACCAGGGACATTATGATGAAGCACCTTAATGAAAAGCATATAGTAAGCACTAACGAGCATGACTTCACAACATATTCATCATCCCGTTCAAAGAAGAAAATTGTGCTGTAAAAGCTTTTGAGATAAATTGCTAAAGAGACACATTGCAGCAGACAACAATCTTCATCAGAGCAATAGAATAACAATACATCTGGAGAATCACACCACATCTAATCTGACACTTACCTGTTGGGATTTCTAGATACTGTTGGGCTGTAATGAACAAACCAATGCTGGTAATTGATGAAAAGGCAGAGATAGACAGGATATGAAAGTTTCATTCTGGTCTCACTTTCTGAATTACATAAATATTTAAATTAGGTGTCCGATGTGGCCTAGGCTTTTGTGATAATTTAAGAGCAAAATATTATTTCATCCTAGCATTTCTATACATAAAGGCAGTGCTTGCTTGTCTCATCTTTAATGAAATAATAATGATGATCATTCAATATACAGTTCAATAATTGTTAAATTCTGAAGAAATGTATAATCTGTGTGTAACTTCATAAAGGTAAGCAGTAGAGTGATCCTCTGACAGCACCCATGCTTACAACAGGTACATTTTGAGAAAAAAAATCTGTCTCCAACAATTCATAAGCTCTGGACAGTCCATGTGCCAGAAATATAAGAAGGGCTAGTATGGACAAAAAAAACAATGAGAGCGGTGCTGTGTAATCACTTCACTTATACTACCATTCCTCACTTGTGATTGTATGAAGAGATCTGAACAGCTTCAGATTTGATTTAGCAGTACCTTAAAGCAGAGTTCCACCTAAAAAAAAAAATCAGCAGCTACAAAAACTGTAGCTGCTGACTTTTAAAATACAGTCACTTACCTGTTCCTCGGTCCAGCGGTGTCTTCACCACCGCTGCTTCTACTGGCCGTCTTCTTTCCCTGTCGCCGGCTTATTCAGTGTGGGCACCTGGCTGTGACAGCTTGCGACTTCACAGCCGGGTGCCCACTGCGTATGCGCAAGAAGAGCTGCGCTTTGTGAATGACCCCGTAGTCCCCCCCTCCACTCCCCAAAAATGCCAATCCTTAATGGGGAGCGGGGACAAAGGCTTAAAGCGGAACTTCCCTTTTGGGTGGAGCGCTGCTTTAAGGAATGGTTAGGGAAAAACTGAAGTTTGGCAAGGTGTCTATACTTGTTTTGTCTGAATTTTTTCCTACGCAATGTGGAGTGCTTTGCACTTGAATCACACACATAGTTACTTTTTTTTATATTTTTTCAGTGCAGCTAAACAAGGGCATATCAAAATGTCAACCTCTGCCCTTCGTATTGATAATGCATACCAACCACAGAAATGCTTCAAACAGTACAACACACTTCTGAGCATGCAAGCCACTTCTAGATATTACAATGTATTTATGGGCAAAAAATTAAAAATGACAAATGCTGCAGTCTGTCTCTGGCATTTAACAGCAGTTTTGTATTTCCAGGTTCCCCCTTAACACAATTTAAGGTGTTACTAAACCCACCACAATAAAATCAGTCTGTATATGCAGTAAAGCATGCTTGTTATACTTACTGTGGAACCTAAGGGGTTCATTCTCTGCATTGTGTAAAAAGGATGTTTGATCCTGACATCTCTGATCCTTCCCTTTTTCCATGTTCCTCATTTTATCTCCTGATAGAACAGAGCCTCGGGGACATGCTCCACATACTCAGTTTGTTGTATACTGTTAGAGAGTTTTTTCTTTTCTTTGAGAGGGTGCATGTGATCAGCACATGGCCAATCAGCTCTGTCCAGACAGAGGGTCAGGGGTTATGCAATCTCATAGGGCAGTGAGAGGAGAATTAAATCTCCTCCTACAAGCTTTAACCAGTGCTCAGCTGGACACTGATAGAAGTCACAAGACTGCTCTAACTGCTGATGAGTAAAGGTATTTAGCAGTTTATATTTACTAAATAATTGCATTTTTATATGTTCTGTGTACTGTGGGAGACCAGATATAGTGAATGCAGAGTCCTGGGTTTAGTAACACTGTGTGTACTTGTTAGGCCTGTCAGTAGATCACTTTTTTTCCACTTGCTGTAATGGGGTGACATTGCTGTTCATTGTGGAGTGAAATTACACAGGAGCATTGTCATCCTGTAGACAGGGTTGTTTTAGATAGGCATGTCATTTAAAATGGAATGTAAATCCCATCTAAGGGCAATAGTACAGGGAGATATGTAAAGGATAGGTCTAAAATGATATTATTATTAATAATATTAAACAGGATTTATATAGCGCCAACAGTTTGCTCAGCACTTTACAATATAACGGGAGACAATACAGCAACAATACAGTTCAATACAAGAGGGTTAGGGGGCCCTGCTCCTTGAAGCTTACAATCTAAGAGTCTTTTAAGGTAAAACATTTTTCAGAGGTACCCAAACTCGTATTTATCTGCAATCTTGCAAATAAATGTGCAGCTCAGACAGAGAGATGCCCAATTAAAGAGCACAAAGTGAGCATGCATTAAAGCCTACCTCTAGCCAAAGCTTTTTTGTAGTTTAACATAGAACAGAGAAAGGTTAGAACCCCTTTCAGAAATCTGTTGCTGTTGTGTGTGGGCATTGGAGAAAGTTTCCATCACTAGCAAAGGGGTCAAGCACTCCACAAGAGATACAGACAGGAATAAATAAATAAAAATATATGTTATAGCCAAAGCTTTTCTTTTAGTTGTGGACAGAGTATAGTAAGATTATAACTCCTGTCCAGATTATCGTGCTGTCTGTGTTCCCTCAGGGAAGATCCACCCTCTCCATTTGTTCTGGTGATCACTGTCCCCAAGACAGGCAAGTGAGGCACAATTCAAAATGTTACGGTTGTCACTGGAATAAAGAGGTGAGGATAAATCTTCCAGTAGGGCAGTGTTTCTCAACTCCAGTCCTCATGGACCCCCAACAGGTCATGTTTTCAGGATTTCCCTCAGATGAAACAGCTGTGGTAATTACTAAGGCAGTGAAACTGATCAAATCACCTGTGCAAAATAATGGAAATCCTGAAAACATGACCTGTTGGGGGTCCATGAGGACTGGAGTTGAGAAACACTGCAGTAGGGTCACCTGTTCTGCAGACAACTAAGTATGAAATCTCCTCACTTTATAGAGATGTTCTCTCATTCCCTGTTCCGTTTTTGGCACAGTAAGTGAAGGGAAAGACAAAATATAAACTGACAGATTTTAACCCTTCTGGGTTCTTGAAGCCAGTGCCTTGATGTCAAGCAGAGGCATCCCTAGGGTTGGTGTCACCCGGAGCGGTGACACCCCCTCCGACGATCCCCGCAGAACGGATCGGATCTGCGGATTGAGCATAATGGACCGGACTCCGATCCATTATGTTCAATCCGCAGATCTGATCCATCCTGCGGGGATCGTCGGCTTGCTTTACAACTTACCTTTTCGTGGAGCGGGTCTGGTGTCACCCGGTGCGGGCCGCACTCCCCGCACCTGCCTCGGGACACCACTGATGTCACGCAATCACCAGGGTGTGTCATCAGGGGTGCGGCTGCAAGAACCAGGAAGAGACAGCCAGCTCCCTGATCATGCATCACAACTCCTGCTCTGTAGGTTACCCCATGTCTTCTTGGGATGTATGATATGAGTATCCCAGGAGGCAGTAGGCAACTTGGACATCATTCTCGACTAGACATAAATTGCAGAAGTGTGGGGAGGGCTCCCTAAAAAATAATATATAAAACATAAATACATGTCAGTTGTTAGGGAGGAGGGAAATTATGGAAATTGAGTGGGGAGGGTGAAGGTTCACTTTATTTCACTTTTTAGTCTTATTTTCCGCCCCTAAACCCCATCCATCCACGAACAGAAAGGGGACATTTTAATTATCTTTGTGCACAGGTAAAGTAACTACATGGCTCTGAACAATTAAAGAGTAGCTACCCAAGCCCATCAGTTCATCAGGTGAAATGGGGCAAAGGGGGCTAATAAATAATTTTCAGGTACAGACAGAGTAATCCTCCATGCTGTGGATCCTACCAATTAAATTATAGTCCTGGCCTGACCCTGCCTTTGATATAAAAGGCCTAGAAGTTTAATTTAAGTGTCAGGAGCTGTGGCACAGACAATTATTCAGCTTGAACCCGGAACTGACCCTGGTTCCCCTGCTAACTCTAAGCAGATAAAAAAAAAGAAACAAATGCAGCTCTGTAATAATTAATACATTATTAAAAGTAGTTTTTAATGAAAGTAGTGTAAGTAAATACGGAAAGGTTTCTTTACAGTGAGAGCTGTAAAAATTTGAAATAGACTCCCTCAAGAGTTGGTTCTGGCCAGCTCAGTGGATTGCTTTAAAAAAGGCCTGGATTCTTTCTTGGATACACAGAATATAACTGGATACTAATATTTATAGGTAAAGTTGATCCAGGGAATATCCGATTGCCTCTCGGGGAAGCAAATTGGATCATGCTTTGCTGGTTTTTTTGCCTTCCTCTGGATCAACTTTTTTTTTTTTTGGTTGAACTTGATGAACTTTTGTCTTTTTTCAGCCAGACTAACTATGTAACCGTGTAAGTATCTGTACCTGACCTGGTATCAGTCTCTTGCAATCCCCTGTACAACGGGCCCCAAGTCTGACAGGATGAAGCAGCAGAAAGAGCCATTCAATTCATGTGCTGCCAAGACATGTGCTGATAGGAAGATAAAGCAGAGTGATAGAGAGATGAGCTTGTCATGGTGCTGCTTCTGCTTTCATTGGCCATTCACAGGCCAGGGTAGATCCAAGACATTCTAGGCTCAGAGGAAGTGGGTTGGTTAACGCTGAGACTGAGGCCATCCTATTGTGTAAAATAAGTACTGTGATGGCAGGGCAGCTCTTGATTGAAAGTGAATATTGCAACAAAAACTGCTAAAAGTCTGCTTCCTAAATAAATACAGACATGTGGATTAGATCAAAACAAATTTACAAATATATTTTCTTTTGTAAACTCACACCTGAAAGGGTAGCTGAAACAAATAGAACTACAACTAGTCAGGTTCAGTACTGTAAAATGGAGTAAAGAAACAAATGTTATGATAAAGGTTCTAATTAAGAAGATGAGCATGATTATATGGCAAGTGAAAGCAAAGAAACCATCAATCCATCAAATGTCAGGCTGCTTTAAACATAAAACCTAAAGCAGTCCATTTTGTTGCTAGGAAACACTGCGTCTTTACAGAAATCTGATTTAAATTGTCCACTATTCATTATTGCTGCTATTCACTGGTGTTTATTATGCCTGACACCTGACATGACTACCCGAGGGCTGCCATAAAGCTACATCTAAAATATCAAACGTAAATATCTTATTTTCATTGATAATAGTAAAATATAACATATAGACCATTTTCCAGGAATGTACTAAGAAAGGAAAATAATAGTTATAAATACATTACAAAATTAATTAACAGAAATTGGAAACTTGGCTGAAATAGCTGTAAAAGCTGTTCAATCTGTCACTAGGAGAGAGCTGTACACCCACACACAGAACAAGCACTTGAAGCTGCTCACAGTACTCTATGCTTTGCATAATTTTCAAACATACGATATGCAAGAAATGCAAATGAAAAGTTTTTAAAAAGTTCAGCAATGCCGTGTGCATCTATTTTTACTGTGATTCTATTTACAGTAGTGTACTATTTTTAGCTGCAATTTAACCCCCTGTGCCAGGCTGAGCTGAAAATTGTTTCTTTGAATGCTCCTACGCTGCAGTCTGTATCTGGCTAAAACAAGCTTCTAGAAATATGCTAGGTTCTTTGCAGCTCCTATTGGTTAGTTCTTGTTGCTAGGATGTGTCAGACAATCCATGGCCAGGCATGGGACTTGAGCTGTAACTACAGGGGTGAAGGTGTCCTCAAGCCCATAAGCCAGGGGCTCCAAGCATAGCTGCTTACCTTTTTGTAGCAGCTTGTGTGCACAGTATACAATATAAACATATATGCTATAAAAAGCAGCATTTTACTTTTCTTTCTTTCTTTTTTTTTTGCAACCTTTTGTTTTTTTGTTTTCCGAGACTCCCAGCCTATAACCTATTTGTACATCTTATTGAAAAAAAAGTAGAATGTCAATAGCTCAGGGGCGGAAAGGGACAGTCAATGGCTGGCCAGATTTGGATGGGGGATCCTTGGCTTTTAGTTGCAATACTGGCAAGGATAAAGATATGTAGTTTTTTTTAAAAACATTTTTTATATAAAAGAGTTTTTTTTACATTCAGGCTACCAGCAGTTATGGGCTGTAGGTCATTGCCGTTCATTCTATAATTTAGCATGATGGGTAATTGGGAAAAATGAAATTATTGGACAGAGAGCAACTGTAATTTGCAGTTTACTAAACAGGTACAAAGTTTGAATCAATGCTGCATAATACATGTAGCCAGGTGCTGCCAGCTAAAATCCCCACAGCCTCCCCCCCCATGCATGCACATAATGACAGCGTCGAAGCGGCTTTGTGTCTGAGAGCTCCGGGGTGTGGTTGTTTGCCCTACCTCCCAAGCTCCTGCTTCTCCCTACCTCCCTTCTGGTGACCGCTGCTCAGACCAACTGGTGGTGGGAGAAGGATACTGCAGCTGCATTGTAGTGTGGAACAGGTTATTTGTAGAGGAACTATTGCACTGCACAGGGATGGCTGCAGAAACTACAGATCCTAATAGACTCTGGGCTCCAAACAGAAGGATTTGATCAAACTGCCCAGAGAAAGTTTGAGGCTTTTTGGTGCCAAGAGGACTTGGGGGGTGACCACTGTCCGTATGCTGGCCTGCCCATTGGAAGCCTGGCTAAAAGAGACCCGATCTGGTGATTGGGAGCAAAGACATCTGTTGCAGCACAGCAACAGCACCCACACAGTTTCCACAGAGATGCTGGAGCATTCATCTACCGTCTGCTAACAGAGACAGATTCACTGTCAGTTCACTCAGTTCACACCGTGTCTATTTCAGCCATACATATCACTTCAACCAGACTTATACTGCACCCTTACCTGCTCTATACTAATAATGAAAAGAGAGTGCAGCGCTATAGTGAATGACATGAGTAACGTGAAATATAAAAAATGGTGACTTGCGTGAACAAATAATCAGTGCATAATTATCGATGCAATATGAGTAATCAATCTCTTATATATAGTGTCCAAAAATTGTAAATAAACGAGACATCAAGTGGTGGGTGAACCCTGAGGAAGTCACGTGACAGACCGTGACATAACACGTAGGTACGCCAGTGGGAGGAGCTTCCGCAGTGAAGTGACATCACATCAGACGCAGGCGCCATCTTGCTGCACCCGTTTTTGATCATCCATGCAGTACACCCATAGTGTGGTGTAAAAGCCGGATTGTATATTTTATAATGTGAGTGGGCAATTTTATTTATTCAGTTTGCAGTAATAAACGGTTTTACACTATGTTGGCCATTTTCTGTCTTACTATCGGGGCAGTGTAAGGAGAGGTACATACGCAGGAGTGGCACGAGTGGCTGGAGGTGGAATTCACATAAGGAGGTAAAGAGTACCACCACCATTGCTAAGAAGATTACCCAGGACTGGGAGGACCACAGAATTGATTCATAAGGCTCATTGGTCCTGCGGAGCCTGGGCAGGAAGGTGAAGGGGCACCCCAGCTTTTGAGGATTTGGTACAATACCAGCACAAGCACAAGAAAATCACTTGCATGTTATGTGAAGTTATGCCATTTATGTGGACTATTTATACTACGGCATTTAGGTTATATGTGGGGACAGTGTGCAGTAGTATGGTCCATTAGAGTTTTGTGCACGGTTCACTGAGTTACCACATCCCCTAGGGGATGCACACACTGTGTTTGCACTTATTTATGATCCCGCAGTTGAGGATTCAGGAGTGGGAGTGTGTCCATAGTAGCAGTTACCAATTATATCATTGATATTGCATTTATTTATTTGTGACTTGTTCCCGTCATTATATTGGTTTTTAGTAGCGCCGCACTACTCTGGTATATATTGGTATCTTTTTGTGCCTAGGTTGAGGCATTTTAGTACTGGCAGCTTATTTAGTATTTTTTAGCAATCCATCCCAGCACAGGAGGTATTATACAATTTTTATTGATCTATATATGACCTCTGACCTCCAGCAGCAGATATGGACATCTTTGGTTATATTGAAAGCAGGTCCATTAATATAGAGGATGTCTTTAGTAAGGCAGAACATGATAAGAAGGGAGATTTGGATACTCATTTTAGGAAACTTGGACATCTCATGGAGAAAAAGGTCTCCACATGGTGGGACATGTTAACGTATGAAAAATATCTAAAAGATAGGTTAATACCTAGGAGACTTAGATGGGATGTACCAATAGCAGATGGTCTAACTCAGGGGTCCTCAAACTTTTTAAGCAGGGGGCCAGTTCACTGTCCCTCAGACCGTTGGAGGGCCGGACTATAGTTTTAAAAAAAAAAAACTATGGTCATCTCCTGTACTGTGTCAGCATTTGTTCAGAGACTGTGGACATACAACGGCGGCGGGAATACTGGGCTGGCCGCTCTATAAAACACACAGATATTTCCCCCCAAGTGTGTCTTATGGAGCGAAATAGTGTCCCATCATTGGTGTCAGTGGGAGGAATAGTGTCCCATCATTGGTGTCAGTGGGAGGAATAGTGCCCCACCATTGGTGTTAGTGGGAAGAATAGTGCCACATCATTGGTGTCAGTGGGAGGAATAGTGCCCTATCATTGGTGTCAGTGGGAGGAATAGTGCCCCATCATTGGTATCAGTGGGAGAAATAGTGCCCCATCATTGGTGTCAGTGGGAGGAATAGTGCCCATCATTGGTGTCAGTGAGAGGAATAGTTCCCCATCATTGGTGTCAGTGGGAGAAATAGTGCCCCTTCATTGGTGTCAGTGGGAGGAATAGTGCCCCATCATTGGTATCAGTGGGAGGAACAGTGCCCTATCATTGGTGTCAGTGGGAAGAATCGTGCCCCATCATTGGTGTCAGTGGGAGGAATAGTGCCTCATCATTGGTGTCAGTGGGTGGAATAGTGCTCCATCATTGGTGTCAGTGGGAAGAATCGTGCCCCATCATTGGTGTCAGTGGGAGGAATAGTGCCTCATCATTGGTATCAGTGGGAGGAATCATGCCCCATCATTGGTGTCAATGGGAGGAATAGTGCCCCATCATTGGTATCAGTGGGAGGAATAGTGCCCCATCATTGGTGTCAGTAATAGTGTCCCATCATTGGTGTCAGTGGGAGGAATAGTGTCCCATCATTGGTGTCAGTGGGAGGAATAGTACGTCATCATTGGTATCAGTGGGAGGAATCATGCCCCATCATTGGTGTCAATGGGAGGAATAGTGCCCCATCATTGGTATCAGTGGGAGGAATAGTGTCCCATCATTGGTGTCAGTGGGAGAAATAGTACGTCATTGGTGCCAGTGGGGGGGGGGGGTGGAATAGTGCCCCATCATTGGTGTCAGTGGGGGGAGGAATAGTGCCCCGTCATTGGTGTCAGTGGGAAGAATCGCGCCCCATCATTGGTGTCAGTGGGAGGAATATTGTCTCATCATTGGTCTCAGTGGGAGGAATCATGCCCCATCATTGGTGTCATTGGGAGGAATAATGCCCCATCATTGGTGTCAGTGTGAGGAATAGTTTCCCATCATTGGTGTCAGTGGGAGGAATAGTATCCCATCATTGGTGTCAGTGGGAGGAATAGTGCCCCATCATTGGTGTCAGTGGGAAGAATAGTGTCCCATCATTGGTGTCAGTGGGAGGAATAGTACATCATTGGTGCCAGTGGGGGGGGGGGTGGAATCATGCCCCATCGTTGGTGTCAGTGGGGGGAGGAATAGTGCCCCATCATTGGTGTCAGTGGGAGGAATAGTGTCCCATCATTGGTGTCAGTGGGAGGAATAGTACGTCATTGGTGCCAGTGGGGGGGGGGGTGGTGGAATAGTGTCCCATCATTGGTGTCAGTGGGAGGAATAGTATGTCATTGGTGCCAGTGGGGGGGGGGTGGAATAGTGTCCCATCATTGGTGTCAGTGGGAGGAATAGTACGTCATTGGTGCCAGTGGGGGGGGTGGTATAGTATCCCATCATTGGTATCAGTGGGAGGAATAGTGCCCCATCATTGGTGTCAGTGGGAGGAATAATGCCCCATCATTGGTATCAGTGGGGGGAATAGTGCCCCATCATTGATGTCAGTGGGAGGAATAATGCCCCATCATTGGTATCAGTGGGAGGAATAATGCCCCATCATTATTATCAGTGACATCAATGATGGGGCACTATTCCTCCCACTGACAGCAATGACACTTAACTAGTCGACCCCTGTTCCAGCATGGTGCTGCTGCAGCCAGCATACCTGGTTGCAGCAGTACCATCTGCACGGCACACTTACCGGGCGGTCAGCTGTCCTCCTTCCTTCACTCCGGCCTCACCCTCCCTTGATTTTCGCGGGGCCGCTCGGCTCTGCCTCCTCGCCGATGATTGGCCACCTGTGTGCCTTTCCTGAGCTACAGTACTGGCGCCCAATCACCGGTGAGGAGGTGGAGCCGAGCAGCAGCGCGGACATGGAGTGAGGGAGCGGCCGGAGTGAAGGAGCTGCGCATCCTGGACTGGATCATCGTGGGACTGGGACCGGAGCCAGGTAAGAGACAGCAGCCCCCTGCCCACCCCTGTACTTAGTGTCCCCTGCCGGCGGGCCGGATGAATGTGCTCGGCGGGCCGCATGTGGCCCGCGAGCCGTAGTTTGAGGACGCCTGGTCTAACTGATGAGGAATCCACAGATGAGTGGTATAATTTCTTCCATGAAAAGGGTTTAGAACTCATTCAATTACTATTGAAGAGAAAGCAAAAGAAAATGCGGAATCTTGAAAAACATATTGATGACATCAAAACTCAGATTGAACCCTTTAAAGAATCCCAGGAAATGACAGCGCTCAGTTATCAACTAAATAAGGACTTGGAGAAATTAGAACAAGAAATAAGACATAGGAAAAGTAAAAAATCGCAAAGGGACCTTAATGATTTAAAAAAAGACTATTCAAAGACCGTTATTCAAATGGCAAACCACGATGTATGCTACAGAAGGGGCTTCTGTTAATACCTCCCCAGTTAAGAATTTAAAAATAGAAACACCGAAGAGAGCCACTTATTATGAGAATGAACAACATAGGGAAAATAAGAACACTAACTATACATATAATAATAATTCGAATGGATATCATACTCCACGAAATGGGTGGAAACCCAAAAATAGTGGGCCTTATTATAAAAAAAACCTGAAGGGAGGGGAAATGGCAACCAATGGAAACCCCAATACCCACCATATAGAACCAACCATAATTTTAGACATGACTATGGATCCCAATCAACAGACGCATATTATAGGCAGGAATAAAGAAAACCAAATAGGAGTCCAGGATACTATCCACATAATAGAGGGAACTGGCACCATCAGGAAGGAAGAAGTCCACTACCAGTATCCAATCGCTATGACCCACTAAGATATGATTACCCCCAATAGAATTTTTTAGAGAGGGGCAGGATGGAGAGAAGCCCGGGAGGGGGAAGGTGGAGAAGCGCCCCAAGAGGAGGAGAGGGTGTCAAGCAGGAACAAAGAAACAAACGAAAAAGAGACCAATAGGGGAAGGGGTGTTCAACCTGATTGGGGCCCAGTTATCTAGGGAAGAGTTGGGAGTGTTAGATAAGGGCCTAAAATTTGCCCCCCCTAAACCGGCTAGCAAATTTGACACCTATGTTGATACATTGAAGTTCATAAGAAAACTCAATATTAAAAAATATTTTATGGGCCTACCAGGCACCAAAACCACTATGAGTAATGTTTTTAGTAATGATATTTTACACATGGTTCTTAGAAACAAATCTCTTTTTAATCCGCATATCTCGAATAATAACCAGATTGAAGTTTTTAAACGAATAGTACATCAGGATATAGAAAAATTGAACATCCCAAATATACCAAGGAATAGTGGGATCCAAATAGGCATTCGCAAATTATCTAAGAGAGATGATATAGTAGTCAGACCTGCGGACAAAGGGGGTGGCATTGTAGTGCTATCGAAAGAATACTACCTGCAGGAACTTAATATGCAATTAGCGGATACCACTACATATAATAAACTTCAGAAATACCCCACTATAGCCTACAAAAAGGAATTAAAAAGGCTAGTAAAAGAAGGAGTGGATAAAAAGATCCTGACTAAGAAGGAAGCCAGATACTTAGTACTGGATGCCTGTAGGATCCCAGTTATCTACATAGTTCCTAAGATCCATAAGGACCAAGAGAAACCACCTGGCAGACCAATAGTTAATGGCATTGATTCCATCCTTTCCAGATTAGGGCAGTATATAGACATATACCTCCAACCATTGATCATAAAAACAGAATCGTATTTGAGGGATACGAAACATCTGATTCAGATGTTGGATCATATTGAAGAGTGCTCTGAATTATGCATAGCAAGTACGGACGTCTCATCCCTGTATACTATTATTGGACATAACGATGCTATTGAATCCACTGGTTGGGGCCTAAGGGAATTTAGCAGTTTGTCCTGGAAACAAAGAAAGTATATTATAGATTGTCTTGGCTTCTGCTTGACCCATAACTATTTTTGGCATGGGAACCAATTTTTTCAGCAGATCAAAGGGGTAGCCATGGGAGCTCGCTTTGCACCGAGTGTAGCCAATCTGTTCATGGCATATTGGGAATGTGATGCAGTATACCAACAGCCCCTCAAAGAATTGGTCCTGTGCTGATACTCTGGCAAGGGAATGTAGAATCACTACAATTATTTTTGAACAAACTTAATGACAATGAGAGGAGCATTAGATTTTCCTGGGAATATAGCAGAGAATCCATCAATTTCCTAGATCTTAACATAAAAATAGAAGGAGGCAAGCTTGTCACTACAACATTATTTAAGGGGGTAGACCGAATCGGGTATATCCGTTAGATAGCTGCCACTATCCCCCGTGGCTGTTAAATATCCCCAAAGGCCAGTTTGTACGCTTACGGAGAAACTGTACACATGAAGAAGATTATAGGAAACAGGTTAAAGTTATTGGGGATAGGTTTAACCAAAAAGGATATAAAACAGATTACATTACAAAGAAAATCCAAAAGGTGGGAGAACTGGAAAGGACTGAACTCCTTGTAGACAGAGAAAAAGAGGACACATTTGGAGACAAGGTATCTATTATACTAGATTTTAATACGCATTACAAACAAGTGGAAAAGATATTCAAGAAGTATTGGCCAATATTAAGATCAGATCGGGGACTAGCGAATTGTATATCAGAACAACCCAGGTTCATTTATAAAAAAGATCCAACCATTAGGAACAAAATAGTCAAAAATGTAATAGATCCCCCTACAAAAAAATCATAAATTAACATTACTTGACCAGAATGGCTTCTACCCATGCAGAACATGCTATGCATGTAGGGAAACCAAGGGCATCAACAGGAGAATTAAACAATTCAAGGCAAATAATACGGGGGTAGAATGTCTATTAAGGATTTCATATCCTGTCATACAGAAGGGGTGGTATACGGCCTTGAGTGCAAGTGTGGCCTGCAGTATGTGGGCAGAACAAAAAGGCCCATGTGGAAAAGAATCAGAGAACACGTGCAGAATATCAAGAAGGGATACTCTAAGCACAGTGTATCTAAACATTTTGTCGACCCATCACCAGAATGACCCCTCTTCACTTAGATACTGGGGAATAGAAAAGATCAAAGGCCACTGGACGGGAAGCAACAAAATACGATCCCTGAGCCAGGCGGAGTCCAAATAGATTTATCTAATGAGATCGCAGGTCCCTAGAGGTCTGAACATCGAATTCGACCTTAATTGCTTTATTAGTGACTTTTAAATTACATAGGCTTAGTTATTTGGGATGTCATTATATTTCATATTTTTATTATCCTTTTAGTTTTTTCTATAGTAACTAGTGTGGTGATAACATCGTTTTGCACCCACGCACTGTTTATGATGTTTAATACATTTTAGATTGATATGTAGGTGCCTATTTGATACATATTGTTATTTATTTACATTTTTTTAAAATATACATAGTATCTGGTTTATATATATTCTACTTGTAAACCTACAGTATAGGTGTATCAGCATGGGTGTCATATCACTATATAATTTTTTTATTTAATTTTTTTTTTATTTAATTTAATTTTTTATCATTATATACATATTTTATATGTTTGTTATGACTGGGCTTATAAAATGTGGATAACATGCGGATATTTATGAGAGCCATTCCTATTTAGTTTTTCCTTATATACATTTTAATGGAGTTTAATAAAGATTTATTGTTCTTAAAATACTGTATTTTAAAATATTATATACCAGATTGGGGTGGTTCTAATTATGTAGTTAGGGTGGTCATCATCACCTATTTGGCCTAATTATATTGATATGCTGCCAGTTGGAAGATATATTATTCTTAGATACATTTACCATGTATTTTTGCAGTTTAATAACTGGAACATTCAGAGGGATTCCATGATCGCATCGCTCTATACACTAGTAATCCGCGGCTACAATAAAATGGCCGCCGGAGTACCGCCCCCTATCAAATGATTGGCTGGGGAGGAAGATAAAAGGAGGCTCTGGTCAGAGTAGGCGTATACCCTGACCACGTGACCGACCGCGACGAAACGCGTAGTTACGCCAGTGGGAGGAGCTTCCGGTGCGAGGTGACATCACATCCGGCGCAGGCGCCATCTTGCTGCACACGTTTTGGATCATCCATGCAGTACACCCATAGTGTGGTGTAAAAGCCTGATTGTATATTTTATAAAGTGAGTGGGCAATTTTATTTATTCAGTTTGCAGTAATAAACGGTTTTACACTATGTTGGCCATTCTCTGTCTTACTATCGGGGCAGTGTAAGGAGAGGTACATACACAGGAGTGGCACGAGTGGCTGGAGGTGGAATTCACATAAGGAGGTAAAGAGTACCACCACCATTGCTAAGAAGATTACCCAGGACTGGGAGGACCGTAGAACTGATTCATAAGGCTCATTGGTCCTGCGGGACCTGGGCAGGAAGGTGAAGGGGCACCCCAGCTTTTGAGGATTTGGTACAATACCAGCACAAGCACAAGAAAATCACTTGCATGTTATGTGAAGTTATGCCATTTATGTGGACTATTTATACTACGGCATTTAGGTTATATGTGGGGACAGTGTGCAGTAGTATGGTCCATTAGAGTTTTGTGCACGGTTCACTGAGTTACCACATCCCCTAGGGGATGCACACACTGTGTTTGCACTTATTTATGATCCCGCAGTTGAGGATTCAGGAGTGGGAGTGTGTCCATAGTAGCAGTTACCAATTATATCATTGATATTGCATTTATTTATTTGTGACTTGTTCCCGTCATTATATTGGTTTTTAGTAGCGCCGCACTACTCTGGTATATATTGGTATCTTTTTGTGCCTAGGTTGAGGCATTTTAGTACTGGCAGCTTATTTAGTATTTTTTAGCAATCCATCCCAGCACAGGAGGTATTATACAATTTTTAGCTCACAAAAGGAGCCCAAAAAGAACCGCTTATGATGCAGTAAATTTTTATTAAATTATAAAAAGCATCCACATGGAGCATACAAACAGATCAAATCCACTTACAAAGATGGCTGCCGGACCATCGTATGGACACGGCGGAGTGACATCAGCACGTAGGCTCCTCACTGACGCGTTTCGTACACAAGCACATTCTCAAAAGGATCCGCCTCCTACTGATGCCATGACAATGCAACAGTTTAAATAGCCCCAGGCGTGCGAACATTCGGGAGCCATTTCTAAGGAGACCAGGAACAACCATAGCCAGGAATATATTACACCACAGTATAGAGCTGTACAAGCCAAATTAAACACGATAAACAGAATCTACTGAACTAGTGTTACCTTGATCTCCCATATAAATAGGCTACAAATAAAAAGAAAGGAGAAACGAATACATAATTAAATCGCGTGCTATTGCCACATAGGTGTATGAAATGACATATAGCAGACGCCATATTACCGAACTTATCTGGGTAAACAAATCCAAAAATAATTGAAAAACAATCCAAATGAAATAATACTAGATAAGAAACATCCTAAATGTGCTGCAACGACAGCATATACATTGCAGCAAGATAAGGAAAATAATTATTATTGACATCAACCAGCAGTATACTATCAGAAAGGTGTGTCAAAAAACAGCCCTGCTAGGTGTGTGGTCATATAATTTTTAAAATTACATACATAAAATTGGAAATCATACAGATATATCCATGTAATGAAAAAAAAATATAAAATTAAAATTAAATCATAAAACCAGAGTGAACCATATATACAAAGACAAATGGCATATGACTATAACAATAATACATAATCTAATAAAATGTTCTTCCATAAAAAATGGAAAAAGGGGTATGACCTATAATGAAACCAGTGGGCCTCTCTGAATGACACAGGAGGGCTTAAGATATACTGCGTAACCCAATAATGTATCTATCCATATAATTATGGAGATGCATATACCATAATAGGATCAAACTAGCACACTATAAGAATAGGACCAAAGACAAAGATATCAACTATTACCAATAAAACAATTGATATCAATATCAATGTTGAGTCACAAAGGGAATAAAGTCTGCATATCGTAAATCCACCTTGTTTTGAGCATGGATACTGCTCTGCGTTTATTGCTACCCCTCCAATGGGGAGGAATAAGGTCAATCCCAATAAATTTAAATCCTGAAGGGTTTCTTTGATGATGATTCCTGAAATGTTTGGATAGAGAATGTTCTTTAAAACCCTTCTTTATGTTATATATGTTCCCTTAACTGGTCCCTCAATCTTCTAGTGGTCCTACCAAAGTACTGCTTTTTACAGGGGCACTGCAGAAGATACCTCAATGTCCGGCACCATATAGCTCAATTGACATTTGCCATTGAACACCAGAATTGGCAGGTCCGCCACTGATGCCCTGTTCTTTTCACAGATGAGAGCAGGTTCACCCTGAGCATATGTGACAGACTTGAAAGGGTCTGTCTGGAGAAGCCATGGAGAATGTTACACTACCTGTAACATCGTTCAGCATGACCGTTTTGGTGGTGCGACAGTGATGGTCTCGGGAGGCATATCAATGGAGGGACGCACAGATCTCTACAGGTTAAACAATGGCAGCCTGACTGCCATTAGGTATCTGGATGAAATCCTTGGATCCATTGTCAGACCCTATGCTGGTGCAGTGGGTACTGGGTTCCTCCTGGTTGTCAGGGTCCTGTCCACGGCACAAGTTCTGGAAGATCTGGCATTTCTGCCAGTACACTACATGGCCGCAGAAGTACACATCAGCCTCAGTCTGGTGCCAGACGGCCTTTATAAAGAGGCTCATCACTTCCTCTAGTTGCTGGATGATCTCTAGCTCCCCGTGCCCTGTTCCTGGTTCCTGTTTCCTGTGATTCTGACTTGTGATTTCCTGTTACCGGCTCGGCTTGCTCCTGGACCTGTCTACTCTGATTTACCCCTGATCTGACCTCGGCTTGGCTTACGGATACTCTCTCTCTCTCACTCCTCTGTGAATGACCTCGGCAATCCCATCTGACTACGTCTGCTCTGATTCCCACCTGGTACCTGACCTTGCCTTGAATTCAGTCCTCTGTAGGATGATAATTTTAATTTCCATAAAACAATGAGGCATCCTTAACATTTCTAACACATTACTTAGTCTATATCAGTATAGATATCCAGCATGATATTGTTCCCTATTGAGATCTGATGTGTTTTCAAAGTGTTCCTTTGAGCAGTGTATATTCTATACCTGTGGGATTGCTGTAGTAGTCTCCTACAGTTGCAAGAAAAAGTATGTGAATCCCTTGGGATTACGTGGAGTTTTGCATGAATTGGGCATAAAATGTGCTCTGAACGTCATCTAAGTCACAACAAAAGAAGAACACAGTCTGCTGAACATAATACTACACAAACATTAGATGTTGCCATGGTTTAATTGCACATAACATGTAAACATTCACAGTGCAGGAAGGAAAAAGTATGTGAACCTTTGGACTTAATAACTGGTTGACCCTCCTTTGGCAGCAATAACCTCAACCAAACGTTTCCTGTAGTTGCAGATCAGACCTGCACAACGATCTGGAGTAATTTTGGACCACTCCTCTTCACAAAACTGTTTCAGTGTAGCAATATTCTTGGGATGTCTGGTGTGAATCGCTCTCTTAAGGTCATGCCACAGCATTTCAAATCGGGTTGAGGTCAGGACTCTGACTGGGCCACTCCAGAAGGCGTATTCTGTGCTGTTGCAGCCATTGTTTTGTTGAATTACTTGTATGCTTTGGGTCATTGTCCTGTTGCATCACCCATCCTCTGCGGAGCTTCAGTTGGCGGACAGATGGTCGTAGGTTTTCCTGCAAAATGTCTTGATAAACTCTGGAATTCATTTTCCCATCAATGACAACAATCCGTCCAGGCCCTGAGGCAGCAAAGCAGCCCCAAACCATGATGCTCCCTCCGCCATGTTTCACAGTGGGGATGAGGTTTTGATGTTGGTGTGCTGTGCCTTTTTTTCTCCACACATAGTGTTGTGTGTTCTTCCCAAACAACTCAATCTTGGTTTCATCTGTCCACAGTATATTTTGCCAGTAGTGCTGTGGAACATCCAGGTGCTCTTTTGCAAACTTCAAACGTGCTGCAATCTTCTTTTTGGGCAGCAATAGCTTCCTCAGTGGTGTCCTCCCATGTACTCCATTCTTGTTTAATGTTTTCCTTATTGTAGATGTGTCAACAAAAATGTTAGCATGTGCCAGAGATTTCTGTAGGTCTTTAGCTGACACTCTGGGATTCTTCTTTACCTTATGCAGCATTCTGCGCTGTGCTCTTGCAGTTGTTTTTACAGGACGACCACGTCTAGGGAGAGTAGCAACAGTGCTAAACTTTCCCCATTTGTAGACAGTCTGTCTTACCGTGGACACATGAATATCAAGGCTTTTGGAGATACTTTTGTAACCCTTTCCAGCTACATGCAAGTCAACAATTCTTGATCGTAGGTCTTCTGAGAGCTCTTTTCTGCGAGGCATGGTTCACATCAGACAGTGCTTCTTGAAACCAGTAAACCCAAAACAGGTGTGTGTTTTTTAAGGGCAGGACAGCTGTCAGCAACACATCCAATATCATCACACTGATTGGAGTCAAGGTTGGCTCACTCCTGGCTCCAATTAGCTCTGGGAGAAGTCATTAAGCTAGGGCCTCACATACTTTTTCCTCCGTGCACTGTGAATGTTTACATGTTATGTGCAATTAAACCATGGCAACATCTAATGTTTGTGTAGTATTATGTTCAGCAGACTGTGTTCTTCTATTGTTGTGACTTAGATGAAGTTCAGAGCACATTTTATGCCCAGTTCATGCAAAACTCCACGTAATCCCAAGGGGTTCACGTACTTTTTCTTGCAACTGTATAGTGATCACAGCAGTCTTCTGGGTCCCATGTGAAGTGGCTGCCCTGCTGCATAGCAACCAAGTCGGTTTGCTTGCCTGGCACACCAGACATTTACAGTGGGGTAAAAAAGTACTTAGTCAGCCACCAATTGTGCAAGTTCTCCCACTTAAAAAGATGAGAGAGGCCTGTAATTGGCATCATAGGTAGACCTCAACTATGAGAGACAAAATGAGAAAAAAATTCCAGACAATCACATTGGCTGATTTGGAAAGAATTTATTTGCAAATTATGGTGGAAAATAAGTATTTGGTCACCTACAAACAAGCAAGATTTCTGACTCTCACAGACCTGTACCTTCTTCTTTAAGAGGCTCCTCTGTCCTGCACTCATTACCTGTATCAATGGCACTTGTTTGAACTTGTTATCAGTATAAAAGACACCTGTCCACAACCTCAAACAGTCACACTCCAAACTCCACTATGGTGAAGACCAAAGAGCTGTCGAAGGACACCATAAACAAAATTGTAGACCTGCACCAGGCTGGGAAGACTGAATCTGCAATAGGCAAGCAGCTTGGTGTGAACAAATCAACTGTGGGAGAAATAATTAGAAAATGGAAGACGTACAAGACCACTGATAATCTCCCTCGA
Organism: Staurois parvus; assembly: GCF_062004578.1. Lineage (NCBI taxonomy): Eukaryota > Metazoa > Chordata > Amphibia > Anura > Ranidae > Staurois > Staurois parvus. The sequence goes on along the minus strand of NW_028318029.1, from coordinate 4,216,547 downwards.
TCTGGGGCTCCACAGAAGATCTCACCCTGTGCAGTCAAAATGATCACAAGAACGGTGAGCAAAAATCCCAGGACCACACGGGGGGACCTAGTGAATGACCTGCAGAGAGCTGGGACCAACGAAACAAAGGCTACCATCAGTAACACACTACGCCGCCAGGGACTCAGATCCTGCAGTGCCAGACGTGTCCCCCTGCTTAAGCCAGCACATGTCTGGGCCCGTCTGAAGTTTGCTAGAGAGCATTTGGATGATCCAGAAGAGGATTGGGAGAATGTCATATGGTCAGATGAAACCAAAATAGAACTGTTTGGTAGAAACACAACTTGTCATGTTTGGAGGAGAGAGAATGCTGAGTTGCATCCAAAGAACACCATACCTACTGTGAAGCATGGGGGTGGCAACATCATGCTTTGGGGCTGTTTCTCTGCAAAGGGACCAGGACCACTGATCCATGTACAGGACAGAATGAATGGGGCCATGTATCGTGAGATTTTGAGTGCAAACCTCCTTCAATCAGCAAGGGCATTGAAGATGAAACGTGGCTCGGTCTTCCAACATGACAGTGATCCCAAACATACCGCCAGGGCAATAAAGGAGTGGCTTCTTAAGAAGCATTTCAAGGCCCTGGAGTGGCCTAGCCAGTCTCCAGATCTCAACCCCATAGAAAACCTTTGGAGGGAGTTGAAAGTCCTTATTGCCCAGCGACAGCTCCAAAACATCACTGCTCTAGAGGAGATCTGCATGGAGGAATGGGCCAACATACCAGCAACAGTGTGTGCCAACCTTGTGAAGACTTACAAGAAATGTTTGACCTTGCCAACAAAAGATATATAACAAAATATTGAGATGAACTTTTGATATTGACTAAATACTTATTTTCCACCATAATTTGAAAATAAATTCTTTCCAAATCAGCCAATGTGATTGTCTGGATTTTTTTTCTCATTTTGTCTCTCATAGTTGAGGTCTACCTATGATGCCAATTACAGGCCTCTCTCATCTTTTTAAATGTGAGAATTTGCACAATTGGTGGCTGACGAAATAATTTTTTGCCCCACTGTATGTGTAGTATATAAAAAATTAGAGTGGTATTAAACCCAAAGACAAACATTTATTATATTGCAGCTTACTATATCATAAAGTGTAACTAAAGGCATTTTTTTCTATTTTGGATAGAGTAAGGGAGGGTTATAACCCCCTTGGTCTGTTAAAGGAAGTTGAAAAATAACAGACTTGCTGGTCGTAAAATTGGGTTAAAATAAAGGAAAAAAAGTCTTAAAAAAAAAAAATTAAACAAATACGACCACCACATTAAAGTGGTTGTAAATTTCAGACATGAAAAATGAACAATGCCTTTCCCTCTATAGTATGTACTTGTATCAATTCAGAGTACTAAGTATTATTTCTGTCTGCTGCTTTAATCCTCTGTCAGCATGAGTCACTTCTGACAAGTTTTCCTGACACCAAGAGAAAAATGGTGACGGGGAGGGACCTCCAACAGGTTGACAGGTTGACAGTTTGACAGTCTTAGCTCTGTTCCTGTGAGCTATGTGGTGGTGTCTCTTTCCTCCAATAAACTAAGCTCTGCAGTGTGTAATTTCATTTCTCATCCCCCTTTTTTCTGAACTCTCAGGCAGGCTTTATAAATTTGGCACTTTGAATGAATGTAGAGAAGTGAAAACTGCAGATAGACAGGTACAACTTATGTAGGATGATTTGTTTCATCTCTGAGTATCACCTGAGGCCAGTCACTTCACTGGGTATATGTGAGGGTCTACAACAACTTTAAGGGATTGTTAAGCTGCAAAACAACACTGCTGATGATTTGACATCACCATGCAGAGCTGTATGCTGATGTGATTTTTAGTGAAAGGGCAGAAAAGTCCACTTCAAGTCAACACGAGAGCGAGTACATGCAATAGTGAAATTAGACTGGAAGGTCATGTGACACACCTGCTAATTTAAATGAGTAATAGCCCAAGGGAATATAAAAAGCTGCTTAAAGCAGGCCATATATGGGTCGAATTCCAAACAATTTTTTGCTTGAAAATTAAAAACATTGTTCGTTTTGTAATCCAATGGTGCCACCAATGATTTTGAAAATCAGTCGTTTTTCACGGGTTTTCCAGCATGCCCAATAAACGAAATGGGGAAGAACCTCGAAAATCGGCTGGTGCCATTGCCCCACTAATAGAGCGAAAATCGGACGATTATTCTTAGGGATGGCCGGCCTAAAACACTGCTACTTCATGTAAAAAATATATTAATTCTTATCCTGTTGATTGAGATAATAACTAGAATAATATTAGTTTTGCAATGTTCCTTTTGCTGCAGCTGTGCAAGTGCTTTGAACTCTCAAACATTTTCCATACATCTAGTGATATACAATACAGCAATGCATCAATAAAAGAGTTTCACGTCTACATTTTCACAGTGTGGAATTTTAGGAACAAAGCGTGACAACTAAATCATAGATATACAGTTTCTGTTGCTATGCAACACCCTTTCTTATACCTTTGAAAGAGTTTTCAACCCTTCATTTTGCTCACGTAAAAAAGTCAAGGGTGTCCTGATGTAATACATAAAAAAAGGCGTACTTAATCTTACAAAATGCATATCTGTCACCCACACAAAAAAAAGAACTATTATATTGTTTTCCTATACATATATATAGTAAATTGGGGTTGAATGTGTTGATTATTTCCTCAACAGACAGGTATGATGCATAATAATAATGATCTGGTAAGAACACACATTCTGTCACTTTGAAAAATATACCATAGAGTACATATTGGAGGATATAAATTGTATGCCATGTTCTACTTTTGCCATTGATGTAGGCTACCAGTATGAGGTATGACAATGACCATTCACAAAGCTGCAGTAAAAATTCACTAGCTGTTTCTGTTACAGAGTTTTATTTAAATCAGTGTCTGAATGAAGAACTGTCTCAAGCAAGTTGCACCAAAAATGATAGCTGTATAAATAAAATTTGAGTAAAACTGATTGCTGTGTGGCAATAAAGACATTGTTAAGATATTTGATCCAGTTTAGGACCTTAAACAGAGGTCTCCAAACTGTGGCCGGGGGGCTGGATGTGGCTCTTTGCCAGCCTTTAACCGGCCCTTGGGGCACTATTCCTATGAATGATACAAGGCACTATTCCTCCCACTGACACCAATATCGGTGCATTATTTCTTCCACTGATACCAACGATGGGTCACTATTCCTTCCACTAATAGCAATGATGGGACAATACTCTTCCTTTTACTGACCACCAACCCTGAGGCCATGTTTATTCCCATGGGGACTGACACCAATATTGGTGCACTATTTCTTCCACTGATACCAACAATGGGTTACTATTCCTTCCACTAATAGCAATGATGGGGCAATACTCTTCCGTTTACTGACCACCAGCCCTGAGGCCATGTTTATTCTCATGGGGACATTTTCTACCCCCACTGACCACAATCCGGCCCCCCTAAAGTCTGAATTACAGTAAAATGTCCCTTTGAGTGAAAGTTTGGAGACCCCTGACCTAGAGCAAAGGACATATGCCATAAAAGCTTCAATGATGTACCTTAGACATATGCTGTGTACCCTGTTTCTTTTCCCCAGCCTCTGTTACAGCAAAACTGCTGTTTGAAAGCTTCATTTACAAATACCACGTAACAACTGTTATACTGTATCATATTTACTGTTTTATTCATCTGTAGATCAAATTAATGACCATTGATTTTCATATGATATCTGGTAATGAAATAAGTAAAAAAAAGTATACTTTTTAAAATAAAATGGATATATATTTAATCCTTTTTTGCTTTTGGTTAACCATTCTCAGCCCTAAATAAACCATTCACCCTACATGCCTCTTTTTAGCTATTATTTTTCTGTTGGTATTTTTTGTTACTATTGTTTTACCATTAATATTTAAACTATTTTCATTTTCTTTTGTTCTGTTATTTTATGTTTTAGGCATTAAAACAGGCACAAAATGAAAAAAAAAATCTTTATTTCAGTTATCGATTATTTCACAATGCTTTCAACCAGAAATGTAATTCTGTTGCCATTCTAAACAGTACATATAGTGAAATGTGCACTTTTCTACAGTAACACTATTTGCATTAAAACTAAGATTTTTTTTTTATTATATCTGCACCTTCTTTTGATTACCACAGCTGCTGCAGTACACACCAAAAGTGTCTTTTCTTTCTAAATCAACATTTTCTATGGGTCATAGACAGCTTCTGGAAGAATGGTCAAACATTCCCATAGACACACTCCTAAACCTTGTGGACAGTCTTTCAGAACAACTCTGTCTCTCACCACATGGTCATTCAAGGTTCTTTCCCCTCCCTGTTACATCCTATCTTGTAGCCTAACTTCCTGTGCTGAGCTCCTAAACTAGTTCAGCTGGTCATTTGCATATCAATAGGGGGGCCTTAGCTTCTAACACAACACATGGGCTTAAAATCTAAAAGTTGACATATCTGAACTTTCTATGGTGGCACGCACGGCTCCATATGTCCGTTCACACACAGAGCTGTGTCTTGGCCCCGCGCCCTCTCTCTCCTCATTGGCTGCTTGCTGTGATTGATAGCAGCGGGAGCCAATGTCTCCTGCTTGCTGTTTCAGCCAATGAGGAGGCAGAGACCTGGGACAGCCGAGGCTGTCATGCAACTCATTGGATCTCGATGGGGCTCAGGTAAGTATTGAGAGGGCTGGAGGCACTGCTGCACACAGAAGGTTTTATATCTTCATGCATAGAATGCATGAAGGTAAAAAAAACCTTGAGCCTTTTCAACTGCTTTAAATACCTAGGAATTCAAAAAGGGCTTACTTTGCTCAATTTTTGCCTAATAATCTTCACCCGGTCATGCATGACCCAGTCACCCATAAATGTGGGGTATAGAAATCCCTACCCTTAACGTCTGTGGATAGGGTCAATTTAATAAAGATGATCTTTTTACCTAACTTTCTATATGTGTTCCGCAATACCCCGGTAATGATCTCTAAGGTCTTCTTTGACAAAATCGATTAACTACTTACCACATTAATCTGTGCTGTGAAAATCTCATGGTTTGCAACAACCTATGTCCAAGGGTGGCTTGGCCCTTCCTAACTTTCGTTCGTCGTTGGTTCGCACAACTTTGGGGAAACTAACCCAGGCATAACCACTCCAATGCACACTACGATTTGGGTCTGGCAATAGGTTACTAGATTTTTAGGGGAACCTGAGACAGTTTCCCCTCATACACCGTTATGGGGTAACTCTACTCTCCCACATCTCCAATCGATTCCAGACCCAATTGTGTGGGTGAGACATGATATTACGACTCTTAAACATATAATCCCCAATGTATCCCTTCCATTTAATACCTTAAAATCGGAATTCCAACTTCCTAACCATATGTTTTTCAGGTACATTCTATTGCACTATGAGATCAGAGCACAATTTCTCCCCCTGATAACTTTGGCGTCTAATTCAATTGAGCGCTTCTTGACCGAATACTCTCCTCACTTTACCTGAGGCTTTCTGGGAAGCAGAAGACTAGAATTACCCAATTGTGTCACACCTGGCAGAGTAATCTCCCTGTCCTTACTGAAGACGATTGGGGGGAAGATATACAACAATTTATACCACTGATGATATCGGCCAAAGACAGATTTATCCAACTTAAATTCTTACACTGTGCATATTATACCCCACAGAGGCTAGCTTTCTTTTATCCTACAGTTAACAAATATTGTTCCTGCTGCATGTCAGAGGTTGCACTTTCCTACACGTGATTTGGTCCTGCTCTAGCCTACAATCCTATTGGCAGAGAGTGCTGGTGGATCTGGTTCTTCTCCTGTTGGGTATGGGAGTTCAGTTGGATGTTTCTTTCCACCAAAAGTTCTTTCTTTTTAATGTAGCGTTCTACGTGAAAGCTTATATTGACCAAGTGGAAGTCCTCTGAGCCACCCATGATTCAGCAGTGGAGAACAATGGTGAATCAGGTACTTCCTCTATACAAATTTATTTATATGGGTCACAGTTACCCTAAAAAATTCAATAAGATCTGGGGTCCTTGGGTGGAGGCTAAAGACTTGTCTTTATGATCGCCTTATTCTTGAATGGTATTTCTAGCTCTGCACGAGCATCTTGTTAAATGATCGCACTGTATTTGGGAACTCTGCCTCTTTGCAATCGGTTTTCGCCCTTGTTTAACTTTTTTGGTTGCCCCCTCCTTTTCTGATGACTCCCTCTTCTTAACTTTAGGGATTTTTTTTCTAATTCTTTACTAATTGAGGTACCTTTTGGTTCTATGCCAAGCTCATTTCCACATGCTTGTCTGTCAGCTTTAACCCATATAACTGCACATACAGTATTATGGTCCTGGAGACACACATTATTAATATAAAAACTCTCACAAAGGGTTTGGGGCATGTTTGTTCCCTTTTAAATCTCTCTGCACAACTAATCTTTTGCATTAAACATTTTAACTATATAAAACACTGTATCAGGTATGAGCTATTGAATTGTTTGGAGTCATAATCCTGGACTATGAAGACGCAATGCCGGAACTAACAACTGACAAAACTTTTGCTAATTGCTACAATCTTGTCATATTTGGTCCACTGTAGGTACAGTATCTCATACCTGGTTAGAAGCCAAAATTAGAAGCCAAAGAGGGATTCCTTTACAGCTCTGGTCCAAACACCTCTGGAAATGGTGACAGTAAAAGGGCACAAAGGGCTCCATTCACTAAAGGATATCAGATGCAATATTTGGGTCATGTCCAATTAAATTTCAATTCACTATAGGTTTATGAGGTAATGCATGCAATAATAAGAAGCGTTCTGCAAATACCGCATTGTAAAAGTCAATTCGCTTAAAAAAAGTAAACAAATACAATTGTTAAATAAGTTGTGGTCTAACCACGTGCTACTTAATGAATGTAAAAAAAAAACATGAAATGGCGTGGAGACCCGTAAGGTCTGGTATGAACTGTAGGGGGGAACTTCACGCCAAAAATGAAAAAAAATGGCGTAAGGGCCCCCCCCCCCAAAAAAAACTATACAAGACCCTTATGCCAGCATGCATTCCATCAGGCCAGAAAAGGGGGGGGGACAAGTATAGCCCCCCCTCCTGAACCACACTAGGCCAAATGTCCTCAACATGGGGGGGGTGTTTTCCCAGGACAAGGGCCTCTTCCCCACAACTTAGGTCCAGTGGTTGTGGGGGTGTAGGTGGGATGACTTATCAGAATATGGAAAATCCCTTTGATAAGGGGCCCCCAGATCCTGCCCCCCCATGTGAAGAATGTGAGAATTGAGTACTTAGAACCCTGCTCATTCACAAACAAAATTTCAAATGTAAATAAATACACAAGACTGTATTTGACAAGTCCTTTATTAATAAAAAAAAATTGAAATGTCCCCAATGTACATTCAGTATCAATCACGATGAACGTCGTCTGCTGACCTGCACATTAAAAAAAAGGTGTTGCCCGTCAACATGACCACTCCATTGATTGGCTCCAACCAACATAACCTGACATGCCACTTCCCCACACTGCTGAATTAAATGTTACATACAAATGAATACATCCAAAGTTGTTCAATTATGGTTATATATATGGTAATATATTGGTTGACCCCCCCATGACATTATTGACCAAATATGAATGTGCTCATGCATGGTCAATGATGTCACTGAGTGACCCCCCTCCCCTTAGTTTTTTTCAGTGGAGGAGGAAGCAGCACATCAGTCAGTGGGAGCCAGGAGACAGAGTGGTCAGTGGTTGTGTCGACAGGTGGCAGGGTTTTTTTTGGAGTTCATTGTGATTGACGGTGAATGTGCTGTACATCAGTGGACTTGTCAAAATTTTGGTGTGTCTATTTCTAGGGCACATTCTGTATTTTTTTTGGTGAATGAGTAGGGGTACTATGTACCCCTTACTGATTCATATGGTGAGGGGACTGGAAGAAGCAGCTAACTCCAGAACTCAGAACATTCTGAAGGCAGATTCTGAGGTGGCCAGTGGTTGACAACCTAGAAGGCAGATAACAGGCAGGACAGAAGGCAGAGGTGTAGTCAGGAGGCAAGCTAAATTTAGAAATGGACAAAAGCAGGATCATGATCAGGAGGCAAGCTGAATTTAGAAATAGACAGAAAGCAAGATTGTGATCAGGAGGCAAGCTGATGTAGGCTACTATTAGACGCTAGCAGGGCTTTTTTTCAGTGTGAACGTAGGAGAACACAGTTCCGGCAACTCCAGCACCTCCAGCACTGGATTATGTGATGGCAAGGGGAGCTAGGGTGTGCTAGAAGGTATGGATGCTTGCTGCTAGCTAGGGGATCTATTGGTATAATGTAAGTGAAAACAAGTGCTGCGCTACAGATATAAAAATGCACAATTCCTATACAATATAATTAAAAAACAAAAACTCAGGACAGTGAACTCAAAAGAACAGAGATAATATGACTCAAAAAAATATACTATTCAAAAAAAATATTTATATCAACCAAAGTCCAATCAATTAAGTGTTCTTCTGTGAGCCCTCCTTGAGATAACGACTACTGTGTACAACTGTCACAGGATTCCAGTGGAAACTATCCTCCACCATAAATCTGCTCACCTCCAGCAGTGTGACCTCACATTGCACAATGTTTTGGTCTAACTGCACTTTGGGTCCCAAACGTATGGGCTCTGAAGATCAACTTGATGAATAATATCTCCAAGGATGCCCGCTTCAGATAACCACCTAATGGTCAGCCGTATTCCTCATAAACAAAATCTCAACATCTTGCTTTATCCTTTAAAAACTTTTATTGCACAATAAACCATAAGAAGTGCACTCATATTCAGTAGGTGCATAACCGCACCAGGTATGATGAACATCTAGTAATGCTTCTGGGGATGATATTGCCATCTTCTTTAGGCACAAGATGGCAATATCATCCCCAGAAGCATAGACCAGTCCAGGCTCCAAAACGTCACCACACAGTGTATAATGCAAGGTAAAGCACAGCCCTGTGTGTAAATGCAATTGCTTTACAATAATGATGATCCTGGAGCGGTGTGTGGATTACTATACATCGTGACATCATCCGCATGTTACCATTCATCAAAACAGCGGCAAATTTCAGGCAACAAGCTCGCGTGCATTCTTACTAGTCTACCCATGCAACCTGCTGGCATAGATCCTTGTTCTGCATAATGGTGCATGCGCACATCTTATCCTGAAGCTATCCTGACATTAGGACTGTCCAATGCAGTCTTCCGAGTCTTCCTTCTTTTCTTTTTATTTTGCTGTTTTATTGCTGCACATGCTGCTGTTGTCCACAGTGCCCAAGCTTCTTTGTGAAAACATTTATCCATAATGTTGTGCAGCAGTGGTGAAGAAGGATGTGTAGTCAGTTCATTTACTACACATAGTTGACATAAACATGAGCTGCCTGATCATATTCTACCTCCCCATTCTCACCTATCCACAGTGAAGCTTCTTCACAAACAAATGCACTACTATCATAGCACTTAGCTGACTCAGATATGCTTTGCTTGCACATTTGCACATGTGCTTTGCACATTTTATTTCTGGCTAAAATGTGCTGGATGCATTTCCTTCACAGACCACTGTAAAATACAATGGATGTTTGTGATGGTGGTGGTGGTGCATGCTTTTCTCACAATAACTCGTCTGAAAAACATTTTTGTTGTGGTTGTAATGTTTCATTCTTTACGTAATGAGAAAGTCCATATAAATCATATATGACAAGCAATCATGGTGTTAGAGACCTGTGATATTGCTGCCAGCCAGCTCAATCTCATCTTCATCTCTGAGTTCAGGACAGTGGGTGTCATCTTTAATATATTTCTATGTATATTGATCAATTGATTTTGTTCTGCAGCATTCATAAGAGATCTCGGATTTGCACATATGGCACAGTACTGCTTTTCTCAAGTTTTTTACACAAGTTGTTTTTACTTCATGTCTGCTTTCCTTCAGTTATATCTATGAGACTATGCTGATTATAAAATCCCTTACAACTATTTCCTTTGCTTTACTTACCAGAAGTGCTGCAGCTATTTATTAATGTCCACTGCATTATACTTGAATCTCCTATGTGTAAGAGAAATATACTTGTATCATAATGCATTTTTAAATTGTGAACTCAAACATATCTTCTATAGCAGTTTGAGAAAAATAATCACCACCATCTGAAGTCCATTTTACATCTTTTGCAATGGTAATTGGTAATTGCATGGTGAACGTAAATGGTAGCATTTTGCCCTATACACTAAAATTTTATAAATGAATAATAATGCAATAAAAATGACTTTGATAGATAAAAAACATTGGTCACTTCTCTATACTGTAGCTGAGTGTTCCAAATACAGCAAGGGTTTCTATTTTCCATGGTATCTTTCTATAACAATCCACTTCAGCAGATTTTTTGCTATAGCTTGTTAGAATTAATCATTGGCCTCAGAGGAGGTGTTACCTGCAGAAAGATGAAGCCAACACGGTATGTAAAACCCAGAAAATATATGCAACTAAGCTGTCATATTGATTTTATTAACTGTCCATCTTCTAACATGATCTGCTGCTGATGTCAGCCTCTATTTTGCCAGCAGTTGATGTCTTCACTGTGCACAATGTTGCAAGGAATCCCAGTTCTTCTAAAAACCTGTATTTTTTTCTTTTTTTAAAGGCCAGGAAGAAATTAAAACATTATCACTGACCAAGCAAAGATTACTAGTGAATAAGGCCAGTCTCTGCTCAGTAATGCACGGACATGCTATCATTTCTTTTGCCACCCAAATCCATGATTGCCAGGCTAGTATCCTTGGGGAGAGAGATTCATAAATTTTTGTTCTTGCAAAAAATGTTTAAAGCTGAATAGGCAGATAGAAAAGACCACAATGCAGCTCTGTAATCATTATAGCATTATCAAATGTATTTTTAACTACTTGTCTACGGTGCACTTTCACCCCCTTCCTGCCCAGGTCAATTTTCAGCTTTCAGCGCTGTCACACTTTGAATAACAATTCCACGGTCATGCAACACTGTACCCAAGTTAAATTTTTTCCAATTGTTTTTCACACAAACAGAGTTTTTTTGGTGGTATGTTATCACCACTGTTTTTAAATTTTTTCGCTAAAAAAACAAAAATTTTGAAAAAAAACACATTTGATTTGTTTCTGTTAAAAAATTTTGCAAATAAAAAATTGTCCATAAATTTAGGCCAAAATGTATACTTCTACATTTCTTTGGTGAAAATAACCCATATTAGTGTTTATTATTTAGTCTGTAGGAAAGTTATAGAGTTCACAAACTATGGTATATACCAGGGGTACTGAATTAAAACTCATGGAGGTTCGACCAGTAAAATCTTCCAACAGAGGTCCATACCACATTTTTTTTTTCAGCCCTCTCCTACTGTATATCACAATCCTTTCACATCAGTGTCCTCAGTCACCCCCCACATGTCACAGTCCCCACTTCACATCAGTTTCACCTTCACAGTAGTGTTCTCAGGCCCACTGCACATTACCCATACCCACCCCTTTACATTATACCCTTTACATTATACCCCCATTATTTTCAGCAGTCCTCAACCCCCCTTCAAATTATCACCCCCTCTCTACACTACTGTCCTCTTCATTTAGTGATGCCCGGTATATACTGTAACTGAAAATTGGTCAATCCTGATCGGCTAATCTTATTTCCTGAAGCCCTGAAATGTCAGGACAGTACAAATATCCCCAAAATTACCCCTTTCTGGAAAGTAGACAGTCTGAGGTATTTAGTAAGAGGCATGGTGAGTTTTTTGAAGTTGTAATTGTTTTACATAATTGTTTGGAAACTGAAGAATTTTTTTTTTTTTACACAAAATTGTCATATTAACAAGTTATTGCTCTCACACGGCATAGATATACTTGCAATTACACCCCAAAACACATTCTGCTACTTGTCCTGAGTATGGGAATACCACATGTGTGAGACTTTTTCACAGCCTGGCCACATACAGAGGGCCAACATCCCAACATCCAACGGGCATTGGTCCAGGCAGCAAGCAGAGATGTGGTCAGCAACAACCAAAGGAATTGTCCAGGCAGCAACATGGTCAGCACAGCCAAAGTATTGGTCCTGGCAGTAGGCAGGTACATGGTCCATATTCAGTACAGGTAGCAGGCAGGAGTGCAGTCCATACAGACAGGCATAGGCATGATCAATTGACAGGCCAAGGTCAGTCAGCAGCAGGTAGAAATATCAGGCTTAGGGGCTCGATCAGTTAAGACCTGGGCATAGGGGTAGAGGCTTCTTCCTACCCAAATCTCCTCAAAGCCTCTGGTCTACAAACCCTAATCCGAGATTTAAAAAACCCATAGAAAACCAAAAATGTACTTTTCTCCATTCGGAAAAACTATTTTGTAGCCCCTCACTTATGTGAGACCCCTGTTATCCAAGCGGCAGGCTAAAAACATGGTCAATAAACAGGCTGAGGTCAGTTCAGGTGAAAGGCAGAAAAGTAATTGATAAACAATCTAGGGGGTACGCAGAAGCATCACCGATAAACAAATCAGGGTCCATTCAGGTGGCAGGCAAAGGCATGGTCAGTTTAGGCGGCAGGCAGACACATCGTCCATAAACAAGCCTGGGTCTGTTCAGGTGGCAGGCAGAGGCATGGTCAGCTTAGGCAGCAGGTCAATTAACAGTCCAGGGTCAGTTCTGGAGCAAGCAGAGGCATGATGAGCGTGAAGGCAAATGATCATATATGGAGAAATGGCAACAATTCAGAACTACAAAAGTATTTCACTAATATTGTAGTGAAGTATGGTAACTGCGGAAACTATTCATAGGGCTAGTTAGGAAGGACACTGGGGACAATATTAAGTGGTAATTCGTCTAACTCCCCCTTTGGAGCACATCCTACATTTTTTCTTTACGTTTTTGGCCTGTTTCTCTGGGAGGGATTTTATCGGGAAAATGGCATTCATTGAGTCTGCTCACTGAATCTGAGCAAATGCTTTGTGGTGGAATGCCTTCCTTGTACACAAGGGCAGTGATGATTTCCTTTTGGTGACGGAGAAAGGGTTCGGGTTTTTCAGTGAATTTAGAGTAGATAACATAAGAATTACATATTGCCAAATTGAAAAGATAAATGGAAACTTTCTTGTACCAGTGGTGGGTTCATCTTGTTGCAATGTAGGGCTGGATCATCTGATTGTTGTAGTTGACTCCCCCCAAAAACATATTGTACTCACGGACACATTCAGGCTTCTGGACTGGGCCATTCATTCTGTGAATTTGAACAGTGGTGTTATTGTGGATTGAGGAAAGCATGTAGATGTCTTGTTTGTCCCTCCACTTCATAGCCACTACTTCCCTGTTCCGCAAACTCGCCAATTCCCCTCTTCTTAGTTTTGCTTTTATCAGCCTTTGAGGGAAGCCCTTCCTATTAGCTCTTACAGTGCCACAAGCTAATGTTTTCTTCTAGTAGAGATGGCGTCAAAGGGGCAAGCTGGTATAATAATTATCAACATAGAGATGATAACCTTTTTCAAAGAGTGGGAACACAAGGTCCCAAATGATTTTAATACTTGTTCCAATATAATCTGGGCAGTTAGGGAAATGCATCTGGGTGTCCTTTCTTTCATACATGCGGAAGGCCCATGTGTACCCCGAGCCCTTTTAATGGGGAAAAACTGCTTGATGCCCAGCCTTCCAGTGAAGTGGCAATTGACTCATCCATGTAGATGTTTTTGTCTGCGATATATAATTGTGAGAATTTCTCTGAGAAAAAATTAAGAAGTGGACAAATTTTATATAGTTTACCATATGCTGGGTCATTTTGGGGAGGGCACTGTGCGTTTTCATTGTAATCGAGGAACCGCATGATCATAAAATAATTACTTCTGGGCATAGCTGATGAATAAATGGGCATGTGATGGATAGGGTGGGTGGACCAGTAGGAGTATATTCCATTTTTTTTGTAAGTCCCATATTAAATGCGAGGCCCGAAAAGATCTTGAACTCCTCCACTGTTAATGGTTTCCATTCATGGGGACGGGCATAATATGAAGTTAGGTTGTTGGCTATAAATTGTTGGGCATAGAGGTTGCACTGGTTCACAACTGAACTTATTAAATCATTGGTGAATACTAAATGAAAAAAAAATCAATGGAGGCAACATTGTCCTTGTTGATCTGGACACCTGGCTGTGCAGTAAAAGGGGGGATATCAGCTGCTCCTGAGTTAGGGGGAAGCCACAGAGGATTTTGAGGGGCATGTGGAAGATTGGCATGGACCCTAACCCTTTGGGGCTGATGTAACACCATGGCCTTTCTTGCAGAGGTACTCCGTTTCTGGTGGATGCCACTACGCTACTGGTAGATGCCAATGCAGTACTAGTGGTTGCCTGCTCCTCGCCAGAATGTCTTAGTTTGGTAGGCACACTTTCCTCCTCTTCTGATTCCGTTGCAGACTCACTACTTAAAACTGGTTCATATTCCGAACCAGAATCAGACACAGAGAACTCCCTGCTGCTCTCTTCGGTCATACTTAGGATTTGGTATGCCTCCTTACTGGTAAATCATTTTTTAGACATTTTGGTGACTGTGGGCTGTGGTGAAACATTGCTGTGATGGGGATAACAGTACAGATGTGGCTGCTCTGATCTGCACCAATGAGGATGCAATGATGTGCACTAATGAGGCTGATCTGTTGGGTGCTGATGGGACTGCACTGCTGGGTGCTGATGGGCACTGATTAGGCTGCACTGATGGGCGCTGATCAGGTTGCACTGATGTTGCGCTGATGATGATGCACTAATGGGTGCTAATGGGCACTGATCAAGCTAAACTGATGGGCGCTGATGAGGCTGCACTCATGGGTGCTGATGAGGCTGCACTAATAGGCACTGATATGCACTGATGTACACTAATGAGGCTGTACTGATGTGCACCAATGCACTGCACTGGGCTGCACTGAAGGAAAATGATGAGGTGGCACTGATAAGCTACACTGATGTGCACTAATGAGGCAGCAGTGATGGGTACTGATGGGGCGGCACTGATAAGCGGCACTGGTGAGGCAGCACTGATGGGCACTGATAAGTGGTACTGATCAGGCAGCACTAATGAAACAGCACTAATGGGTACTGTGTGGCAGTGTTCAGCAATGGACTCACAGTTTCGGGCACAGATCGTCTTCTTTCCTCACACTCTGTTTCTGTGTGAGGGAAGGAGACCTGTCAAACTCCCGATGACCCTGCTTTGTTTACACTTGTAATTGCATATCATTGGCCTGTGATTGGCCCTTTACCCCCATCTGTGATGCACTGTGTCCATGGCACACAGCGAGCACAGTTACTTTCTGATGCGTGCCCCAGCAGGTGCACGTAAAGCTCGTTCACGGGATGACATCCATGGACACCCCCCTAGAATGAGAGAGCCACACTGTAGCCATCTTTCGACTATGGCGCAGTAAGGAAGTGGTTAAATGCAAGCAGTGTAGGTACCTGAACTTGATCTGGCATTAGCTTTTCACAGTCCCTGTATAGCAGAGCTGGAATGTAAGATTAAGACGCAGTACAAGGAGCCAATTAGTTCATGTGCTAACAAGAAGCATGCTGATAGAAAGCATGACAGCGTTTTGAGTTAATCATTGTAATGCTTCTCCTTTCAATGTCCCTTAACAAACGGAGTTGGGTTCAGGACAACCCAGGCTATTACTTTTTTTCCTGTTTTATCGGATGGAGTTCTGCTTTAAAAGTGAAATATAAATGAAAGAACAAAATAGGCCCAAAGGCAAGACCTACCATAATATTTGAATGAACAGTGCAGATTTTTAAGGATTGAGTAGTCTCTATGCATGGTGTACAGGAATAGGTAATGGATCCCCAGTGGGTGAATCTTTAAGCATATAAAGGGTTTTGGTCACTAGCAAAGAGTGAAATGTTTACACATGTCAGAAACCATTGCACTTCAGGATGGTCTGGTCTGAATTTAAGATTGGATAAAATGGCTGATCACAAATCAGTTACTAAACAGAACATCCCCGTGTCTACCTTTCAACCAGTAAATGATGCCATGTAGAGGCACTCACCCAATGTGTACCTGTAATTTGGCGTGTGTCTCTGGACAGGACACATCGTGTTCGGCGAGCGGAATTTTTTTTTGTGCATATCAGCATTCATGGTGATTGACATTGGATTTACTTCAGGGAACATTTATTTTTTGGGTTGTTTTTTAATAAAGGACTTGTCGAAAACTGTGTTTGTATGGTTTCTTTACATTTTTAACAGTTATTGTTTTTTTGTGAATGCGTAGGCGTAGTATGTACCCCATACTCATTCACATGAGGGTGGCAAGACCACCCAGGGTTGTGGGGAAGAGCCCATTATCCCCATCAACATGGGGACAAAGTGCTTTGGGGGGGGGAGCCCCCCTCCCCCACAGCACACCCCCATGTTGAGGACATGGCCTTTGCTAGTTCTGGGGCATGTGGCCTGTTATGGTTTGTCCCCCCCCCCTTTCCTGGCCTGCTGGGCTGCATGCCCAAATAAGGGTCTGCCATGGATTTTGGAGGGACCCCACTCCAATTTTTTTTCTTACATTTTGGTGTGTGGTTCCCCGTAAAATTTAAATTTCATAAGACTTTTTTGGATTCATTCAGATTCATTGCTATGTCCATTCGGAAATTCGGATACATCTGAATCTCCGAAAATGAAATTTTCATCGGAAAAACTAATCTCAATGAACCGAATAGCACATGTCTATAAGCTACCCACACATCCTCACTATTTCTCTTCACACAATGCTACCAATCAATCAATTGCAACTTCCATATTTCTAGATTTACTAAGGGTGGCTGTGTGGCAACAGAAACCATTCAGGATCTTTCAGAAATAATAGTACCTATTGTCACGATCGCCGCCACCAACATGCGACAATCGCACGACCGCGACCAACAATAATAGGTCACGCCCGCGGCATCAGACCCCAGACCTTCTCACCAAACTTGTGACCAAAGGACCGGCCGATCTAAAACCGCAGTGTGACGCCCGTAACAAGGCCACACCCAGCTGCACCCTGCACAGCGATTGTCCAGCTAATGGGCTACAATCGGTGCCTGCAGCCTGAATGCGCTTGTTACTGGGTCGGGTTAATTACACAACTAACCCTCTACTGCCACCACTACTTTTGTCGGAGACTGGGAAACTCCCGTTATCAAATATACACTATAATGATTGAAAAGTCGCCTGTCCAATACGGTCACCGCAGGCCGATTGGGCAGAGGATTAAACAAACACAGTAGCGTCTCTTCAAAGGCAGGAATTCGTGAATTGCAAGTAAACGCTTAGAAACAGTTTAACACTTTCAGAAAGAAAGATTTATTACTAAAAGAGTCAAACAGGTGCAATAAAATATTTACAAAGAAAATGTAACTAGATATATATATATATATGCATATAAAGACCCACAACACAGCAAAGAGATAATAGGAAGGAAGTTAAAGGATTAAGTTACTTGCCAATACACCTTGGTTTGTAAGCAGATCCAAGTTGCAGAGCAGAAAGGGTCTTTGATCTCCTCTGTTACGATGTTAAGATCAGGAGATGTGTGTTTCTCTCTAGGCTTGTCAGTCTGTCTTTTTAAAATCCCTCTGCAAGGGGGGGGCGGCTCTGAACACTGGCCACTACGCTGTTTTGGGAGGGGTCAGTCGGGAGAACTCTGAATTAGAACCAACATCTGTCATAATCCATGACATGAAACATAGGGGAAAAAACCTGACTTGAGGAATGTTTTTTAACTTCTGTCACCTGGCTGGTAGGTTTTATGAGGTTTCAATTTCTTTCAAGTCCTAGGAAAAACTATCTTATCTTGATTAGGAGGGGTGAGTTTTCACAGGCCTAGGGACAACCAGTCTCTGGCTTCATGGGGGGGCTTTATTGCTCTGGGCCCCCTGCTGTTCTAGCCTGCCAGCAACTTTAAACACACACTGTCCCTGTGCCTCTCAGGAAGGGAGTGGGTAGGGAAGGAAGGATTGAGGAATACTTCTAATAAAAGAAAAAAGGGGAACTCCGCGTCCAACTCTGATGAGCAAGTTTGCTACACCTATCATGTACAAATGTGCCAATCTACCTGTTACTCAATATTGTAACTTACTGCTCGGCTGTGAGATCACGCATTTACTAAAAGGGAGCAAGCCAGAAGACACTAGTGTATTTACATATTCTAAATGGAAATAAAAACATTTAAAATAAACCCTCATTCATCTCTGTAATTATGGGTATTGTTCACAAAAATCACAACAAAGGCACTGAAATCTAAGCTCTCTCCCTATTACTTTCTATTGTGACAGAATCTTGGCATCTGACCCGCCCTCTAATGTGAACACATTAAAGGTGTTTCTCAGTTGTTGGAAACAGTCTGAAATCAGACTTTAGAGTCTTAGTTGTGATTTTTGTGAAACAATTTGTTGTGATACACTATTTGATTTATTATTATTTCTCTGTGACCATCACTTGTTTATTATTGCTCTGTGTCTTTAAGCTGTCTCCTGTCTAGGCTGAGCTCTTTCTCTCATCGTACTTGTGTATATCCCTCCCCACGCCTCTCCCTGGTAATCATTCCACTGTATCCTGTCTTCCAAATGCATCTTTCCATGAGTCTTACAACATTAATATTTTTCTACCTATGATTATCCTCCATTAAATGGAACATTCGAATGGGTTTCCTCATCTGACTTCCTCAACATGTGAGTTTATTCATTGAGTTAAACTGTCTGACCCAATGCAAGGGATAAATTCAACACCACGTGGTATAGCTGTATACATCGCTGGAGATAAAGTTTATGGCCTGGTAGTTGAGTCAGAACACAATTACTTCATAGTACAAGCAGCTAGTAAGGTCATGGTTTGATTTAAAGCTCATTTACAGCTTCTTAAAAATATGTAAATACTTCATTTCTGGAGTCTGGGCAAAGGTGCAAATTAAGAACTGAAGATTGGAATTAGGATCTGCGGTGGTGGATATTTTTTCCCTGTAAGCAGCTTTTGTATTCTCATACAAGTGTATGGAAATACAAACATGCTTATTGACAATGACACAAGCACAAAGCTCTTCGACAGAGGCCCTAGACCTAGAGAATGTCAAATGCAGGTCAGAAGTATGTCAACTGAAGATAAAATGCATATGTCAATGAATTCTGGATGATCTTAGAAGCATCTGAACTGATGCCACCAACACAAGCTCAAAGCCTGTCAATACAGGTCCTTAGTCAGTTAACCTAACCTAACCTAATCTTCAGCTTCAGCCTGCTTTCTGCATCCCAAATGCCACTGTTGGGTTTTGAGTCACCCAAGTACAAATATTAGGGTACATGAGGGTATCTTTTTTTCAAAGAGATATTATCATCAAAAGCAAACATTTATTATACTACAGCTTAGCAATTCGCAGATGTGATGGCTGCATTGGTTTCCTTTTTAGGCTTTCATTCTTTTATTTTCACCTGGTGATCCTTCCAGTAAGTTTGTTGTTTTTCAACAAGACAAGCAGATGTAGCAGTTAGAGGTTTGGGAGAAACCATTCAACAATGACAGGGCTGCTTACAATGATCAGCTTTTATTCATATGCACGCACCGCTACTTTATTAGAAAATATTGCCCACACCATTACACCACCAGCCTGAACCATTGATACAAGGCAGAATGAAGCCATGCTTTTTGTTTACACAAAATTCTGACCCTACCATCTGAATGTCGCAGCAATCAGTCTGCCCATTCTCCTCTGACCTCTAACATCAACAAGGCATTTTTGTCCACATGACTGCCACTCACAGGATATTTTCTCCTTTTTGGACCATTCTCTCTAAACACTAGAGATGGCTGTTTGTGAAAATCCCAGTAGATCAGCAGTTTTTGAAATACTCAGACCAGCCCATCTGGCACCAACAACCATGCCACATTCAAAGTCACTTAAATCCCCTTTCTTTCCCATTCTGATGCTCAGTTTGAAATTCAGCAAGTCGTCTTCACCATGTCTACATGCTTAAATGCATTGAGTTGATTTCATGTGATTGGCTGATTAGCAAATTGTGTTACTAAGCATATGAACAGGTGTACCTAATAAAGTGGCCGGAGAGTGTATGTAAAACGTTATCCCAAATGAAAAACACTGTTGCTGTAACTGCCTAAAAGGTGCAGTCTGGAGTTTGGCTTAAATTTCTTAGTGTAGCTAAATCTGCCAGTGCCTATAACTCTACCCTCCTCCAAGATTGACATTGCTGCTATCCAAAGGTGTCTCTGTTGTGCCTTCATCCAGAGTGTAGGCATTCTAATACAGGAGATATGTTACTGGTTAGTTGCAAATCTGTGCAACTAAGCCCTCCTCTGTTTTTAACGGGAATTGTTAGACATGGTCACTTTGGTCTTTTTGCAGGCTAGCTGGTAAGTATGCTTGGAAATTTTTTGTTGTTTGTTATGTGCAAAGCCCTTCCATGTGCACCACACTGCAAAGGCTAGTTATAAATTGTGGTGGCTGCCACTTATCTGTGCAGTTTATCGGCTGGATTTGGTGTGCGGACATATTGAATGCCTTCAGCAGCCATTGTTTTCTTGCTCAGTGTCCAATGTGTCCCTGTGCCTTTAAGGAGGAGTGGTCTGCCTCCAGGCAAACCTGCCCTTAATTTATCCACTGCAATATATGCTCCAGCTTGGAGATTCTCAAATCTATAGAGTTAGGACCACAGTATACAGAGGAGCCTCGATGGGGCACTGTGGCTTTCACATATATTTGCAACTGAGTGGAACTAAACCCTCTGTTTTCAACATACACTGTTAGATAGGTTCAGTTTCGATTTCTTGCAGACTAGCTGGTAAGTGTAAATAACAAAATTGTGCAGCGCTGAAAAACATTAAGAATTAAAATAATTCCTGATTGCAAAATTCATGTGAACAGTGTAATTCATAATACCCATTAGAGCTGAGGCTCTCAATCACAAGCTGTGTACTGGAGGTCCCTCCCTGTCACCTTTTTTCTTTTGGTTTTATCAGAAATGATACATGCTGATGTACAGTAAAATCATATGGCATCCAATGTTAACAATGCTACATATATCAATAAACACCAAAATAAAAGTGAAAAGTGTAAGGTGTCCGATAAATAGTTCACGTGAAAGAAACAAAGTCCAATGACTGTTAAAAGTATAAACCAGTGACATCAATCCAGTAGTGACACCTCTTCCGTGAGACCTTCACTTCTATGCACTCACCAGAACTCTGGTAAAAACAAGCCCACAGTAGTATTATCATCTGTGACAGCCTCCTTCACTCCTTCCTCTTGACGGATTCGATCAGAAGTGACCAGGACACACCTTAATAGAAAATCTCACCACATGGAGCCTGAAGAAAGATGCATAGTATATTATTTTATTCAAAATATCAATAAAAATCCATGTGGAATACATAAAAACAAGTGGCCGAACTTACATGAATGGCCACCAGACTATGCATGGACTCGACAGCGTGACATCAGCACATAGGCTCTTCTCCGTTGCATTTTGTGCACATCCTCAAAGGGACCTGCCTCCTGCTGACGTCTCAAATACCCATCTTTAAATAGCCTGCACGCGCTCGATACAGAGAACGATCGTGTGCTATTTTATTGGAGCCTATATGGTCTACGGAAGACCATATTACTAGCGACCTATAGTCTAAATCAAAAGTTGCAATATTATAGGCTGTTCTAAACTCCATCTTAGTGAAGCACATAAAAAACACCCTTTAGTTTTCCAGAGACCAAATCAGTAAAAGTAACCATAAAAAGATCATATGAAGAGACATGCAAAAATTGAAGCTCAAATTAAAAACAGGCTATTAAAAGCTCATTTTTAGTGTTATTTAGCACTGCACAATTTTGTTATTTATTCTCTATTGGGTTGCTCACCTTCTTAGTGCTAGCAGCTTCCTTATCTTTAAGTGCTCCCTACACCCTCCTTGTTTTTTAGCTGGTAAGTGTGCTGGGAATTTATTTTTCTTTGTGCAGATCACGAGGTGGAAACAGGAGAAAAGCCTAACAAAGAAAATTAATTCAGCACCACATCTAATGATTGATAAGCTGCAATATATTAAATTTTTGTTTTTGGGTTTAATACTGCTTTAAGCCCTGCTAGCAGTTTGGCAAAATTTATGTGCACGTGAATATGACTTTCTCATAATGCTTAAGAAAGCCTTCTTTGTTATTTGTAGATGAAATGTTTAAATACGTATGTACACATGCAACACCATGTAGATGTATGACATCAGTGCAAAAGCCAAGACACCTTATGCTGAAACATAATAGAGTTTCTATGTATTTATGTGCACATCATAAATAAGAGGTTCTATTAAGTGTCTGAAATAATTTATAGTTTGAGGGGTTTTGTGTTCTCAAAGAGCTTATGTAATTATAGGTCTGTTATCTCAATTGAAACCCTTTCACGCAGAAAAATTCACCCATTCTAGTCAAGATTAGAATGGAACATAATGCTTTGATTTGTGAAAAGTCTGCACTGCAATATTCTACAATTTCCTTTTTTCCATTTAATCATTATCCATGCTTGCCTTGTGTATTTAATATACTGTATTTGATGTTGGAGTCATCTTTTTAGATTATCTGTTGTTTCGACAGACTGCCAGACTCTGTGTTAATTAGATGTATAATTATAGAATGCAATTTCCCCTTTCCTAATGTGAAGTCTTTTTTTCTTAACTATCCAACTCTGTTTTGAGACAATTGGATATGATTTCAAATGAAACATTTTCCCACTGCTATTCAGTACACAATGTTATCAGTGCTTGCTGGTTGGCTCCATGTTAGCATTGTTGAAAATATAACATAACCCTTACATTATAGGCAATCTTATTAATGCATAATATTCCACAAATTCTAATAATGCTAATGGATTTTTAGGAATTAGCCTTTGCTTTCTAAGGCCCCTTTCACACAAAGTGTCTGATCAGGTCTACCTGTCAGTTTTTCTGGCAGACTTGACTGAACCCTACATTCACCCCTATGGACCAGCAGATGTAAACGGACTTGTGTTCATTTACACCTGCCTACCTCCAATCCGATCCAGTCCACTAAAATAAGTGGAAGTAGATTTGTCCCCCTCTGTCTAGGCGGATTGGATCACACGGCCATCTATAGAGCATAGAGGGTTCTGTCCATGTCTGCTCTGCATAAATGGAGTGGACACAGACCTGTCATCTGCCTGCTCTGCTCTGATCAGCAGGGGATCAGCAGACAGATCCACTGCTGATCTAAGTGCAGTCCACACGATGTGAAAGGGGCCTTAAATATAGTTAATAAAAAACACCTTTGCTGAAATACAGATGTTTACACTCAAGGCCACTAATAAGGCAGTACAGCTGGCCCTCTAATACAAAGACAGTTCACAATAAATTCAACAGAAGGATAACCCAACCAGGAACACTCATAGATCCAATGGAATGTAGAGAACTGACAACGCCTGTTAGGAGGAGCAGAGTGTGGCCTGGCCACCTCAATATCCAGAGAGTAGTTGTGAGTCCTCCTTTTCCCTCCTCCTCCATTCTGTCCTTTTCAGGCGGAGTACCTGTCCCTACTTTACCTACTCGCAAATTGTAAGCCAAGCCTGGGAGCCAGGGCCTTAAATAGGCTCTGCCTGACCCAAGGTGGCTGCTAGAGTCACATGGGGCAGCAGCATTCAATTGGATCACTTCCCCAGTGACCCAGGAAACCATAGAGGAATCATGTTCCTCTTGACTTCCTCCCCAAACTGCAGTGCCGCTGCAGAAAAAGTGCCACCTGCAGTGGAGAAAGTAGACTGCACCTGCCCCCAAGCCCTAAGAACTCATTCACACAGCTACTCTGGCAGTGTGAAAGAGTGGATTGCTCATGCGTCTAGAGCTTTCTAAGAGAACACAGAAGCTGAATGAACACAGCCACAGGTTCTAATTTGGCAGGTGTGCAGCTGTGGGTGACTGGCCCTGAATGCACACTGTCTTTGGGGCTCTGCCTGTCAAATTAGAACCTGTGTCTGTGTTCATACAGCTGCTGCATCCCATAGAGTAACATAGGCTGCCTGTACACAGCTACAGCCACATAAACAAACTGCTGATTCACGCAAAAGTGCCACCTGCCTACTGCAACTCCAGAAGCATTCCCTGTGGCTTCATTATACAGCTATGTTATATGATGAGTACATACACAGTTTGTTGTGGTGTGTTCTTTCAAGCAATTATCTGCTATAGTCTCATGTTTGGTTTTCTCCTTCTCCCTCTTTGTGCCGTTCTCTTGATTCACAATCACACCACTGCTATTGACCAGCCACTGGCACTGCCTCAGACTCCTTTTGGATGTACACTTAGTTTATAGTGTTGAGGACTGTCACTGAGGTCACAGCAATCTGATTATATTTTTTCTGCCCTATATAATAATCAACAAAATAATGAGAAGCCAGTCACCATCACCACCAGACTAGACTGTGGGCAGGGCCACCTCGTCCATGGGCCTTTTCCCTCTCTCCTCTTATGGTGTACACACTCACTAAAGCCCGGGAGCAAGTGAAATTCAACATTAAGGCAGCACCCCAACTTAGAAGTGAGCTGTACACATGATGCATCTGTATCATATCCTGAGGCTTTGCTGTGCAGGCCACACTGTCCCATGATACGTACACCTTAATGGAATGTGACATTTAGAAGGAAACGCCGCTGAGCTTGTGTTCCATCTCATCAGTCCAGTTTTCCTATCACTTCACTCTGAGTGATAGAATATAGATTCTGCCATGACACCACGTTAACTCCTTCTGAACCTGCAGCTAGGTCCCTGAGGTCTTCGCAACATGGATGCTGTGCCGGTTAGCTGGGGCAGAGATTGCTCAGGAGGGAAACAGCACACCACTCCCCTCACTATGCAAAGAGCCCATCTCCCTTGCCAGTACATACTCCTACTGTCTGGCTGTCATACAATTCCCTTGTTTTGGTTACTCATAGCAACTATATGTCCTCCTCTTCACTCCGTGTGCAACAGGCCCTGCTCTTTGTGATACTCCTTATATCACCATGCACCCCTTTGCAGTAACTTCAGACCAGGCATGAAACTTTTCATGGAACTTTACTGAGCAGTACAGTCCAACAGTGCAATAACAGTCTTCCTCTAAGCATAGGCTACCCAATGCATACCTTCCAAGATAAGAGTCCATAGAGCATAAGAGACCTGGTCCCAGGGAGATCTCTCAAAAAGGTGCCCAAAATGTTGCTGATGGTTAAATCTTCCTTCTTCACCTGTCCTCTCCTTTCCATGCATGCCACAGCTCTCAGCAGAGCTCTCCCACTTTTTAATAGCAGCACAGAGTGGAGGACAGAACCCAGAAAGCCCAGGATAATGCAGAACCTGGCATAACCACTTCCCACCTGGGCAGCCTAGCTAACTGCTTAGTGCAATCACAGAACCGATATTAACACAGGAATTTTTCAGTGCAAGAAGGGCTTAATATACACACAGACACCCTGTAATTGTACCTGATTAAAAGGCAACCTGATCTTCTACATAGTAAGTGGCTACCAGGGGCGGACTGACACCTCATGGGGCCCCCAGGCAATAGGGGATCATGGGGCCCCTGTGTCCTTGCACAAACTCAAAAAAGCCTATGAAAAAGGTACCAGGGACATCTCATGGGGCCCCCTACTGACCCCGGGTCCTCAGGCAGTGCCCAAGTTTCCAAATGGTCAGTCCGCCCCTGGTGGCTACCATTATTTATTTTTTTTCTTTGTATTTCACTGGTTTTTATTAATTTAGTAAACATTTTGTAAGTGGCTATCTTTAATACTAATACATCACACACATTTTGTCTTTGCTGTATAAGCCAAGTGGGCAACTAAGACAACATGGATTGACACCCTCCTCCAAACCAATCTTCACATATGATGAATCTCTAATTGCATCTAATATGTTTTCACAACATTTTTCACTAAGTTCCAAAAGATCACTTTTCATTAACAGCTATAGCTTTCCTTACTTTTGTCACACAGGCATCTGCAGCACACAAGGCAGTAGGTTATACCTACAAGTTCCTGAAATTTAAGAGGGCTCAGGGCTGGTTTGGTTGTAGATTTTCCATAGAAGTGTGAAAACATTTTAAAGGACTGTTTGATTTCAGTGTAAAGTCTGGCACATTTAACAGCTGTTGTTGGTAACACAAAACAGTTCAGGATGTGTGTTATAGCTTACACTGTGTGCAATGCAGTCCTACTTTACAAATGGAACTTATAGAAGAGGCACCCCCTCCTGTCAAAAAAATTTAAGAAATGTAGGCATTGTTCCTCTTTAGGCTAATGGCAAACAGATCTGCAGTTCAAATGCTGGTTATAGGCAGACGATGAATCAAAACAAAAGTGTATGTGGTACAAAAAAATGTTCAGCATAACACATGGAGGGATGTTTACTAAAACTGGTTCACTCAGAATCTGGTGCAGTTGTGCATTGTAGCCAATCAGCTTCCAACCTCAGCTTGCTCAATTAAGCTTTGGCAATAAAACCTGGAAGCTGATTGAATTCTATGCAGAAGTGCACCTGATTTTGTACTCTCCAGCTTTAGCAAATAAACCCCATGGTGTCCGTAATTATGCTGCAAGTTACCAACACAAGCCTATTGCCGCAGCTAGGCAAGCCAACCCTGGAATTGTTATGTTTGCTTAAAAAAAAAAAAGAAAAAAAAAGCACAGATTCAGAAGTGTTGGGTCATAAATAAAATGGAGTTGAAAATAGTTAATTTTATTGCAAAAAAATGTTGCCACTACATTTCTTAGAAGATCATACTGATAGCATGGCTGACTGGTTTCTAGACATAATAGCAAAATCCCTCAGTTGTAAGCATACCAAAAGGTCCACATTAATCAAAAACATCATTGCTAGGTGCAATAAAAAGGTGTTGTGCCAAAAACATGCCTGTTGTCACTCCTGAGGAAGTCACGTGACATAACGGTGGGCTGATGACGTCAAGCCGCTAAACCGGAAGTTTACGAGCCACCATCTTGGAATTTCCTGAACACATTGAAAATACATTATAACAAGGTTTTTTACTATGATGTCCCAGCAGGACACTTTTAAATGTGAGTGCACTTTGTTTTTTTAAATAAAGCACGCTATATTTATATACTACACTATAGCAAGCATTTTTGTTTACATATTCTGAAGATTTGTGGGATAAAGAGGCAACGAGACCGTCGTTTGCAGCACAATGAGGAGGAAAGTGGAGCCTTCCATGCAGTATACCTACCCAGGTTAAAAGGGAAAGGTGGTATTTGACCTCTGCAATTTTGGTCATAAAAGGACGTGAGAGTATATATGTATGTCTCTGGTGGAGGAGCACATATAGGAATATATATGGATATAAGCAATAAAGAGCACCTGTTTGGGAACAAATTATAAACACATGGATCAAGCACACATTATAGACTTGTAAGTTGTATTCATTGTATTCACCGCTGGTGCATAATCATATGGTCTGGATGCTTTAATTCATATATGAGGTTATAGAGATATATGCACGGCACTATTATATGACATTAGTTTTAGTCATATTTGTGTCATCCGAATTGTTTTAGTCATATTTTAGTCAACTAAAATCATCAGTACATTTTAGTCGACTAAAATATCCTCCTGTTTTAGTTTTAGTCATAGTCTTTAGTTATTGTCATAGGCTTTTGACTAAAATGCCATTTTAGTTTTAGTCATCTGAACAGTTCTAAGTCTCAAATACATTCAAAGAAAAAGTGCACAGTCTACAATGCCATTAGTGTGTGGATTATAGCAATCACTTTTTACCAACTCCTTCTCTCTCAGCATTGACAATAGAGGTAAATATCATACACAGACTCCCCTAGGGGCAGGACCCCAATGTAAGGCTGCTCCATAAAACATGCTGGACAGGCATTGTATAGGGCAGCCTTACAATGAGCTGAGGGGGTTGAATTAAGGTGAATGCCTGTAAAGCACAGTGAGTGCTCTGGACGGTTGGAGGTCTGTAATGTTGCCCAGTGCTCTGGACTGTGGTCTGAGGAGGCCTGTAATGCACACAGTGCTCTGGGTGGTCTGAGGAGGCCTGTAATGCTACACAGTGCTGTGGACAGTGGTCTGAGGAGGCCTGTAAAGCACACAGTGCTCTGGACAGTGGTCTGAGGAGGCCTGTAAAGAACACAGTGCTCTGGATGGTCTAAGGAGGCCTGTAATGCACACAGTGCTCCGGATGGTGGTATGAGGAGGCCTGGAAAGCACACAGTGCTCTGTACAGTGGTATGTGGAGGCCTGTAAAGCACACAGTGCTCTGGATGGTCTGAGGAGGCCTGTAATGCACACAGTGCTGTGGATGGTGGTCTAAGAGGGCCTGTAATGCACAGTGCTATGGATGGTTGGAGGAGGCCTGTAATTCGGCACAGTGCTCTGGACAATGGTCTGAGGGCAGCCTTACAATGAGCTGAGGGGGTTGAATTAAGGTGAATGCCTGTAAAGCACAGTGAGTGCTCTGGACGGTTGGAGGTCTGTAATGTTGCCCAGTGCTCTGGACTGTGGTCTGAGGAGGCCTGTAATGCACACAGTGCTCTGGGCGGTCTGAGGAGGCCTGTAATGCTACACAGTGCTGTGGACAGTGGTCTGAGGAGGCCTGTAAAGCACACAGTGCTCTGGACAGTGGTCTGAGGAGGCCTGTAATGCACACAGTGCTCTGCACGGTCTGAGGAGGCCTGTAATGCTACACAGTGCTGTGGACAGTGGTCTGAGGAGGCCTGTAAAGCACACAGTGCTCTGGACAGTGGTCTGAGGAGGCCTGTAATGCACACAGTGCTCTGCACGGTCTGAGGAGGCCTGTAATGCTACACAGTGCTGTGGACAGTGGTCTGAGGAGGCCTGTAAAGCACACAGTGCTCTGGACAGTGGTTTGAGGAGGCCTGTAAAGAACACAGTGCTCTGGATGGTCTAAGGAGGCCTGTAATGCACACAGTGCTCCGGATGGTGGTATGAGGAGGCCTGGAAAGCACACAGTGTCTGTACAGTGGTCTGTGGAGGCCTGTAAAGCACACAGTGCTCTGGATGGTCTGAGGAGGCCTGTAATGCACACAGTGCTGTGGATGGTGGTCTAAGAGGGCCTGTAATGCACAGTGCTATGGATGGTTGGAGGAGGCCTGTAATTCGGCACAGTGCTCTGGACAATGGTCTGAGGAGGCCTGTAATGCACAAAGTGATCTGGATGGTCTGAGGAGGCCTGTAAAGCACACAGTGCTCTGACAGAGGTCTGAGGAGGCTTGTAATGTACACAGTGCTGTGGATGGTGGTCTAAGGAGGCCTGTAATGCACAGTGCTATGGATGGTTGGAGGAGGCCTATAATGCTGCACAGTGCTCTGGACAATGGTCTGAGGAGGCCTGTAATGCACACAGTGATCTGGATGGTCTGAGGAGGCCTATAATGCTGCACAGTGCTCTGACAGAGGTCTGAGGAGGCTTGTAATGTACACAGTGACCTGGATGGTCTGAGGAGGCCTGTAATGCACACAGTGTTTTGGACATTCGGGAGGCCTGTAAATACTACACAGTGCTCTGGACAGAGTCTTAGGAGGTCTGTAATGCTGCACAGTGCCACAACACCAAGCACGCTACCTGGGAGGTGGAAACACTCATGGGCTTTACAGGCGTAGCTCCCAGGAAATCGGAAGTTCATGTGGGTAAAATGTCCCTTCCTCACATTTTCACTCCATTTCGTTTGTTGACTAAAATTGGAATTGATTTTCATCATAGTTTTCGTCAACTGACAAAAAGTTGGGGTAATGTTTGTTTAGTTTTCGTCACTGGAAACATGCCGCTGACAACAATTATGACGAAAATATTTTAGTCAATGAAGTTAACACTGAAATACCTAGTTTGTACATAGTTGCAAACATTTACAGATGTATCACGAATTTCAGGAATCACATTTACAGTTGTATCACAAATTTCAGGAATTTGTTGAGGTATATTGTTCAAGGATTTTACAGCTTTATTCTAGTAGATGGCTTTCTATGCTTGACTGTGGCAACCGCATTCTGAATAAATATGATGTCCTGTTAAGTTATTTTCAGTCAAGTGATGATGCAGACCACTTGGTAGCTGTGGACAGAATAAGTGTCAAGCTACAGGATCTTATCACTAAGGCTCCATGCACACTGGGCATTTTAATAACGCTGGTAGCATTAGCTGTGTAAAGTCACGTTAAAAACGTGAGTTTTTCAGCGTTTTTAAATTAGCGTTTAGCCACGTTTTATTGCGTTTGCATTTTTTAGCTTTTTTTGACCAAAAAAATTTTTGGTGAAAAAAGATCCAAAAATGCCGGTTTTCCATGATTTACCGCGTTTAACCACACTTTTCAGCGTTTGAGCATTTTTAAAGCTAAAAACCCTCTAAAAACCCACTAGTCCTGTTTTTTTTTCCAGCCAAAAAATGTTGATTACAGTCTATGTGTGCATGAACACAAAGGATAACATGCTATGGGGTTTACTGGCTGTAGAAAAAAACGTCAAAAGCCAAAAACAGCAGCTGCAAAAATATCCAGTGTGCATGAGGACTAAGTGCTACTTTCTGTTTCTTCTGCCAAATTCACCCAATTCAACCAAATTTTCCAGAGCAATTATCCTACCTGTATTGTACTTCAAAACTGCCAACTTGTTAAAAGTCTTATGGACTACTCTATCAGGCCAGACCTGTTGGTTCCACTTGAAAATGATGCACTGATTGCATCTAACCACACTAATAGTGCAAATTTCAAATCAACAGACAGCATTTTCATTGGCTGCCAAACAAGGCAACATCTGTCTATATTAGATGATTTGCCAGCTGTCTGAGCAACAACATTTTACACAAGAGCCATAACTCTCATTAAAAAACAGATTCCCATTGCAAACAGAATCATTCAGCTGCTGGCTTTATCTAAAATCTTCAAACAGGTCTACTGCTAAATCTAGGAAACTTGAACTTGCAAAGCATTTTCAACAAATTTTTCCCCATCTGAATTTATTGAATACCAAGTGACAGATTTCATTGATGTTGCTGAGACTGACACATGTAATTCTTATTGGCACACAGTAGTACAATGCTGTAAGTACCTAAATTCCCACATCTGGTAAAATTTGCAAAAACTATGCTTTCCCTTCCCCATGGGACAGCTAAGGTAGGATGTGTGTTCTCATCTGTTAAGTAAATGAAAACTGATCTTAGGAGCAAACGTTCCACTCCAGTGTTGGAAGGACTGCTGTCAGTGCAGTGTGGTGTGTCTCACCCTTGGCTGCTGAGTGGATGGGTTGGCCTGCTGCCCTATTCCCTTGAAGAGACAGGCGTGCTGGTGGCAGTGTGTGTGGTGGTGGCATGCCGCGCGTTCATATGACGTCATTGTGCCCGCATGCGTGGTGGCACTGCATGCAATTCGAGGGCCATGTGGCTGCCTTTGTGCAGTGGGGGATCTTTACAACACAAACAGGCTGATACTTATTTGGTGCCAATTATTGGTGAACAGTCATTGGTTTACGAGCACCAGGTTGCTACTATTTATACCAACCATTTGTTTTATATTTCTGTGCACACTTTTTTTGCCTTACAACGTCCCAGGGGGATATCTCCATATCTGTTTGCTGTCAGTAAATAGTGGCCTAAGAAGAATTGTTTAGCAAATGCTTGAAGATGTTGATACCGAAGTGTATGACCACAAGGTTGAAACTTTTCTCAAAGCCTAAATGTAAACCAAAGGGTGTTTCTTCTACTGCTGCTGGTAACATGTATAAGGACATAGATGAGGTGGTGGTGCAGGAATACCACTGACTGCAGAAGCATGTACTGTACATGTTTGTTTCCTATCTCATGTGACTGTACAATTTTACAGAAAAAAATAATACATTTCTACTGTGATAGCATTTTACATTTTTTCAAATGCAGAAAATGACAGTTTGAGTTGCAGAAATATTAGGGTCATGGCCAGTCCAGGTCTAAGTGTTATTCTTTCTTTTGCCTACAAAATTTCCTATTTTTGCTTTATTTTGCTTCAGTTGTTGAAAGCGGAGCTGTCACCATGCCAGGGAGGTTCACCCATTTCTCTTCTGCCTAATATCACAGTAGCAGAAAGTGACCAATTTTCCAAAAAATTAGCATTTGTCAGTGGAACAGGTGAGGGGAAACTTTCCCATGGGGACACTTGCTCCACTGAACACTGCTGCAAAGTACTTTCTTGTTATTTTAATAATGTATTACTGTCTCTTTGGTAGCTGATAACTAAAATGTCAGTTGTTTATGGATATCTCTGTGCCCCTGTTGGGGAGATTCACCCTCTGTTTGGACCTGTTTGGGACCTCTATTCTGGTGATCCTGATGACTAACTGAGATTTCCCCTCACTTTCTGTGGAGGCTATGGAAAATCTCTGCAACTGGACCCAGGTGACAAAACTACTGGGATATATTAACCTGACCTTCCAGTAAAAGGATAAATATGGTTTTGTCCTTTGTTAAATCTCAAGCACATTGCTAATCACATTAGCTACATGTTTGTAGCTTAAACATTGATATTTGCACTGCAAACTGTCATTTTGGCTAACTTTTTGAAATGTCAGTAAAAATGTGGCTCTGTCAGTAAATTTCACTTCAGGAGGCAGTTAAATTTTTTTTTTCACATTTTTGCTTTTCATATTTGCAAAGCCCCTTGGCATAATTTCTTGTTCAATACATTAATTGATTTTTACAAGGTACAGAACACAACAACATAAGGGCACTTTGGATACACATTAGAAGATAAAATTACCAAAATACATTCCAGTACAGATACACGATAACATAATAAGAGGGGATGTAGACTGCAGCAATCCAAGCATCCAAGGGTATTAATTTCTCTGATGTAAAAGGTAAACAGATTTGAGAGTGCAAACTGTTCCCATTGTTGTAAAAAAACAATATGGACAAGATAGCTCAGGTATCTTTATGCAAACCAGAATAAAGATGGCTATCTGAGGAGCACAGGTTGCTGTCTATGAAACAAAGGGAAGAGGGAGGAGAGAGAGGGAGGGGAAGGGGTCCCAGGTCTACATAGAGGTATTTCAGTGAAAACCTTGTAGCATTGGGGGCATAAAAGTTATTAGGGTGGGAGCAGGAATGTGGTGTTGAAATGCGCTGGAAGGTAAGGATCAATCCATGTCTGCCAGATTTTGGCATATTTTGCTACTCTGTCTTGCACCACCACCTCCACTTTAGCATGCACCATTGCTTGCATGATCCTGTTCTTACTCTCAACCAGATTGAGGGTAGAGGTTTTCCATGCTTTTTCTATGGTTTGTTTTTCTGCCGTGGTCACGTGCAGTAGTAGGCAAAATAACTTTAATTACCGGTATAGAATCTGGGTGGTGATTCAGTAAAGCAACCAACAGGTCAGGTTGACAGAACAGGGGATGAGAGTAGCTGAAAAATGTTCATTCAGAAAGAGTTCACCATGGGACAGGTCTCCCACATGTGGAACTTGGTGCCTGCATCTCCGCAGTTACAAAAGCACATTGGTTGGTAGGAGGGAACATATTTAACAATCCTGGTTGGAACTAGGTACCAGCGAGCCAGGACTTTATAGTTTGCCTCCAGGGCTATTACATTTTGTCCATAGGCATAATTCCATAGGCCTATGAACAATAAAAGGATTTCTTCTTCTAGCTCTCTGTATGCTTGCTGTCAATGAATTGTGTCCTATGCTTACTGACTCAGTATTTTTGAGCACTAAACATCACTATATTGTAAAGATTTTTTATGGCACATATAAGACCATTATTATTATTATTCAGAATTTATATAGCGCCAAGAGTTTGCGCACAGTACAGTTACATTACAATTCAAGCAATTCAAGACAAGCTTGTGAGAGCTTACAATCTAAAATAGAGGAGATAAGTGGTACAAAATGTAATTGTGTGGGGATTACTGGATGAAGAAAGAAAAGTTCAGTTAGGCACAGGTGGGATAGGCTTTACTTAAAAGATGAGTTTTCAAGGATTACCTAATGAGAACAGAATAAGGGATAGCTGGATAGACTGTAGTAAAGAGATCCAGAGGATGGGAGAGGATTTCGAGAAGTCCTGGATGTGAGCATGGGAGGTGGAGACAAGGAAGCTGGGGATCAGGGGTTTTTGGAAGGAGTGGAGGAGAATGGTGTGTGTGATATTTTAAGACAAGGTTGGTGACATAGCTTGGAGAAAAGTCATGAATGTGCTTGTTTGTTGTTATTAGTTTTTGTGAATTTTATTCAGTCAGCAATTGGAAGCCCATGGAGGGACTGGCAGATTGGGGTGGTGGACAATGGTGGGCACTGAGCTTTTTGTAAGGTAGATGAGGGATAGATAAGGTAGGGATTAATGGTAAATGGCTATTGGTCATACAGTCATGGCCGAAATTGTTGGCACCCTTGATATTTTTCCTGAAAATCAAGTATTTCACACAAAAAAGGTATTGCATTAACACATGTTTTGCTATACACATGTTTATTCCCTTTGTATGTATTGGAACAAATATAAAACAGAGGCAGAAAAGCAAATATGACATAATGTCACACAAAACCCCAAAAATGGGCTGGACAAAAGTATTGGCACCCTTAGCTTAATATTTGGTTGCACACCCTTTGGAAAACATAACTGAAATCAGTCGCTTCCTATAACCATCAATAAGCTTCTGACACCTCTCACCCGGAATTTTGGACCACTCTTCCTTTGCAAACAGCTCCAGGTCTCTCTTATTGGAAGGACACCTTTTCCCAACAGCAATTTTAAGATCTCTCCACAGGTGTTCAATGGGATTTAGATCTGGGCTCATTGCTGGCCACTTCAGAACTCTCCAGCGCTTCTTTGCCATCCATTTCTGAGTGCTTTTTGACGTATGTTTGGGGTCATTGTCCTGCTGGAAGACCCAGGATCTTGGACGCAAACCCAGCTTTCTGACACTGGGCCCTACAGTGCGACCCAAAATCCTTTGGTAATCCTCAGATTTCATGATGCCTTGCACACAGTCAAGGCACCCAGTGCCAGAGGCAGCAAAACAACCCCAAAACATCATTGAACCTCCACCATATTTTACCGTAGGTACTGTGTTTTGTTCTTTGTAGGCCTCATTCCGTTTTCGGTAAACAGTAGAATGATGTGCTTTACCGAAAAGCTCTATCTTGGTCTCATCTGTCCACAAGACGTTTTCCCAGAAGGCTTTTGGCTTACTCAAGTACATTTTGGCAAACTGTAGTCTTGCTTTTTTATGTCTCTGTGTCAGCAGTGGGGTCCTCCTGGGTCTCCTGCCATAGCGTTTCATTTCATTTAAATGTCGACGGATAGTTCGCGCTGACACTGATGCTCCCTGAGCCTGCAGGACAGCTTGAATGTCTTTGGAACATGTTTGGGGCTGCTTATCCACCATCCGGACTATTCTGCGTTGCAATCTTTCATCAATTTTCCTCATCCGTCCACGACCAGGGAGATTAGCTACAGTGCCATGGGTTGCAAACTTCTTGATAATGTTGCGCACTGTGGACAAAGGCAAATCTAGTTCTCTGGAGATGGACTTGTAACCTTGAGATTGTTGATATTTTGCCACAATTTTGGTTCTCAGGTCCTCAGACAGTTCTCGTCTCCTCTTTCTGTTGTCCATGCTTAGTGTGGCACAGACAGACACACAATGCAAAGGTTAAGTGAACGTCTCTCCTTTTTATCTGCTTTCAGGTGTGATTTCTATATTGCCCACACCTGTTACTTGCCCCAGGTGAGTTTACAGGAGCATCACATGCTTGTAACATTCTTATTTATCCGCAGTTGTGAAAGGGTGCCAATACTTTTGTCCAGCCCATTTTTGGAGGTTTGTGTGACATTATGTCGAATTTGCTTTCTTTCCTCCCTTTTTTTGTTTTGTCCCAATACACACAAAGGGAATAAACATGTGTATAGCAAAACATGTGTTAATGCAATACGTTTCGTGAGAAATACATGATTTCCTGGAGAAATATCAAGGGTGCCAACAATTTCGGCCATGACTGTATATAGACAGTTGAGGTTGTGTTCACACTGTCATGCTGTGTTAACAAATGTTATGCCATGCATTGCTGTTTGTTGTATTAAGGCGGGGTATTAATTTCAATGGGCTGCATATCGTATAAAAATACACTGCGACACACATACATTAGGTGCCATTCAGAATGCATCTTGGCAGGATAACTTGGGTCTTACTGTGAGATACTAAGATAGCAAACCTATCACAATAGCATGCTTTCTTGTACTTGTACAGCAATCACATGCCAATTGAAATAACATAAAAAATTTTGCCTGCCAAACCAGAAGTTATGTTTTCTGTAGCCTTGTGCTAACAATTTGTGATTAAGCAGACATCTGCCATCTTTTACAAGCCACCTTCCCTTGTCTCATGTACGATCCTAGCACACTTTACTTGTGTGCCAAACAAGCTGCCATATTTCATTATACTCTAGTAATCACCTTGCAGAAATGCAACAGATTCATCTTCCACTTTCAAACATCAATGCATTACATACAAGAAGAATATTGGTGCTGCACTAAGCGCACATCTGACTCTGTTTCTTTGAAAAGTGTATACAGTGCCTCGAAAAAGTATTCATACCCCTTGAAGTTTTCCACATTTTGTCATGTTACAATTAAAAACGTAAATGTATTTTATTGGGATTTTATGTGATAGACCAACACAAAGTGGCACATAATTATGAAATGGAAGGAAAATGATAAATGGGTTTCAAATTTTTTTACAAATAAATATCTGAAAAGTGTGGCGTGCATCAAGGGCGGACTGACAACACATAGGGCCCCCGGGCAATAGGGGATCATGGGGCCCCTGTGTCCTCACCCACAATCAAACCACACCCAAAAAAGCCTATGAAAAGGTACCAGGGGCATCTCATGGGGCCCCCTACTGACCCAGGGCCCAAATGGTCAGTCTGCCCCTGGTGTGCATTTGTATTTAGCCCCCTTTACTCTGATACCCCTAAGTTAAATCTAGTGGAACCAATTGCCTTCAGAAATCATCTAATTAGTAACTAGAGTCCATCTGTGTGTAATTTAATCTCAGTATAAATACAGCTGTTCTGTGAAGCCCTCAGAGGTTTGTTAGAGAACATTAGTGAACAAACAGCATCATGAAGGCCAAGGAACACACCAGACAGGTCAGGGATAAGGTTGTGGAGACGTTTAAAGCATTGTTAGGTTATAAAAAAAATATCCTAAGCTCTGAACATCTCACAGTGCGCTATTCAATCTATCATCCAAAAATGAAAAGAGTATGGCTCAATTGCAAACCTACCAAGACATGGCCGTCCACCTAAACTGACAGGTCGGGCAAGGAAAGCATTAATCAGAGAAGTAGCCAAGAGGCCCATGGTAACTCTGGAGGAGCTACA
The DNA here is from genome assembly GCF_062004578.1 of Staurois parvus. Lineage (NCBI taxonomy): Eukaryota > Metazoa > Chordata > Amphibia > Anura > Ranidae > Staurois > Staurois parvus. The sequence continues at coordinate 4,179,085 of NW_028318029.1, read as the reverse complement.
GAGATCCACAGCTCAGGTGGGAGAATCTGTCCACAGGACAACTAGTAGTCATGCACTCCACAAATCTGGCCTTTATGGAAGAGTGGCAAGAAGAAAGCCATTGTTGAAAGAAAGCCATAAGAAGTCCCATTTGCAGTTTGTGAGAAGCCATGTGGGGGACACAGCAAACATGTGGAAGAAGGTGCTCTGGTCAGATGAGACCAAAATGGAACTTTTTGGCCTAAAAGCAAAACGATACATGTGGTAGAAAACTAACACTGCACATCACCCTGAACACACCATCCCCACCGTGAAACATGGTGTTGGTAGCATCATATTGTGGGGATGCTTTTCTTCAGCAGGGACAGGGAAGCTGGTCAGAGTTGATGGTAAGATGGATGGAGCCAAATACAGGGCAAGCTTAGAAGAAAACCTGTTAGAGTCTGCAAAAGACTTGAGACTGGGGCGGAGGTTCACCTTCCAGCAAGACAACAACCATAAACATCCAGCCAGAGCTACAATGGAATGGTTTAGATCAAAGCATATTCATCTGTTAAAATGGGCCCAGTCAAAGTCCAGACCTAAATCCAATTGTGAATCTGTGTCAAACCTTGAAAACTGCTGTTCACAGACGCTCTCCATCCAATCTGACAGAGCCTGAGCTATTTTGCAAAGAAGAATGGGCAGAAATGTCACTCTCTAGATATGCAAAACTGGTAGAGACATACCCAAAAAGATTTGTAGCTGTAATTGCAGCGAAAGGTGGTTCTGCAAAGTATTGACTCAGGGGGGCTGAATACAAATGTACACCACACTTTTTAGGTATTTATTTGTAAAAAAAAATTGAAAACTATTTATCATTCTCCTTCCACTTCACAATTATGTGTCATGTTGTGTTGTATAAAATCCAAATAAAATACATTTATGTTTTTGGTTGTAACATGACAAAATGTGCAAAATGTTAAGTTGTATGAATACTTTTTCAAGGCACTGTATGTTCTGTGTGCTATGCGTGTCTCTGATAAATACATGCGGAGTACATGGGCTCTGTCTCTGTGTGTCCTATGACTGTGTTTTTTGTTTGGTCTTTTGTGTGTGCTGTCTGTTGTCTGTGTTCTGACTGTTCCAGGTAAGCTGTGTGTGCTGTGAATGCATGCTGTCTATGTGCTCTCTGTGTGCGCAGTGACTGCACGTGCGTGCATGTTTGTGCATTCACTCACTTCATGACATGGAAAAAGTAACATTGCAAAGGAGAAGGGATGGGAAGGAAAACAGAGAGGAAGGTATTACATTTGACTTATGAGTGCAAAGCTGAATGTTCCTGCACTGCTGTCGGTAAAAAGAGGTGCTCACCAGGTACGGGGAGGGGGAGGGTGCAGACATGAAGCATACTTATTGGGGGGTATAAAGCTGAACAAGTGCTGCAATAAATGACCATTGGTTGCAAATACCTAAGCCAGAATACCTTATTAGAGACTGTATAGTGCATTAAAGGGAACACATATTCTTAGTTTCTATTGGAAAATTTACCTGAACCAATTGAGCTCCAGAAGATTTTAACCCATTCATGACTAGGTAATTTTTTTGCTATTCAGCACTGTGCTAATTTAACTGGCAATTGCCTGGTCATGCAACACTGTATGCAAATGAAACTATATAATTTTTTTCACACAAATAGAGCTTTCTTTTGGTGGTATTTGCCCACTGGGGTTTTTTCTTTTTTTGCCATATAAATGAAAAAAGACCAAAAATTAAAAAAAAAAAGATTTTCTACTTTCTGTTATAACACATATCCAATAGAATCAAATTTATTTCTACATTTAGGCCAAATGTATTCTGCTATATGTCCTTGGTAAAAACAAAATCCCAATAAGTGTTTATTCATAGGTTTGGGTGAACGTTATGGCATCTACAAACTATGATATATACGGTATATATTTGAAAATTGATCACTTCTGAGGCCGTAATATGCCAGGACAGTACAAATGACCCCCAAATGACCCCTTTTTGGAAAGTAGACAGTCTGAGGTATTTAGTAAGAGGCATGGCGAGTTTTTTGAAGTTGTACTTTTTTGCCACAATTTTTTGGAAAATTAAGATACTAAATAAAATAATTTTTTTTTTACATACTGTCACCAGTCTAGTACAGGATCATCATATGATTGGTGCAGCGGTGATCAGTGATACTGACTAGTGACAGTATGTTAAAGTTTGTTTTTTTTAACTACATTTTTTAAACATTTGTTTTTCTTTTTTTTTACACTGTTATTGCTTATAACCGTGAAGTTATAGTTTTAGCTGTCATCAATAGGTTAACATTCATGACAGCTTAGTTACTATTGACGTGCTGTGATTGACTACAGCTTATCACATGGTACAGGTAGCCAATTTCAGCTTCACAACATTAAGCAAGCAATCTTGAATGGAAACCATTCATGACTGTTTTGTTTACATTGCATTCATGCAATCGCTATGATCATTCATAATGATCACGTGATATCCCAACCACTCATAATGGCCAGGTACCGATAACAGTAATGCAGGGGCGGACTGACCATTTGAGCACTCGGGCACTGCCCGAGGGCCCGGGGTCAGTAGGGGGCCCCATTAAATGCCCCTGGTACCTTTTTATAGCCCTTTTTGGGTGTGTTTTGAGTGCGGGCAAGGACACAGGGACCCCATGATCCCCAACTGCCCAGGGGCCCCATGAGTTGTCAGTCTGCCCCTGATCTCCTGTGTCCGATGGACAGAAGTGTCGCGATACTCACCCATGTGCCAGGCAACGCACAACACTTGTATTTGATTTCCTCAAAGGCACTAGTGATATTGCCTTCCCAAGAGGCATCTCTTTGGCCAGGGCTATATCATTAATGCCTTCAGGGGAACCAGGATGTGGACAGAAAAATGGTAAGTTTTTTCATTATTGTTAGAAGCATGCTGATGTAAAATTTAGAAAAAGATCAGAAAGGTTTGCTTTAGGCTCCATTCACAGCAATGCCTTTTTTAGTGCTTTTTACAGAAACACACTACAGTCCATTTAACATGGTTTAACTAAGCAAGCAATCTTGAATGGAAACCATTCATGTCTGTTTTGTTTACATTGTATTCATGCGATCACTATGATCATTCATAATGATCACATGATACCCCAACCACTCATAATTGGCCAGGTACCGATAACAGTAATCTCCTGTGTCCGACGGACAGGAGTGGCGCGATACTCACCCATGTGCCAGGCAACGCACAATACATGTACGTGATTGGGGGCTTTTTTTTTCATAGCGAACATTTTTCATGGCACATGTGCAAGACGAACCACATGACATCATGCAGTTCATCTCACGCATGCATAGTGTCCGAATATTGTTTTCCTCAAAGGCACTAGAGATATTGCTTTCCCAGGAGGCATCACTTCGGCCGGGGCTACATCATTAATGCCTTCAGGGGAACCAGGATGTGGACAGAAAAATGGTAAGTTATTTCAGCATTGTTAGATGCATGCTGATGTGAAATTTAGAAAAAGATCGGAAAGGTTTGCTGTAGGCTTTGTTCACACCAATGCGTTTTTAGTGCTTTTTGCAGAAACGCACTACAGTCCATTTAATATGCTTTTTTGAGCTGCTGCATTTTTGGAAAGGGTCAGGGACTTTTTTAAAAGCAAAAAGCAGTGTTTTTGCTACAATAGAGTTCAATGGAGAATCTGCTGCAATGCATGGTAGTGCGTTTTTGCCACATTTTGCATTTATATTCCGCCTAACAACAAAATTACACTTAAACAAAAAAAAGCTGAACAAAACGCAAAATGCGGTAAAAATGCATCAAAAACGCATGTAGAAAACCACAAACTGAACTGTGAAAAGCACTGCAAAACGGACAAAAAGCAAACTGCATAGGTATGTATGGGGCATAAACTATCCCTCACTCCTGCAGGCTTCCTCCTCTCTTGCAACTGGGAGTATTGGACAGTGCACGTGAAGATATGGGTGGGATTTACAAAATCTTTGTACAAGTGGTTTATATTGGTGTCCTGCTCCTTACTGAAGACAGAGCTTTTTGAACCAATTAGTTTCACCTTTCTATTCAGGGAAACAATGATTTTGGGTCAATTTGACATATTTTTTTTTTTTTAGACTAAGACTTTTTTTAGACTTGTATGTTATATAAATATTGATATTTTAAACTGATATTTTATATCTACTTCTTTATTAAGAAAACAAAATGTATTTACAAAACATTTAATACAGGGTACACCCATGATGTTAGATTAACAGGCCATTATAGGTTTTGTATTCAGAGAACACAGAAAAAGCGATTGACTTCAAGCTATCTCTCTCTTGCTTTCTCCTTTTCCCTATCTCGCATACCCTCTCTCTGATTAAAACTCTTACCCTAGGTTCACATATGTGCGGGGTGGTGCCGCTGTTGATCTGCACGAAAATCCGTGCAGCCGCACCATCCGCACAGAGAAATGCGGACCCGCGGGCAGGTACCATTAGTTCTAATGGCACGCCGCCCGCACTGGAAAACGCAACTGTACTGGGAACCGAGGTTTCCGTGCTGGTTGCGTTTTCCAAAGAAGTGTAGGGACTTTTTCCCCTTGTGTCACATGCACGGGAGTCCATTCAAATGAATGGGCTCTTGTGCCCGTGCAAAACATAGACATTGCTGTGAATGGAGCTTAAAGCAAACCTTTCCGATCTTTTTCTAAATTTTACATCAGCATGCTTCTAACAATAATGAAAAAACTTACCATTTTTCTGTCCACATCCTGGTTCCCCTGAAGGCATTAATGATGTAGCCCTGGCCAAAGAGATGCCTCTTGGGAAGGCAATATCACTAGTGCCTTTGAGGAAATCAAATACAAGTGTTGTGCGTTGCCTGGCACATGGGTGAGTATCGCGACACTTCTGTCCATCGGACACAGGAGATCAGGGGCAGACTGACAACTCATGGGGCTCCTGGGCAATTGGGGATCATGGGGTCTCTGTGTCCTTGCCTGCACTCAAAACACACCCAAAAAGGCCTAAAAAAATGCTAGTGTGCATGGAGCCCTAAACAAGGAGAAGGGATTGGTCATTGTTCTGACTCATTTACCATGTATGTAAATTGAAGCTAGGAGTATTGAGCTCTATAAATATTATACAGATGGGCATTTTCAGCCAATCAGCTAAGTATAACTTTGAAAATATGGTAAATGATGCCAAGATCACCACCTCCTGGCCTAAAATGAAATTACAAAAATATCTCTATGCAGTACTTCAGCTGTCCTGTATCTCCCAGTTTGGATATTACAAAGAAACAAATCTACAAAACACTGTGGCCTATTAACAAGACAGTAAATTATGATGTTAGCTAGTCCCTTAGCTAAGGAGAAAATTAATTGTACAAAATATTTGCCTTCAAGATGAATTCTGCTCTTTAAACTCCACCTACAATAATCACTACTGCCCCATATGTGCAGTGATTTCTTTATGTATTGACCTTCTAATAGTTTTATTAAACCATGCCCTATCAAGCCCTAAACACCACAGAATTACCGCCACTTTGCAAGTTGTAGCTCAGGTAAGTTTTGCTTAGAGAGCACATAAAGGGATCTTAGGAGGATAGGGAGACCTTTCACTATGTCAGGAATATGATGAATGCAACAGATAAGGGTTTGGCCTAGTGTTGCCACCTCATCCCTTTAAAACTGAACACATATTAATTACACAGATTGTGAGGCTAATTTATTGCAGATAAGGCATCAAGTGAGTTTAATTACCATCTTGATCAGTCACAGAACATCAGTAATTAATTTTTGCATTACGGCGCTGCGTTACTTAACTGACAATTGCGCGGTCATTCAATGCTGCACTCAAATGAAATTTACGTACTTTATTCCCACAAATAGAGCTTTCTTTCGGTGGTATTTGATCACCTGTGCGGTTTTTTATTTTTTGTGCTATATACAAAAGAAGAACGACAATTTTGAGAAAAAAACCTATATTTTGGATTTTTTGCTATTTAACATGTCCAATAAAAAAATAAATAAAAATCAAATTTCGGCATAAATTTAGGGCAAAATGGATTCTGCTACGTCTTTGCTAAAAAAAAATTGACAGCTGAGGTTGCGAATGGTGATGTGGGTAGGGTGCGCACACCCCCTACCTGGAACTGCAAAATCACGTAAATATATATACACGTGATTTTGCGCACCCCTGATGATTACTCGCCGACACCCAGTATTTCTGCTATAGGGCAGAGGGGAAGCTGTTTGGGTTTAAAGGGATGAGGTGGCAGCCTAGTTTGACCCATAGTTATCTACCAATTGAAGTGAAAAATATGTTTTAATTTCACCACACACCACCACTGTCTCAAAATAAAATCTGGACAATAGCGCAATAAAATTAGCTTTTGTATTACAAACAAAGCAAATTTCATTTCTTTATTCACTTGGTGCCAGGTTGCTTTCATTGCAATACAAGGAACACACAGGTTAGCAATCAGAACTAAAGGCTCACACAACAGTGGCACCATGTGTTGAAAATGTTTAAGTGCGCTAGAAATCTCATAGCTGCAGCTGAATGTGTTCACGTTGTCATGGGAACTATGCTTAAAGATTTCATTGTATTTTTTCACTTGAAAAGGAGCATAGTATTTTCACGGCCAGTACAATAATACATGCAAACTAATAATTATAAATAATGTATTGTTTAAAAACAAGAGCATGCTAACAGAATACAAAGAATGCATTATAAAGACACATAATTACGCGCATCCTTTACAAACCCGTTTATTGCACTTAAACGTGACAAAGAATCCAAAAAGGCTTAACTCTACAAATATTAAATAGTCTTCCTATATACCACTTGACTTAAAGTTCCACCCAAAAGTGGAAGGTCAGCTGATCTGCCCCCCCCCCACATTTGGCACCTTTTGGGGGGGAGCAGGTATCTGAAATTATATACAAACACCTTTCCTTTATACAACATCAAAATGTCCCCAATGTCTTTAATCACCATATGCAATTCCACAAAATAAAGTATTTTTCTTCTTTCAAAATGAATCTCTCTCTTAATTCGTGAAGTTTCCAATGATCATAAACCTCAAAAAAAAGACAAAACTCAAAATAGTGTCATACCCTTTATAAAATATGTGCCCTTCACTGTGAGTCATGCAAAACACATAAGTAGTGCAAAACAGAAAAAAAATAAATATATATATATATATATATATATATATATATATATATATATATTATATACACATATATATCCAAATCCTCCAAACGTGAAAACACTCCAATTGTGTCCACTGCAACAAATCAGTGATTCACTCAAGGCTGACCCCTTAAGAAAAAGTCAAGGAAGTGACGAAACGCATCAGGCACGTGACGTCTGACGCATCGCGACGTGCACCGGAAGTGCGATCGCGGCCATTTTGGAAGTGGGAACATGTGGTTGTTCCCTTGCTTCACAAACACAGAGTGGAATTGTCCTTGCTATGAGGAGCTGTTTTCTCCAATCTTAAATGTAAGTTGCTGAATAAATTAGTATTATATTTTACCCACCATATCTAATTGTGGATTCATTTATGAGGAAAATGGAGGAGAAATCTGAGAACTGAGTTGGATCCTGAAGAAAGATGTCATCTTAGCTTATGATATGCCCTTCTGATATATATATATAGGGTAATTATTCACTGTTACACGAGTTTGAGTGTTATATTGTGATTTCATGGGTTTAAGGTGATCACTGTTTTTGGATATAGTGTGGTTATATACACCATTTGAGTGAATCACTGATTTGTTGCAGTGGACACAATTGGAGTGTTTTCACGTTTGGAGGATTTGGATATATATGTGTATATAATATATATATTTTTGTTTTATTTTTTTTTGTTTGTTTTGCACTAGTTATGATTTTTGCATTACTCACAGTGAAGGGCACATATTTTATAAAGGGTATGACACTATTTTGAGTTTTGCCTTTTTTTGAGGTTTATGATCATTGGAAACTTCACGAATTAAGAGAGAGATTCATTTTGAAAGAAGAAAAAGACTTTATTTTGTGGAATTGCATATGGTGATTAAAGACATTGGGGACATTTTGATTTTGTATAAAGGAAAGGTGTTTGTATATAATTTTTGATTAACTTTCAAGGGTGGAAGTGAATAACTTTTCTTCAAGAGTGGGATTTATATAGTTAGTTTTGTGCTGATAGATAAGTATATGGAGCAGGTATCTGGTATTGACAGGTACCTGCTCCCACTTCTGGCTCAGTTCGCTGTGGCCACGCAGCCCTCTGGGACACTCAACAGGTCCCAGAAGACTGCTGCCCATTCACAAAGCACTGGATGCTTCACACTATACGAAGTAGGAGACCAGCTGTGAAGCTGCAAGGCTTCATTGCTGGTTTCCATTTGTCAAGCACCAGCCACCGACAGCCGATTGAAGAGTCGGCTCAGGGTCAGGACACTGCTGGATACCTGGACAGGTAACTGCCCTAATATTAAAAGTCAGCAGCTACAGTATTTGTAGCCTGGTACCACATGAAGGGAAAATTGGATGAAAAAAATGCATTCTGTGATTCTGCTCACGGGGCAGGCCCGTGGGCGGCCTCACTCCTCCGGTAATTTTGGAGTTTTCCCTTTTTTTTTTTTTCTTTTTGGCTCTGGTTGGCTGAAATCCTTATTGCCTTACAAGTTTCTTATAGACCACTTATACGTGGGTGTATTAGCCTAAGCTGTTTGCTTAGTATTTCCCTGTTTTTTTACTACTGTCGAGTTGTTCCGGTGGACTATTGTGTCCCCCTCCAAGCTGGCTATTGGTCTGGATTGTTGTCCTGCCCGCTACCCAGCCTCTTTGTGGGTATTTCTCCCACAGTTGAGTATTACGATGTTTGCACTAATCTTACTGTTTCACATGCATATTGCTTGTATACCAGATGGTTTCTTGTTTTCTTCCTTCTTTTTCACCTCCTTTTCTTTGTCCCTTGTGTGTTTTGTGTTTTTATACATTTTTTCAGGGCTCTCGGGGATCGTGGCGGATCTGACCTTTTTTCCTTCTGATCACTATGTCGTTGAACTGGTTATCTCTGAATGTTCAGGGGATGAACTCACCTCAAAAACGGGTAAAGATATTTAAGTTTCTCCGGGCCCGCCATGTTGACATTGCTTGTCTGCAGGAAACTCATTTCTCAACTAACTCCGCCCCAAAATATTTTGATGCACGCTATCCTCAGATATTTCAGGCTACTGGCCCTACTAAACAAAGGGGAGTTCTAGTTGCTTTTCACAACAAAACTCCGTTTGTCTGTGTGAAGTGTATTGCGGACCCCAGTGGCAGATATCTTTTACTACAGGGCATGATTCAGGGCATAGATGTCACCATAATGCCCTACTATGCTCCCAATGTCAACCCTGGACCCTTTTTATCACACATCAGTTCCCTTTTGGCTATTCATCAACGGGGTACCCTATTGATGGCAGGGGATTCCAATTTAGTATTAAATCCCTCACTAGATAAATATCCTTCAGAGAATTCTACCTCTTCCGCATCAGCTAAATCCTTTATGCGTACGTTAAGTACCTATGACCTGGTAGACCTATTGCGTGAATTCCATCCCCGGGGGAAAGACTATACTTTCTACTCTCACCCTCACCATTCTCATTCCAGAATTGACCATGCTTTTGTATTACGCAAACATCTCCCTTTGGTTCGCTCCGTGTCTATCCTCACGGTTCCTTGGTCTGATCATGACCCCATTTTGGTGGTTTGTCGATCTCTTCTCTGTAAGCCAGCCTACTCTTCTTGGATAATGAATGACTCCCTGCTTTCGCTGAGGGAGATTCAGGCAGAACTACAGCGCAAATCCCAAGAATATTTTCAGCTAAACTCGTGTTCTGTCTCTTCTTCAATGACGTTATGGGAAGCTTACAAGGCTGTTCTTAGGGGACATATTATCCAGATAGTTTCGAGGCGGAAGAGGGATAGACAGCATAAACAGTGTCAGCTGGAATCAAAGTTAGCTTCCGCGTCGGCTCAATTTAAGCAGGTACCCACCCCATCGAACCCTAGATTGCTAGATCAGGCCCGCTTAGAACTGGATCTTTGTTTGACGGATGAGGCCAAGCGCTCCTTGCGTTGGACACGCCAGAAGTGGTATAGTAAAGCAAATAAACCAGACTCCATGTTGGCCTGTAGATTACGCTCTTTTGTATATCATCCCAAGCCGATTTCTCTACGCACTCGTCAGAATGCTCTCACAAGTAATCCTGTAGTGGTATTGGAGGAGTTCCGGCATCGACTTGCCAGACTTTATATGGATCCTACACGGGCTGACCCTCAGTCAATTTCTGACTTTTTATCCCATTTGACCTTGCCTACTTTGACTCAGGCTCATAAGGACTTGATGGACCGTTAAATCCAAATATCAGAAGTTCTGCAATGCATAGCAGATCTGAAGATGGGCAAACGCCCAGGTCCAGATGGATACAGGGCTCTATACTACAAGAAATTGGCCGATGTGCTTGCCCCTCACCTTGCTGCCATGTTCAACGTGGTGAAGGGAGGTTTGAACTTTTCCCCTGACTCTTTGACCGCTAATGTGGTTATGATCCCTAAACCAGATCGAGATCATTCCTCATGGGCAAATTATAGGCCTATTTCTCTTATTAACATTGACATGAAAATCCTCACTAAGATCTTAGCCACTCAATTGAATTCTTTCCTTTCTCTTCTGATGAAAAAAGACCGGGTGGGTTTTGTCCCCCACAGACAAGCCGGAGATGCCATCAGACGTATTTTACAATTACAACATTTGGCCCATACTCGTAAAATTGATATGATGCTTCTATCTTTAGATATCAACAAGGCCTTTGACACTTTGTCCTGGCCTTATCTCTTATCGGTCCTTCACCATTTTGGCTTTGGTCCCTCGTTCCTACATTGGATCTCTTCACTATATACATCCCCTCAAGCAAAACTCAAATATTATGGATTCGAGTCCTCCACGTTCCCGATTGACAGGGGAACCAGACAAGGGTGTCCACTCTCTCCCATACTATTTATTTTGGCCTTGGAACCGTTGGCAGAAGCCATTCGTATGCATCCTGATATTAATGGAATGGATGTAGCTGGCTCTCAGCATAAGTTATCTCTGTTTGCAGATGATATATTGTTGTCAATCACGAACCCGGGGGTTACTTTGCCAAATCTACTCACGGTTTTGGATTCCTTTGCAGCTCTTTCGGGTCTTCATGTCAATCCTGCCAAATCTAAAGCTATGTCAATTACTCTCTCACCATCACATTTGGCTACTTTGAAACATTCATTCCCTTTTCAATGGCTTTTGGCCCTGCCATATTTAGGAATTAAGCTCACCCTGACTTACGAAGGACTTTACCGGGCTAACTTCCCCGCTGTCTTTCATGAACTGACCGAGATGTTGTCCTCCTGGTCTCATTACCAGCTTTCTTGGTTCGGTAGAATCAATGCGATCCATATGACCTATCTCCCCAAATTATTGTATGTGTTTCGTGTTTTACCAGTACCTGTTCCTTCACATATATTCACATATCTTATTTGCACGTAAGAACGAGGGTGGGTTATCTGTCCCAAATCTCCAGTTCTATTATCTGGCGGCTAATATTGCCCCCTTAGCTCATCTCCATGCATCTCACTATTTCCCCTTGTGGGCTACTGTAGACTTGTTGGACTCCCATCCGATACCACTCTCTTCTTTGCCGTGGCTTCCTTTTACTCATCGCCCCCCATCCCTCAGTCTGACGCTAACACTTCGTCTTTGGGATTCTATTAAATATTCCGCTGGCCTCATTTCTGCCCATCTACCGTTATTACGTTTGCTACATAACCCATTATTCCCTCCAGGTCGTGATAATCCTGGACAGTTTGCCTGGTGGCAAGCACATGGCTTCTATGATGTACGTTCAATGCTATCTCCTACTCGAATACTCACCTTTGAAACTCTGCGCTCCTCTCATGATATCCCATTGGGGGAACACTTCGGCTACCTTCAACTCCGTCACTTTATTAATACACTAATACGGACGCACCTGGGACCCTATAGGCTATCCCCCTTTGAAAGCCAGTGTAGACATAGACCCCATGCTCCGGGCCTAATCTCTTTGGTCTATTCTTCTATTATTTCTTATAGAACTCCTCTGGTCTGTCCCTATCATCAGCGTTGGCAGTCGGAGCTCGGGGGTACTTTGGATGAACAGGATTGGCGGACCATGACCCAAGCATTATCTAAATGTTCTAGGAATGTTATCATTCTAGAAAATGCTTTTAAGATTCTTTATTGATGGTATTACACGCCTGCTCGCCTGGCCCGTTTTATCCCTACATATTCTCTGACTTGTTTTCGGGGTTGTCAACAGTTGGGTACTATGGCTCACATATGGTGGACTTGCCCTAAGGTTTGCAGATTGTGGATCAGAGTCTATGCCATCCTCCGCACTATGTTTCACACAGACATTAAGCGCAACCCGTATGAAGCGCTTTTATATAAACCATTGGTGGGCCTTCTCCATCCCGAACGGCAGCTGCCATCACACCTATTTATGGCTACCAAACTGACAATCGCGTGGGCTTGGAAGACTCCCCTCCTCAGCTTTGAGGTTGTCAAAAACCGGATGAACTTCATAATGGTTAATGAAAAACTGACAGCTATACTGTTGGACACCCATACAAAATTCCTGCAGATATGGCGTCCCTGGCTTGATATAGCCCAACCATCAAAATTCGACCAGTCTCTTCTGTCGAAGGATTGAGTCTGTTGCGATTGCCCTAGAGCCCTTTTGTGCTTGTTTTTGTATTTGTTTTTGTCCTAGTCTCCTTATTTACCATCCTTCCTTGTTCTCTTGTCTAATCTGTTCTCATGCTACTTGTACTGATTGTGATTATTGCTATGAGTGCCGCACCTACAACATTAAATCTGCAAACTGGACTCCACCGTGTGCCCGGTTTGGAATACCTATCTATATTTGGAGAGACTTCATTTCATACCTTTTCTGCTCTCTTTACGCTGATACAGTGACAATTTTTCTTAGAGTTTATATTATCATTAATCTATAAATGCTTACTCATTGTTTTCTCCCTTTTTTTTTTCTTTTTTTTTTTATTATCCACGGCACTTAAATATTCAGTTTATGTCTATATCTCTACCAGTACATGTTCTGTAACACTCAGCAAATACCGTGTATGTCTCATTTCTATTGGTCAATGCATATGTTTTTTGACTGATTCTTAGCTCCTATATATTCTATAATAAAATTATTTGTAAAAGAAAAAAGTGCATTCAGAGCAATCCTGCGATAATCTACTAGTTAGTAGAGAGCCGGTCACAACAGGTCACAAGCTGTGAAAATATCCGAAGGGACAAACACAAAAATGATCCTTGTAAGATAACAGAACAAACAATTTTTGTGTAATTTGTATAGTAATAAAATATCGAGTGACCAAGACTACGCATGCTCGGAAATTAAAAAATACATTACAATACAATACTTTACATCACTTCCGAAGTTGTATTCTCTCTAGCATACAAAAAAATAATTTGTCCAATATTTTCATTGTGTGTACCAGGCTTTAGCCTTAAATAGCTGATTTGATGCTATAGCTGATGTGAGGGGTGCACATGCTCATATTGTGCAGCATGCATGCAAACTGCTACAGGTCTAGTGATGTACGTCTAGTGATGACTCTGTGTGAATGACCACAGTAGCAAATCATGCAAGTGCCTGCACCAGTCTGTGCTGGGCAGTGGTACTCCCTCAAAAGTGCCTCCTGGCCTACAGTGCACCTTCTGGGTGCCCATTTTGGCATGCTTCCCAGGATTGGAACAAAAAAGAGCTTGCATCAATTTTTGAGAGTGAACATTGGTCACAGTTAAGAGTTCTTTATTGGGTCATAGTCCTTCCTTTTGATCAGGTACTGTATCAAACTGCACATTTCAAAGACCATGGAGGCCTTGAGCTCAGATTCTTTAAAGCTGACTGTTTTGACACATGGAAGGAACCTTGTGTCCCTCTATGAACACCAATCTTTGATAAGTTTGCAAGTCTCAAATTGGCCATATATAGCTGCACACTGTCTCTAGGACTAAGATTCAGGTCCTTCCTTTTTATTGCCTAACAAGTGTTACAATGAGCTGGGGCTTTCTCTGTTGAATCTTGAAACATCTCATTATTGGTAAAAACAAAAAAAAAAAAAGTTTAGTTTTTCTTGTACTCCTGGTATAGGCAAATCAGAGATAAGGAGGGAAAATCATAATTTGTGAAAAACAGAACTTGATTAGTGGAAGAATGGATAAGGGGGCACAAATTATTGTGCCCACACACATGAGACAGCAGCTGCCACTTAATATGTATTTTGCCTTTTTTTAAAATTAATTACACGTGCCCTTCTGAAATTATCCACAGCAAGTGGAGTGACATATACAGTATTAAAGACTCTGACACTGGCTTCATTGCAGGGCTTCTGTGACGATGCTCTGCTCCCATTGCTATGGAAAAAGGACCGCTGGGGAAAAGAAAGCAGTGACCCTCTTGTTACTGGAGGACAGCTCACCTAGCAGAAGTACTATGCTTCATGACAGGCTTCTTATACTGGTTTCTACTCTCTCTTTACTCTTAGCAACTACTTGGTTCTCCTCTGTACAATGTTAACTCTCAAAGAGACTGACTTCATACCCCAATGTTCTTCAACTGACCCAAACTTCAGATGTCTATGTGTAGTGTGCAGGGGCGGATTGACCATTTGGAAACTCGGGCACTGCCCGAGGGCCCGGGGTAAGTAGGGGGCCCCATGAGATGCCCCTGGTACCTTTTTCATAGGCTTTTTTGAGTTTGGGCAAGGACAAAGGGGCCCCATGATCCCCTATTGCCCGGGGGCCCCATGAGTTGTCAGTCCGCCCCTGGTAGTGTGCTGGTTACTTTCATACACCCCTTCTGAATAACTTCAGACCAAGCAGGACAATGTCTCAAAGGCTTTACTGAGGATACCTCAGCATAACAACTTAAATAGGCAATGTGTGTTTTCCCTAACTGACTAACTCTATCTAAGGCTGCCCTAGCATACCTGTATAAGTAGAGTCCAATAATGGCAATTCCAGAGTAGTGTTAATCCATGACGATGGTGTCTTCAGAGTGGACTACAAATCCGAGCAGACCATCTACATGATGGTGTTCGTGTAGTTCCCCTAACAGAATTCAGCAGGAGACCTTGGGATCCAATTATCTCTCCTCTTTAAAATTAACATAGGACAGGTTGGCCGGACCAACCCCCCCCCCCCCCCCGTGAAATGTAAAAACATTATCCCCTTCCCCCTGGCTTGGCAGCCATACCCAAGTACCTACAGTAGGCAACCTGCCTACAGTACAACAGAGAACAATGCTATTGCCATAAAGTGAACACAGATCTCTGCTTCACTGACTACCACCCACCACTGATACTGGAACAGAAGAAGAAAGACCCCACTCATCATGTGTCCAGCTACATGACAGCTGGATGTCAAATGAGTATACAAGTTATAAAAAAAAAGGTGGGGGTGGTTAGATGTGTGGGGTAGAAAGAGGAAAAGAGGCACATTAGTGTGTAAGGCTCCTAAAACACAATACAAATGCCATATTGAAATATACCATGGTGAAGCAATAGAATCTGATAGAAATTAATCTACTTCTGCTATATTGACAGAGAACCCCTATTGGTCGTGTGCATGGTCCAAGTGGAATTGTATGAGTCACCCAGACTCCTATGTTTTGTTAGGTATATTGATTGGCTCCCTACAATCTGGCTGTTTAGCAGTAGATGGAGGGCTAATAACTGGACACACCTGATTACTAAAGTTTGGCAATGAGGGGCTGAAGAAAAAGATTCATTCTGTGCTAGGAACAGGCTGAGACTGTAAACTAACCAAACAGCCAGGAGGCAAAAGGCTACATTCAGAAGCTAACTTTGAATGTGAAATGAGCACATAGACATATTCCTCATTGAGGCACGATCCCAAAATACTTAATCCAGAAAAAAATTCTGGGGCACCCCTACAGACCCCACAGTGGGAAGGGGTAAATCCCCAGAAAAAGTGGGACTTTCCACTATGCCAAGGAATGGGAAGATACAGATGACAACAAATATAAAACCAAAATACATTTTATTGCAAAGTATAATTAAAAAGCCATCAATATCTTAAAACATCAATATTTAAATCCAATTGCACCATAAATTGCTTCTGCATAAATAAAGCATTCTAGTGTTATGTTAGCAAATAGGATCGACACATTTTGCACAGTCTGCTTTCTCAGGATCCACACTTGAACATATATATACACGAGATGGCTAAAGAAGAGACCCACTTTTTACCCCTTCCCTCTGTGTGGTCGCCCCAGAATTTTTTCTGGATTGAAAGGCTACATTTACACTTGCAAATGCACCTCACAGTGTTTACATGTGAGAACCCCAATGGGGGTTCCCAGCAATTAGCTGTTGGGGAGACAAGCCCATTTCAATGCACTGTTTAACTGGGCAACTATGTGGCAAATGAGGTTTTGTCAGGGCCTGGACTTGAACCTGGGACTTCTACTGTGTCAGGCAGTAACTCTACTCACTGAGCTACCTAGGATGCTGGACAACACTTTGCCTCATCTATTGGATAATCCTGCCTTGTGCCTTGTTTGCTCTTGAAACTTGAACTCCTTGCTCCTCCCATGAACTTCCTATATAAGCCATGTCCTTGGACTTCCTCCTTGCCAGATTATTGTGCCTTTCCAGCCAATATCCTGCTACTGTTCCTGCTGCTGTCTACACCTCCGCTACTGACCTTTGGCTTGTTCCTGACCACGATTGATCTGCTACCATTTGTGACCGACCCTTGGCTTGTGACCGACTCTGCTTTCGTCTGATCCCTAACCTGTTGATCCGCTATTGGTTCCCAGTCTGCTCATTCCCTGGTGGGGTGATCCTGAGATCTGCGACCTGGTATTAACACGCAGCCCAATCCATCTCCACCATTAGGAGCTCTGGTGAATACCGGTTAATACTTAGACCCCGCACCTCAGGTGAGCCTGCGTCATTCCCAGGGGGATCCACTGGTGTACCTATCCTGCTGGTTCCAGGTAAGCCTTTTACTGCTATAGCAACTGGTCTCTGAACCTGACCTTACACCGTGACAGAATAATCTGGCCCACACATGGAGGCCGCTATAGCAAATGCCATGGCTCCTGTCAGGCAGCAGATTTCAGAGCTACAAGAGTTTGGTGTTACCTACCAAAAGAAATTTGCTGAACTGCAAAGTGTAGTAGAGGGGCAACAGGAAGAGATCCATGCTCTGCAGACACGATTGCTGGACATGTGCTCCCGCGATGTTGCTAATACACGCATGCCTCTGCCACTCAAGTTCAATGGAGACCGCCGCCACTACAGGGGTTTCCTTAACCAATGCCGCATTTATTTCCAGATGCAACCTGCTGCATTTAATACTGAGAGGCAGAAGGTATTGTTTGTTATAAACCTCCTGACTGAGGAAGCCCTAGCTTGGGCCTCTCCCTATATAGAGCAAAACAATGCAATGTTAAACAGTTTTGCGACTTTTGTGACTGCAATGAACCAGGTCTTTGATGATCCCAACCGCCGCGCTACCGCTGAAGCAAAGCTGCATAGTTTGAGGCAGGGTAGATGCCCTGTTGCGGAGTATACAACTGAATTTCGACGCTGGATCTCAGACACCACCTGGAACCCAGCAGCGCAAAAGAGTCAGTTCCGGCAGGGGCTCTCTGAACAGGTGAAGGATGAGCTCGCCAGAGTAGAGACTCCTAACGATCTTGAGGAGTTCATCCAATTATGCATTCGGATTGACCAGAGACTGACAGAAAGAAGAAAGGAGAGATTGGGAAGTAATGGTGGCATGCGTTTTTCTGCTAATCAGTTCAGTCAGAAGGATTTCAACATTTCTTCAGATTATAACACACCTGAACCTATGCAAGTAGATACTGTTAAAAGAGCAATTTCTACTCAAGAGAAGGAGAGAAGACATTTGGAGAATTTATGTTTATACTGTGGGGACTCTGGGCATTACGCAGTCAATTGTCCTAATAAAGTCAAAAGAACAATTGCTGCGACTGATGTTATCCTGCCTGAACACATAAATTCAATTACCCAGTCTATCTCCCCATTGATCGATGAAGAAAATAAAGTTGGTCCTAAACAGTCTCATTTTGTTGTCCCTATCAAACTTTTTACTGAGGGCCATGAAATTCCTTGTTCTGCTATGCTGGACTCTGGGGCTGGGGGAAACTTTATGGACATAGAGTTTGCCCACAATAATAATATTCTCAGGAGAAACAAATCTGCCCCTATTGATATGGAGACAGTTGATGGTTCACATTTATCATCAGGACCAGTTACTCATGAAACAGTTCCTCTAGTACTCCAATTTCAGGCTGACCATTTTGAGACCATCAGCTTTCAGCTGATTACATCACCTAAATTTCCTGTCATCCTGGGCATCCCTTGGTTTACTACCCATAATCCCTTCATCAACTGGGGAGCATGGACCATAAATTTTACATCCCCCCATTGTGAGGAATATTGTAGGAAACCATGTGCTACAAGTTGTCTACCAATCAGGAAATCACAGGCTGATATGGTAACTACACAGTCATATGACAATCTGCCTCCACAATACCATGAGTTTTGAGACGTCTGTGATAAGAAAAATGCGGATCAACTACCTCCTCATTGTCCATATGATTGTCCCATTGAACTGCTTCCAGGAGCAGAAATACCATTCAGCCGCATTTTCAATTTATCAGAACCTGAGTTAAAGGTGCTAAGGGAGTGGCTTGATGAGAATTTGGAGAAGGGCTTTATCAGACCCTCAACATCTCCTGCAGGAGTAGCCCTGTTCTTTGTTGAGAAAAAGGACTCCACCTTGCGTCCATGCATTGATTTTAGGGGCTTGAATAAAATCACTGTTAAAAACCGTTACCCACTCCCTTTAATCGCAGAGATGTTGGAAAGACTCCGCTCTGCCAAAGTCTTCACAAAACTTGACTTACGGGGGGCATATAACCTGGTACGCATGCGTCAAGGCGACGAATGGAAGACTGCCTTTAGAACCAGATATGGACACTTTGAGTCCCTAGTTATGCCTTTTGGCCTATGTAATGCTCCCGCGACTTTTCAGCACTTCATAAATGATGTGTTTTGAGATTTGTTGGACCAGTTTGTTATTGCTTATCTGGACGATATCCTCATCTTTTCGGACAACCTGGTGGAGCATCGCAAGCATGTCTGCACTGTATTCAAAAGGTTAAGGATGAACCGACTTTACATCAAACTGGAGAAGTGTGAGTTTGAACGAGCCCAGATCCAGTTCTTGGGATATATCGTTTCTTCAGAAGGAGTGAGCATGGATCCTGAAAAGATCAAGGCAGTGGTGGATTGGACTGCCCCTGGAAACGTTAAGGAAATACAACGATTTATTGGATTTGCAAACTTTTATAGGAAATTCATAAGAAACTTCTCTAAGGTAATAGCACCAATTACACAGCTGACAAAGAAAGGAGTGCCCTTTGCATGGTCAACTGAGGCACAAACTGCTTTTAGTAAGCTAAAGACTCTCTTCACATCTGCACCAATATTGGTACATCCTGATCCTGAGCTACCTTTTATTGTGGAAGTGGATGCCTCAGACTCCGCCGTGGGAGCTATCATTTCTCAGCGACGAGGAGAAAAAATGCAGCTTCATCCCTGTGCTTATTTTTCTCGTTTGATGTCATCTGCTGAAAGGAATTATGACATTGGGAATAAGGAGTTGCTGGCAATTAGGGAAGCCTTTTCCGAATGGAGGCATCTGTTGGAAGGGGCTAAGCATCCTGTGACTGTCTTCACGGATCATAAAAATCTAGAATTCATCCGTTCTGCCAAGAGATTGTCTTCTAGACAAGCACGTTGGTCACTGTTCTTTTCCAGGTTCAATTTTATTATCTCATATCGACCTGGGTCAAGAAACGGAAAGGCTGATGCCTTATCACGAATGTCGTCTGGGCCTCTCCAGGAGAACACTTCTGAATGCACAATCCTGCCTCAAAAGAACTTTCTAGGGGCCACAAGTCCTAAGGCATTCTTGAATCTTCTTAAAGAGGGGTATGAGAATGACCCACTTCTCAATCATCCACCTACGGACATTAACCTGACTTATAAGAATGGCTTTTGGATTCAAGGACATCATCTTTATGTACCTGAATCTGTTCGGGTGGAAGCTCTCAAGTTGGTTCATGATTCCAAACTTGCTGGGCATTTTGGAGTCGCTAAGACCGAAGAACTATTATCACGTTCCTTTTGGTGGCCGGGGTACAAGAAAGATGTCAAACGCTATGTGACCTCATGCTTGACCTGTGCACGCAATAAGATTCCCCGAGCCTCCCCTTTGGGGTTGCTTCAGCCACTCCCTGTTCCATCAAGACCATGGGGGTCTATTTCTATGGATTTTGTGGTGGATTTACCTCCCTCAAAAGGAATGACCACCATTTTGGTAGTGGTTGACCGTCTCACTAAAATGGCCCATTTTCTTCCAGTTAAGGGGGTGCCCACTGCTGAACAGACTGCTGAACTGATGGTTCGAGAAATCTTTAAACTGCATGGAATCCCTGATGATGTGGTGTCTGACAGAGGTGTGCAGTTTACTTCGAAATTCTGGAGAAGTTTTTGCTCAGCCTTAGGTGTTACAATTAATCTGTCCTCTGCTTTTCATCCCCAGTCTAATGGTCAGACTGAGAGAACTAATCAAACAATGGAACAGTATCTTCGATGCTTTGTCACTTATCTTCAGGATGACTGGGTGGACTGTCTTCCCACTGCAGAGTTTGCATACAACAATTCTAAACATAGTTCCACCTATCAAAGTCCTTTTTACTTAAACGCCGGTTACCATCCAGTTTTTATTCCTGATCTCCCTATCACAACTCCAATCCCTGCTGTTACCAATAGACTAACTACATTGCAGGAGATTCAAGAGAAATTGATTGAGACTTTGAGGGAAGCTCAGGAGTATTACAAAAAGTCTGCAGACAGACACCGGAGAACTCTTCCTACATTTCATGTGGGTGAAAAAGTTTGGTTATCAACAAAGAATTTGAAGGTCCAGGTGCCATCTGCTAAGTTGGGTCAAAGGTTTGTGGGTCCTTTTCAGATTTCTGCCCAAATCAACCCAGTCACCTTTCGCTTACAGCTTCCGGATAGTATGAGGATTTACCCTGTTTTTCATATATCACTACTCAAACCGTTTCAGGAAAATCCTTTCCCTGGAAGAATTTTTCAACCTCCTCCACCTGTTGAGGTACAGGGTGAAGAAGAATTTGTGGTGGAGAAAATCCTTGATTCCAGGATCCTTAGGAATAAGTTACAGTATCTGGTTCAATGGGAAGGATATGGACCAGAAGAAAATTCTTGGGAGCCTGAGGAGAATGTTCATGCTCCTAGACTAACAAGAGAATTCCACCAGAGGTTTCCACACAAGCCTAGTCCTAAGACGTCCAGAGGACGTCCTGGGAGGAGGGGAGTACTGTCAGGGCCTGGACTTGAACCTGGGACTTCTACTGTGTCAGGCAGTAACTCTACTCACTGAGCTACCTAGGATGCTGGACAACACTTTGCCTCATCTATTGGATAATCCTGCCTTGTGCCTTGTTTGCTCTTGAAACTTGAACTCCTTGCTCCTCCCATGAACTTCCTATATAAGCCATGTCCTTGGACTTCCTCCTTGCCAGATTATTGTGCCTTTCCAGCCAATATCCTGCTACTGTTCCTGCTGCTGTCTACACCTCCGCTACTGACCTTTGGCTTGTTCCTGACCACGATTGATCTGCTACCATTTGTGACCGACCCTTGGCTTGTGACCGACTCTGCTTTCGTCTGATCCCTAACCTGTTGATCCGCTATTGGTTCCCAGTCTGCTCATTCCCTGGTGGGGTGATCCTGAGATCTGCGACCTGGTATTAACACGCAGCCCAATCCATCTCCACCATTAGGAGCTCTGGTGAATACCGGTTAATACTTAGACCCCACACCTCAGGTGAGCCTGCGTCATTCCCAGGGGGATCCACTGGTGTACCTATCCTGCTGGTTCCAGGTAAGCCTTTTACTGCTATAGCAACTGGTCTCTGAACCTGACCTTACACCGTGACAGGTTTATTGTTGATAAATGTAAGGTTATGCACTTGGGGGCTAAGAATATGCATGCATCATACATACTAGGGGGTACAACTGGGGGAATCAATGGTGGAGAAGGATCTGGTAGTTCTGGTAGATCATAGCTTAATAATGGCATGCAATGCCAAGCTGCGGTTTCTATAGCAAGAAAAATCGTCTCTTGTATTGAAAGAGGTATAGACTCCAGAGAGAGAGATATCATTTTACCCCTGACAAATCATTAGTAAGACCTCATCTGGAATATGCAGTTCAGTTTTGGGCACCAATTCACAAAAAGAACATTGGGGAACTGGAGAAAGTACAGAGAAGGGCAACCAAACTGATAAGAGGTATGTAGGAGCTCAGCTATGAGGAAAGATTAGAGGAACAGAATTCATTCTCTCTTGAGAAGAGGAGATTAAGGGGGGATATGATCAACATGTATAAATACATCAGTGGTCATATAGTGAACTCTGTGTAGAGCAATTCACCCTGATTATATCATAGTCAGGGGTCAGACTTGGAGGTCAGTAGCTTTAGCAAGTGGAAAGGTTCACACAGAAACCAGCAAGATAAATGCACAAGCAGGTCCCCCGGCAGGTGATGCAGGCTCACCTGAAGCATGGGATCTAAGCACTAGCCGATCTTCAACAGAGCTTCTGATGGTGGAGATGGGTTTTGCTGCATGCTAGTACCAGGTCTCAGTCCCATCAGTAGGTGCCCAAGCCATGATCTGATAACAGATGAAGTAGGCAGGGATCAAGCAAAAGCGTTGTCAGTAAACAAGCCAAAGGTCAGTAACAAGCAGTTGCAAGCTGGGATCAAGTGGAAGAGTCGTCAAGGAACAAGCCAAAGCTTGGTAATGAGTGGTAATGAAAATACAGATGGCGACAGGCATGTAAGGAGCAAGATATTGGCTGGAGAAGTGCACAACAATCTTGCAAACAGGAACTGTAAAGGCATGGCTTAAATAGGAAGTTCATGGAAGGAGTCCAAGGTTCACCAGAAACAAGAAAGTAAGATTGTCCAAGGTTTCAGGTAAGGAGCTGCCCAAAATCTTAGGTGGCACAATCAGAAGAGCCATTGCCAGATGCACCAGAGGTCCTGGGTTACAATTTGGATCTTGACAGTACTCCCCTCCTTCCAGGATGGCCCCTAGACGTCTTAGAACTAAGTTTATGAGGAAACCTCTGGTGAAATTCTCTAGTTAAACTAGAGGTATGAATGTTCTCATCAGGCTTCCAAAAATGTTCTTCTGGCCCATATCCACTCAACCATTGTAAGAGTTTTCATAGAATGGTTTGATTAAGGATACATGAAACACAGTAATGAATCTTCAAACTGTCAAGAAGTTTTAATGAAGATGTGTGATTTAATTTGAGCTGAAATCTGGAAAGGCCCCACAAACATTTGACCCAGTTTTGCAAATAGAACATGTACCTTTCAAATTTTTGGTAGATAATCAAACTTTGCACAAGAGACGTAGGAAGTGGTCTGCAATGTCTGTCAGAAGCCTTTTTTATAACATTAAAGCGGAGTTCCAGTCGCACTGTCCAAAAATAAAAGTCAGCAGCTACAAAAACTGTAGCTGCTGACTTTTAAAAAACAGCCACTCACCTGCCCCACGATCCCGCAGTGTCCTCCCCGCAGCCTGTTTTACCAGCCGTCTGGTGTTCCAGGCGCCAGCATCTTCAGTGTGGGCACCCGGCTGTGACAGCTTGCAGCTTCACAGCCAGGTGCCCACTGCGCATGCACGAGTAGCACTGCGCTTTGTGAATGGTCCTGTCACTTGTCCCAGAAGACTATGGGGAGGAAGGGACATGTGACAGGACAATTCAGGACCCCGCTCCCCAAAGGTGCAAATCCTTAATGGGGAGCAGAGGACTAGTCTTTAAAGCAGAACTTCCCCTTTTGGGTGGAGCTCCGCTTTAATGAGCCACCTTTAAAGTCTCAATCTATTTTTCCTGAATTTCCTGTAATGCAGTTAATCTACTGATAACACTAGGAATTGAAGTTAAAATAGATCAGAAATAAAAAAGGATTATACCAAATATTTAAGAAAAAAGGACTCTTTTTTTTTTTTTTTTTTTTTTTTTTTTTTTTTATAAGCAAATTCTGCCATAATATGATAGTCCACCCAGTCATCCTGAGGATAACTAACAAAACATTGAAGGTACTGCTTCAGAGTTTGATTGGTCCTCTCGGTCTGGTCATTAGACTGAGAATGAAAAGGAGAAGACAGATTCATTGTAACATCTAAAGCTGGGCAAAAGCTAGATGACAGACTCAGCAATTGCATGCAATGCCAAGCTGCAGCAAACATAGCTAGCAGAATATTAGCATGCATAAAAGAGGATCTTAGTTAAGACAAAGAACTACAGACATTAAACTTATTCTCCCTGGAGAAGAGACACTTGAGTGGAGAAATGATAGCGATATACAAATATATCAATGTTGATTCTAGCATAGGGAATAAACTATTCAGTCTCAGGGAGTATAAGAAGACACATGGCCACTCAATGAAATTGGATGAGAAGCGGTTTAACCTTAAGCTGTATAGTGAGTTTTTCACTGTCAGGGTGGTAGGGATGTGGAACTCACTTCCACAATCAGTAGTATTAGCGGGAAGTATTGACTGTTTCAAAAAAACTCTTAGATGGGCATCTTAGCGAGCACAATATAGAGGTATATGGGATAGGATTTTTGACATGAGCACACACCCACACCCACATGGGTTGACTTGGATGGACTGGTGCCTTTATTCAGCCTTACTAAGTATGTAACATCATTTTGAAGTAAATTTTACTTCTCTGTCAGATACTACATCATCAGGAATTCCATGGAGTTTAAAGGCTTCCTGAACCATCATGTTTACTGTTTGTTCAGCAGTGGGTACCCTCTTAACTGAGATAAAATTAGCCATCTTAGTGAGACAGTTGACCACTACCAAGATAGTGGTCATTTTCATTTGGAGGAATTATAACTTTTTTATGGTTGAACTGGATGGACTTTAGCCTATTTTTAACTATGGAACTTTGCTTTGGCAGTAGCGCAGCAGTCGGGATCACCAAAAACTTGATTTATCGTGGTCTCAAAATTATTCAGAGTTGTGCTGTCTTGTTCTACAGAATGGGAGACCCAGGCTGAGGCTGATAAAAAAAACAATACCTACTTGTTCTCAGAAGTAAATTGCATCTGGAAATATATACAATACTTGCTAAGGAACCCACTGTAATGGTGGTAGTCTTCATTGAAGTTGAGTGGTAGAGGCATATATGCATTAGCATCATCTCATGAGCATAAGTCCTTTCATGGCTTTCCTCCTGTTGCCCTTTAATCACATTTTCCAGTTCATTATTTTTTTTGGTAGGTAACAACAAACTCTGAAATTTGCTGCCTGAAAGGACCTGTCATGGTCAGAGATCAGACTTGGAGGCCAGCAGCCTTAGCAGTGGAAAGGCTCAAACAAAAACCAGCAGGATAAATGCACAAACAGGTTGCCGTGGTTTAAGCACTAGCTGGTCTTCACCAGAGTTCCTGATGGTGGAGATAGATTTTGCGGCATTCTAGTACTAGGTCGCAGTCCTTAGGATCCACCCCAACAGGAGGTTAGCAAGCTGTGGCCCAGTAGCAGATGTAGCAGGTAGGGATCAAGCAGAAGCTTAGCCAGTAAACAAGCCAAAGGTCAGTAACAAGTGATTGCAGGTTGGGATCAAGAGGAAGAGTTGTCGAGGAATAAGGCAAAGATTGGTAATGAATATACAGACGGCAGCAAGAGTATAAGGCACAAGATATTGGCTGGAGAAGAGCACAAAATTCTTGCAAACAGGAAGTGAAAAGGCATCGCTTAAATAGGAGGTTCACGGGAGAAGCAAGTAGTTCAAGGTTCACAAGAAACAATATAGAAATTAAGGGGGTCCAAGGGATCAGGCAGGGAGCGGTCCAGCATCTCAGGTGGCACAGTAAGATTAGCTATTGCCGGATGAAACAGAGTCTGGGTTCAGATCTGGGTCCTGACAGGTTAGGACCTGAAAATGAGGGAAGTTAAGAAGTCTCAGAAAACCACTGAGTGGTCTAAACATACAGAGAGGCCTAGCACTGGAAGTCAAGGGCCAATACAGTGCTGGCAGTATGATTAGTTGAGACATATTGCTGTAAATTGTCCTCTATCTCATGTTCCTATAGAATGTGATACTGCCATGTACATGTTCCTGTATGCTCACCTAGGTCTGGTTGGAGATCCAGACATGCTTAATTGTGTGGTCAAAATAAGTGGGAAGTATATACATGCTCCCCTAGACTCTGGAGGTCTAGTAACCTTGGTACATTGCTAGCTCATTGACCGTGAACATTTTTTTTTCAAGATGTTTATTTATGAATTTTCTCTTTTTCTTAAAGTTACAAAACAAAAGCCATCTAACACAGACAATGGCAATGAGGTCTGCTGCGCAGAGCCCAGCAAAAACATAACAAAACATGAGAACTGATGCGTAATCACAGCCCAGTCATGACCAAAAGATATAAATTCAAGAACATCACATATCTTAACGAGTATTGCAGCCAACCATAAAAAAGGGAAAAACAACAACACATTTCCAACCAGCAGTCACTCACAGTCACACACACACAAAATTATACCCATGCTCTCTCCAGGCCCAGGAAACAGCAAGTAGGCAAACAAACAATCCAGACAATAAACAGGGGATTCTGAAGTAGGCAAGTCAGCGGTTTGAGAGGCCAGAATATCCAACCATGGCTTCCACACTCTAGTAAATTTTTTAGGGTAGGTTCAGCCCTTTTATATTAGCTTATACATAGGTAGTGCCTGATTAATTAAGCGACAGACATATGTCAACATAGGTGGAGAGGGGTCTTTCCAATGTAATAGGATTGTCTATTTGGCGAAGAAGAAGATCAGATGAAACATAATATGATTACAGGTGAGAAGGACATATTCGTCAATAACACCCAGAAGATTCACCACTGAAGTTCTAGGAGCCCACAGGCCCAGGTGATTCGCCAACATATCAAACAATTCAGCCCAAAATGGAGACAATTTAGGACAGGATCAAAACATATGTAAAACATTTGCAGAGACCTCCCCACATCTAGCGCAACAGGCTTGATTCACCAACCCTACGTGATTAAGCTTAGCTGGGGTTTAATGTAGCTGGTAAACAAACTTAACATGTACAAACTTATCTGCCGTACTAATAACATCCTGGAGGATAGTTTCAGTAACTTCTTCCCAATCCTCTTCAGTGAGGTTAGGAAGGTAAGCGTGCCATTTCCTATAGGATAAGGCAAAGGGATCTGAACCAGTGGATTGTAGTGCAGTATAAAAAGTGGTCACCAATTTAATAACATTTGAATCTGCCATAAGATGTTCCAAAGGAGAAGCAGCAAGGTTAACTTCCTGCCATCCAAGCTGGGCCTGCACGGCATGGCGTACCAAAAAGGTCGTTAAAGAAGAACTTATTTGTCACACCAGTCCGTTCCTTAAGAACATCAAATGAGATAAAGACACCATCCACATATACTTGTGAAACATATTTAATTCCCTTATTAATCCACTACAGTGCATCTGGATAGCGATAGAGTTCCTTAAAGTTGGGATTTCGCCACAGGGGTGCATGTAGACTAATAGAAACCTTATCCTCTGACAGAAGCTTCACTGACACAGCCCAAATTAAAAAACATACATCCATAAGAGAGGATACCTGACAGTGAACTTCATCTTTAAGTCTCTCAGGAGAGCCCTGAAGAGCTGACATAAGGCTGGTGGAGGGAGTGGGAGCATCTGATTGAAACCAGTCATAGACATAGGTTAGTTGGGAAGCTAGAAAATAAAGGTAAACATTGGGATAGGCCAGACCACCATGCAGAACAGATGCCTGAAGGGAAGCTCCAGCAAATCGAGGATGGGGATTACTCCAAAAAAGGCGCATATAAGGGAGTCAATACGTCTGAACACACACTTCGGATGAAATACAGGTGAGGCCCTAAGAACATGAGGAAGATTGGGGAGAAAAATCATTTTTACTGTATTTATACACCCAATAAGATTGAGAGGTAAAGAGGTCCATGCATGGAGCTTCAGTTCCATACTGGTCAGAATAGGGGGGATATTAAGAGATTCAAACTCAGCAAAATTAGTAGTGACAGATATCTCCAGGTATTTAAACTTGGAGGACACTTGCAATTTAGAAGATTGTACATAGTCACAAGAAACAATAGGGCCTAGGAGAAAAGCAACTGATTTATCCCAACCAACTTGGAGACCTGATACCACTTCAAATTCCTCCACCACCTGCATAAGCCCCTGAAAGGAACATTCAGTACTATTTAAGTAAATCGATGCTCATCCTCATAGAGGGAAATTTTCTCCTGCAGTGTGCCCCAACGAATACCACCGATCGCCTGAGTTTTCCTAATGGAGATAGCCAACATTTCCATGACCAATGCAAACAAAAGGGGTGATAGGGGCAACCCTGGCGAGTACCACGCTGGAGAGAGAAAATAGGGGAGATGTCCTGATTACTGTGTACCCTAGCATAAGGATTAGTATAAAGGAGTTGAACACATTTAATAAACTGAAGGCTGAAACCAAATCTGGATAGGGCAGCACAGTGGCTAAATGGTTGGCACTTGTGCCTAGCGGTAATAGGGTTGTTGGTTCAAATCCAATCCACGGCACCACCTGCCTGGAGTTTGTATGTTCTCCCTGTGCCTGCGTGGGTTTCCTCTCATACTCCAAAGACATGCTGATAGGTTAATTGGATCCTGTCTAAATTGGCCCTAGTAAGTCCCCCCTTGAGGGTTAGGGACTGATGTGAATGTACAATATATATGTAAAGCGCTGCGTAAATTGACGGCACTATGTAAGTACCTGAAATAAATAGTGTTTCCCACAAAAAGGACCACCTTACAGTGTCAAATGCCTTCTTGATATCAAAGGCCAATACCAGCCCACTATGTTTATGATGTGCAGCACCAAAACATGTAGAGAGAGATTCCTGATGTTGTCAAACTTACTCTTGCCAGGCATAAAACCCGGTTAGTCGGGATGCACAAGTGAAAGAATGATCTTATTCAAGCGTAACAACAGCAATTTGGCCAGAATCTTAACATCACAAGTCAGCAGAGAGATTGGGCAATAGGAACTACAGAAAAGTTTATCTTTGCTAGGTTTCGACAACACTACAATAGGCACCTGCATCATAGAGGGCAGAAGAATGCCCCGTTATACGGTTGCAGCAAATGAGGAGCAAGAAGGTCTGTGTAGGCCTGATATCATTCGGCTGGGAGGCCATCCAGTCTGGGGGTTTTGTTAGGAGGAAGGGAGTGAATTGCAGCAGCAATTTCACCCAACATCACAGGTTTATCCAAAAGCTGTTGATTTGAATCAGACAATTTAGGAATGGCAATTGTGCTAAAAATGACCTCTAGCAACTCCTGCAGAGGGGTGAAGGGGTCTGTGTACAAATTTCAATAGTAAGATGCAAAGGTGCTATTAGTCTCTAAAGGGTTAGCAGTTACCGACCCATTTGACATTGTAACGCCAGAGATAAAGGTGTCAGGGGATTCCAGTTGAGACAAATATGCCATCAGTTTCTCATTCTTCTCACTATGCTCACGTAGGTGAGCAGACAAATACAATTGTTGTCATTTCCATTGTGTATAATTGAAGAGCTCTGTGGGCTGTAACCAAAGCAGCATGGGAAGAAGGGTATATATAGAGCGCACAAGAATGAATGAGAGATGGTATTGCAACAGGTATATAAATCCATTGCACCATCTTGTGGTAAAAATGTAAAGTATACTTTATCTCATTAAACACTGTTTAATGATATCTGACAGCTTTCAATTTGCTTTTATAAAAAAATACTGAAAAACAGTATGCAATGTGTATGAACATGCTAAAAACTTCACGTATCTCTTCTGTTTTGTGCAAAAGCAATTGAAATGTAGGCCCACAATGGGTATAAATTCAGGAAAAGTACCATGAATCTAGTCATAGCATTAAAATCAATGCTTGGTAATGCTATAATGCCTGACTTTGTTGTCACCTTTTGAATTCTAAAGTTATGCTGGGTTCACACGGTTGCACTGCAGTAACGTGCAAAGCACTCATGCGCTGTAGCGCAATTCATTCTTAGGCTGGCCATACACTATACATTTTTTTAACAGTTTTCTGCCCAATTTCCTTTAGATTTGTCTTCCACTATGTAGTGCAAGGGCCTGCCTAATTAGATACACTTGAAAGTGTTGTTTAGGTTTGACCTCATATTATATGGTTTTTGGTAAATCTAAAGCAAAAATCTCAGATTTTGTTGAGCACTATTTTTAGGATTGGAGCACATTCTTATATACTTTTGTTTTGGACTTTTTACACATTTGTATTTTTTGTGCTATGGAGTGTTTATATTTATATTTGAATTGTTTTTCACCATTTGTTGCATCTCAGTGCTGCTGATCTCCTGCAGCCTCTTTGTAGAAACGCCTTCTCTACATGCATGCACACCTGAAATCTGGGTATGAAAACCATACAATAAAAAAGGAAATTAGAACTCCTGCATTCTTTTCACATATTTTACTTTCTCTCCACCATGTCATCCTTTGGTGACAATCTTCATAACCAACGTACTGCTGCAAACTCTCTGCTTGAAATCAAGGACCACAATAGAACCTTGAGCTTGTATGATATTGGATAAAAGTGCTAAAGTTTAGATAATGTTTAAATTATACAAATAATTTACTACAACTGCTGCAAAAATAACACCTTATTTACCCTTCACCAAATAGAAAAATTACAACATTGTCATAAAATACATCACGGTATCTGGTGACATTTTGACAGAGACATGTTGGCCATAGTGCCACTGAAGCTCTGGGTACACACAGATGTGCAGCCACGGACCTGCAGGTGCCCATCTTGCAGTGCACAAGTGAACACATATGCACAGGCGCATTTGCCACTGATACTAAGTGGCCTATGTAAGTGCAGCAGCTGCACTAGTTGGTTGCTGTCTGATCTGCACCTCCTTCTGTGTTCCTGTGCTGGTTCCTGTACTTGATTCCTGTGATTGACACGGTTTGTTCTGACCATGCCTGAACACTACCTGCACTGACCTCGGCCTGTCCATGGATTCTGCTTGCCTTTTGCTCATTTACCTGCTGCAGTGTTGCTGACCTCTGCCTGTTGTCCATGCCTGTACCTGACCTGGCTCATTTGACTATCTATATCCTGTTACCTGTCTGCTCTGCTCCATACGTTACTTACGTGGTCCTTGCTGGTCTTCCACCTGCCATGTGTTACCAATCTACCCTGCACCTGTGACCAGTCACCTGCCAGCCTGCTGTCTGCCAAGTCCCGAGACTGCAGTTTGTGCTGCCATCAGCTGTGTTGGCCATCTTATCCATTCCTAGCAAGCACATGCTTTTCATCAGTGCAGACTGCTGGACACTCTGTAGGCACTCGTACCTCACGCTTCTGTGGCCACTGTCTCACCACTAGTGGTCCCTGAGCTAGAGCTGTAAGAGATGCTTTCCTCTGCACATTACCATCAGGTATGTGACATGGTCATCAACAACTTTGCTTTATTTGCAGGGGAGCATGGAGGGCAGCCTCTGAAGTGGTGGTTTGTGGTGGGTCGTCGTACATCTGAGCCATAGTTTTGAAGAAAGATGACATGGTGTGTAGCTGTGTGTTGTTTTCTTCAAGTAGCCAGTGGGCCCAGGTCTGAGGTTCACCTTGGAGCAAAGAAATGATAAATACCCCCTTAGTGGATTCCAGGGAAAAAGTCAGTGGTTGCAAGGTGAAGTAGAGCTGACATGCATTGCGGAATGCTCAAAATTGACTCCGGTCCCGAGAAGCTCTCTAGAATGGGCACCCTGAATTCAAGAGGAAGCATCATCACTGTGGGTGCAGAAACAGTCTCTTTGTGTGGCAGTGGAAGAGGAGGCAGCAGTTGTGGCAGAGCTTACAGATGTGGCCAGGGACTGCACACGTTTTTCCAGCTGAAAATACTCCTCCTGCAGGGTCTTGATGGCTTGGGTAAGGGCCGCAAGGTGCTGACAGATCTTGTCCATAGGCGAGGTTCCTCTTGCAGGCTCAGACATGGCTGTCTGATACTGCCACATACCTCATGGTAAAGCCTGGCGTGCAGAAGAAGGCTTCTCTTACAGCTCCAGCTCAGGGACCATTGGTAGTGAAACAGTGGCCATGGGAGTGCGGTGAGATATGAGTGCCTGTACCTGTAGGGGTGCAATATACTCTCTGGAAGAGGTTTTGCTATATGTATACATCAGGCGAGATATATATGCTGGATTATTTTTTAATTTTAATGAATTGTATACAATAACAATGATGTTTTTAAATATACATTTTGGGTACTTTAAAGTGAGTGTAAAGCTTCTTTTTTTTTTTTTCAATAATATGACACGTTATAATTACCTGCTCCGTGCAATGGTTTTGCACTGAGTCCTCCTCTTCTGCGGTAACCCCCCCCCCCCTCCCTGTGCTCCTGGCCCCTCACACCTGCCAAGTGCCCTCAGAGCAAGCTGCTTGTTCTGGGGACACTGGTACGTGCTCGCTCCTGCTCACTCACTGTCCACAGGACATACAGACGGTGGCTCGGCCCCTCCTCCTGCTCCCTCCTCACTGGCTGTGATTGACAGCAGCAGGAGCAAATGAGGAGGTAGAGACCCAAGAGAGCAGAGACTCTTGTTCACAGCACTGGATCACGAAGAGGTTCAGGTAAGAATTGGGGGGGGCCTGAGTTGGGAGCGCCACACTAAAGGTTTTTTTTACCTTGATCCATAGAATGCATGAAGGTAAAAAAAAGCCCCTCAGCCTTTAGAACCACTTTAACCGCTTACAAGGCTGCACAGGTGTGCAAAATCACACATATATATATATATATATATATACGTGATTTTGCAATCACCGGGTAGGGTTCGCGCGAGAGCTCTGTGTGTCCTACGTGCACCCCCATTCAAGGTCACGGATGTCAATCACCGGTGATTACCCGCCAGCGCCCGGTGATTACCGACAATCACTGACAGGGAGGAAGACTGTTTTGTTTCCTCCCTGTCAGCTCAGGCACACTGCTTGGGATAGCTGTGCACAGCACAACCATCCCGATCAGTGTGCTTACAGTGAAGCACACGCCCCCTAGTAAAACACTTTTTACACACAGTAAACCCTTTGATCGCCCCTCACATTAACCCCTTCCTGCCCAGTGTCATTAGTACAGTGTCAGTGCTGTTTTTTAGCACTGATCACTGTATTAGTGTCACTGGGGATGTCAGTGACACCAAGTTAGTTCCCCCCCAGTGTCAGAATGCCCGCTGCAGTCCCACAGTCCCGCTAAAAGTCACTGATCGCTGCCATTACTAGTAGGAAAACAAAAATCCCAGTATTTATACCGCCATTTGTAAACGCTATAACTTTCATGTAAACCAATTAATTTACATGTATTGGGATTTTTTTTTTTTTTTAACAAAGACATGTCGCAGAATACATTTTGGCCTAAATTTATGATTACATTTTTTTAAATTTTTTTACTGGACATGTTTAATAGCAAAAAGTTCAAAATATTGTTTTATTCTCAAAATTGTTGGTTTTATTTACTTATAACGCAAAAAATAAAAAATGCACAGGCAATCAAATACCACCGAAAGAAAGCTCAATTCAAGGGGAAAAAAACTATATAAATTTCATCTAGGTGCGGCGTTGCATGACTGCACAATTGTCAGTTAAAGTAACGCAGCGCCCTAACACAAAAAATGGCCTAGTCAGGAAGGGGGGAAAATCCTCTGGAGGGCAAGGGGTTATACAGTATCTCACAGAAGTGAGTACACCCCTCACATTTTTGTAAATATTTTATTACATCTTTTCATGTGACAACACTGATGAAATGACACTTTGCTACAATGTAAAGTAGTGAGTATACAGCTTGTATAACAGTGTAAATTCGCTGTCCCCTCAAAAAAACTCAACACACAGCCATTAATGTCTAAACTGCTGGCAACAAAAATGAGTACACCCCTAAGTGAAAATGTCCAAATTGGGCCCAATTAGCCATTTTCCCTCCCCAGTGTCATGTGACTCGTTAGTGTTACAAAGTCTCAGTTATGAATGGGGAGCAGGTGTGTTAAATTTGGTGTTATCTCTCTCACACTCTCATACTGGTCACTAGAACATGGCACCTCATGGCAAAGAACTCTCTGATGATCTGAAAAAAATAATTGTTTATCTACATAAAGATGGCTTAGGCTATAAAAAAATTGCCAAGACCCTGAAAGTGAGCTGCAGAACGGTGGCCAAGACCATACAGCGGTTTAACAGGACAGGTTCCAGCCAGTCAGTGCTCAGACCATAAGCCGCACACTGCATCAAATTGGTCTGCATGGCTGTCATCCCAGAAGGAAGCTTCTTCTAAAGATGATGCACAAGAAAGCCCGCAAACAGTTTGCTGAAGACAAGCAGACTAAGGACATGGATTACTGGAACCATGCCCTGTGGTCTGATGAGACCAAGATAAACTTATTTGGTTCAG
Source organism: Staurois parvus (assembly GCF_062004578.1). NCBI lineage: Eukaryota > Metazoa > Chordata > Amphibia > Anura > Ranidae > Staurois > Staurois parvus. The sequence goes on along the minus strand of NW_028318029.1, from coordinate 4,144,353 downwards.
ATGGTGTCAAGTGTGTGTGGTGGCAACCAGGTGAGGAGTACAAAGACAAGTGTGTCTTGCCTACAGTCAAGCATGGTGGTGGGAGTGTCAGGGTCTGGGGCTGCATGAGTGCTGCCGGCACTGGGGAGCTACAGTTCATTGAGGGAACCATGAATGCCAGTATGTACTGTGACATACTGAAGCAGAGCATGATCCCCTCCCTTGGGAGACTGGACCACAGGGCAAAATGATAATGACCCCAAACACACCTCCAAGACAACCACTGCCTTGCTAAAGAAGCTGAGGGTAAAGGTGATGGACTGGCCAAGCATGTCTCCAGACCTAAACCTTATTGAGCATCTGTGGGGCATCCTCAAATGGAAGGTGGAGGAGCGCAAGGTATCTAACATCCATGTTGTCATGGAGGAGTGGATTGAGGACTCCAGTGGCAACCTGTGAGGCTCTGATGAACTCCATGCCGAAGAGGGTTAAGGCAGTACTGGAAAACAATGGTGGCCACACAAAATATTGACACTTTGGCCCAATTTGGACATTTTCACTTCGGGTGTACTCACTTTTATTGCCAGCAGTTTAGACATTAATGGCGTGTTGAGTTATTTTGAGGGGACAGCAAATTTACACTGTTATACAAGCTGTACACTCACTGCTTTACATTGTAGCAAAGTGTCATTTCTTCAGTGTTGCCACATTAAAAGATATAATAAAATATTTACAAAAATGTGAGGGGTGTACTCACTTCTGTGAGATACTGTAACTCTGCTTGGTGAGTTTTTTTATCTTACTATGCATAGGGAAAACTTTGGCATGGAGCCGAAAAAAGACCCTTTTCTTGGCAGGTCCTCGGATAATCTTGTGATGGTCAATGATATACCTGTCAAACCAGGGGACAGGCAGTGTTTTTCTTATTTCAGTAGCAATGAGAACTTGTATGAGTGTATAAAAAGAGTGATGAAATTATTGAGCAATTTGGAGCCCCTAGGTCATACAGAATATGGTGCTAGAATTCGCCCACAGACACTTGTTGGGAGGTCATTTGAGTGCTATAAAAAATACTGAAAAGATTTTTACAAAGGTTTTACTGAAATGAATTCTGAAAAAGAATTGGTTCTACAAAACGAATATGATGAAATGAAATTCTTCAATAAACAAATGCATTCAAAACAAAATGAAAATATCTGGTGTGTGTATGTCTAACTTTGTCCTCCTCATGTTTGCTTTAAGGAGACCTATATGGAAGATGATGCAGGAGACCTCTAACAACCTGTCTGCACTGTAGTTCAAAGCTGTCAGCATGAAATCCAAATGCTTTATGACCAAGGGATCAGCTGCATGGTGATCAAATCATTCCTAATTGAGTTGGACCAGTCAGTTAGCTAGAGTTTAACAGGTTAAGGTCATGGCCAAAACAGGCTGCAGTGAAGGGCTTGCTACGGACAATAGGGTTCTAGAGAGGGCCTACATATGCTTGTTGGAGGGGTACTTAAAGATAGGTGCATCGTCTACTAGGATGGTAGGGATTTTGTTAAAACGGGATACAGAGGGGCAGCCTGCTTTTTAACAAGGTCTTCCTCAAACAGGTACAAAGCTGGTCGTCACTTTGGACCATAAATGAAGTCTGCAAACAGCCTGAACATCAGAAACATCTTTGTGGTCTTAGGAGCACTAAAGCAATCTAGACTGGGGAAATCACTTGTAAAGGCTATGGGCTGATCTTCAAGTTTTAAGGTGGTGCACATCGCAGAGCTGAGACAGTTTCTAGGTTTTGGAGCAATGGCAGAAGACTGGAAATCTTTAGGTGCAGGCTTGTCCATCGTGGACCTGGAAGACCGAAAATCAGGCAGAGTCTTGGAGGCTGATCAGACAAAGATTATGCACTGGTCAGGGGGGAGCAGCCAGGAGCACCAGTAGGGGACCTGAAAAGAGGATCGGGGCTGCTCTGTGCAAACCCACTACACAGAGCAGTTAATTATAAAATGTTTTTTATAAATACAGAAAAAGCCATAGCTTTAATACCAGTTTGATTCCAATTCTGATCTTTGTTCTGTTTCAGTATATGTATCCTCTAACTTGCTTCCTTGTATCTGTTTCCCTTGTTCCTGATCCCCTCCCTGATAGGTCTCCCTGACTGTTGGTCTTCCTGGTTGTTCCTCACATCTTCTATGTTACGTGTTCTTGTTCCCCCTCTACTTGTATATATTGCATCATAGGTAGGTTGGTTGTTAGTGTTTGTTCACTGTCAAGCTGATGGAGCGGTCTCCTGCACCCGGGTGGCAGCCGGCACTACTAGAAGACATACATACACTTCTCTTTCTGCCCAGATGATTTCTAGTCCTGGTCTCTGACATGACATCATTCAGATCCCAGAACAGTAAGAGATAGCGGTGCATGTATGAGCAACTGAGCAATACTTTAGTAAATGTAGCAGGCAAGTGTAAAGTTATATTAACTTACAATGACTCAGTCAAAGTCTTTTACTGTGAACTGAACAGGTTAAAGGATAAGTTCACCTTTCATAACATGTTACACCCATATTCAGGGTGTAACATGTTTGTGTAGCACTCACTCCCCCCAATCCCCCACTGTGACAGTGTCAGGGCTCCCGGGTATGACCAGAGGTGTGTGACTGACGCAGGGAAACGCAGACTTCAGATATGTTATAAACAATGTAATTTATTAACACTAACCATACAAACATAAACGCAGTGCAATACTAAAACATAACACAGTGCAAACAAACCAACCAACCACCCACAGATAACAGTACATACAATGCAAGCGTTGTCAGGCAGGCCGGGTCAATATCAGTCGGGCAGGTAGGTACAGGGGGAGCAAGCGGTGAATGGTCGGGGTCACAGGCCAGGTTCAGCAGGTAGCGGGCAGCGTGGTACAGAGGGTCAGGCAGAGGAGAATGGTCAGACAAGCCAGGGATCAGAGCAGGGTCAGCAGAGAATCAGACAGGAACAGAGAGCAGGAACAGGATACAGGGCCCAAGAGAAACACAACACCAAGGCAGAGTCTGCAGGTCTGAATGTCCCTTAAATACACCAGTATAATTAGTTCCAGGTGTTTGACTGGCTGCAAGGTTGAGTCTCTGATTGCTGGGAGCACCCGCTGGCCAGCCCTGGTACTGCAGCTCAAAAGGCAGCTGAGTCCCACTATTGCTGGCCAGTCCATTCCTGACAGTACCCCCCCCCCTCAAGGAGCGGCCTCAGGACGCTCCAAACAGTCCTAGCTGGGCAAAATGTTCCACCGCCCGGGTCTGGTAACTGGCGGGATATCAAAGACTGGCACACCGGGCAGGACTCCGGGCAGCGGCACACTGGGCAGAGGCACATCGGGCAGGACTCCGGGCAGAGGCACATCGGGCTGGACTCCGGGCAGAGGCACATCGGGTAGGACTCCGGGCAGAGGCACATCGGGCTGGACTCCGAGCAGAGGCACATCGGGCTGGACTCCGGGCAGAGGCACATCGGGCAGAGGCACACCGGGCAGAGGCACATCGGGCAGAGGCACATCGGGCTGGACTCCGGGCAGAGGCACATCGGGCAGGACTCCGGGCAGAGGCACATCGGGCAGGACTCCGGGCAGAGGCACATCGGGCAGGACTCCGGGCAGAGGCACATCGGGCAGGACTCCGGGCAGAGGCACATCGGGCTGGACTCCGGGCAGGGGCACATCGAGCAGGACTCCGGGCAGAGGCACACCGGGCTGGACTCCGGGCAGAGGCACATCGGGCTGGACTCCGGGCAGAGGCACATCGGGCAGGACTCCGGGCAGAGGCACATCGGGCAGGACTCAGGACAGAGGCACATCGGATTACCAGCCGAAGCAGCAGGCAGCGGGCCACCAGGCGGAGCAGCAGGCACCGGGCCCCCAGGCAGAGCAGCAGGCAGCGGGCCACCGGGCGGAGCAGCAGGCAGCGGGTCCCCGGGCAGAGCAGCAGGCAGCGGGCCCCCGGGCGGAGCAGCAGGCACCGGGCCCCCGGGCGGAGCAGCAGGCACCGGGCCCCCAGGCGGGGCGACAGGCACCGGGCCCCCAGGCGGGGCGACAGGCATCGGGCCCCCAGGCAGGGCGACAGGCATCGGGCCCCCAGGCGGGGCGACAGGCATTGGGCCCCCAGGCGGAGCGGCGGGCGCCGGACCCCCAGGCGGAGTGACAGGTCTCGGGCCCTCAGGCGGAGCGGCGGGCGCCGGACCCCCAGGCGGAGCGACAGGTCTCGGGCCCTCAGGCGGATCGGCGGGCGCCGGACCCCCAGGTGGAGCGACAGGTCTCGGGCCCTCAGGCGGAGCGGCGGGCGCCGGACCCCCAGGCGAAGCGACAGGTCTCGGGCCCTCAGGCGGAGAGGCGGGTGCCGGACCCCCAGGCGGAGCGACAGGTCTCGGGCCCTCAGGCGGAGCGGCGGGCGCCGGACCCCCAGGCGGAGCGATAGGTCTCGGGCCCTCAGGCGGAGCGGCGGGCGCCGGACCCCCAGGCGGAGCGACAGGTCTCGGGCCCTCAGGCGGAGCGACAGGTCTCAGGCCCCCAGGCGGGGCGGTGGGCGCCAGACCCCCAGGCGGTGCGGCGGGCGCCGGACCCCCAGGCGGAGCGGCGGGCACCGAGTCACCAGGCACGACAGTGGGCTCCGAGTCCACTGGCATGACCGCTGGCACTGGGTCAGACATTGGATCGTCTGGCTGGACAGTGGGCATCGGGTCACCAGGCATCAGGTCATTTGGCTCGACAGCGGGCACCGCGTCATCTGGCAAGGCAGTGGGCTCCGAGTCAACAGGCACGACAGTGGGCACCGGGTCATCAGGTACCAGATTGTCTGGCTCGACAGCGGGCATCGGGTCACCAGGTATGACAGCGGGCACTGGGTCACCAGGCATCAGGTCATTTGGCTTGCCAGCGGGCACCGCGTCATCTGGCAAGGCAGTGGGCTCCGAGTCAACAGGCACGACAGTGGGCACCGGGTCATCAGGTACCGGATTGTCTGGCTCGACAGCAGGCATCGGGTCACCAGGTATGACAGCGGGCACTGGGTCACCAGGCATCAGGTCATTTGGCTCGACAGCGGGCACCGCGTCATCTGGCAAGGCAGTGGGCTCCGAGTCAACTGGTATGACCGCGGGCACTGGGTCAGACATTGGATCGTCTGACTGGACAGCGGGCATCGGGTCACCAGGCATCAGGTCATTTGGCTCGACAGCGGGCACCGCGTCATCTGGCAAGGCAGTGGGCTCCGAGTCAACAGGCACGACAGTGGGCACCGGGTCATCAGGTACCAGATTGTCTGGCTCGACAGCGGGCATCGGGTCACCAGGTATGACAGCGGGCACTGGGTCACCAGGCATCAGGTCATTTGGCTTGCCAGCGGGCACCGCGTCATCTGGCAAGGCAGTGGGCACCGGGTCACCAGGCATTGGATTGTCTGGCTCGACAGCGGGCAACCAGGCCTAATAGGATCGTCAGGCTGGATCAGTTCATCATGCTGGGTAGAGGCATCAGGCTGAATGCCGGCGTCCGGCTGAGTAGAGGCTTCAGGCCGAGTAGAGGCTTCAGGCCGAGTAGAGGCATCAGGCCGAGTAGAGGCATCAGGCCGAGTAGAGGCTTCAGGCCGAGTAGAGGCATCAGGCCGAGTAGAGGCATCAGGCCGAGTAGAGGCTTCAGGCCGAGTAGAGGCATCAGGCTCAATAGAGGCTTCAGGCCGAGTAGAGGCTTCAGGCCGAGTAGAGGCATCAGGCCGAATAGAGGCTTCAGGCCGAGTAGAGGCTTCAGGCTGAAGAGAGGCATCAGGCTGCGTACGGGCATCAGGCTGAGTACAGGCATCAGGCTGAGTAGAGGATTCAGGCTGAGTAGAGGCTTCAGGCTGAACCACGGAAGGCAGGTTCACCGGTTTGGATACTGGCAGGATGGTATTGGTTGGAAAGAATTTTCGCTTTTTTCTGGTTTTAACTACTGGAGCACTGCAAGTAAACGCAGGTCTGCAAACGAATGGAGCAGCTGGAGACAGAGAAGAACTGGAGGATGGAACAGGAGAGGGAGCAGTTGCTACAGAGGGCTTTTTTACAGGGTTAAAGGTAGGATAGGTGCAGCGAGTGGGAACAGGGTACTGACATGCGGTAGATAGCAGGGCAGGAGGAGCTGTTGGGAATGCAGGAATAGAGTTTTGAGGAAATAGATTAGAAGCAGGACTGGGTTTTTGTAAGCTGACTGAGGCTGGGTGCAACAAGTCTGCCCATGTCTGCAGTATGGGTTGAACAAAGCTGAGCTTACACAAAGCCTGTCTGACCAAAGACTGCACTGCGTTTATACAATCTCTTAGTGTCTGTGGTGAACATGTGGAATAACGCTCCAGAAAGTAACCCACATCATCCTCTAATAACCACACCAGGGACTCTACCTGGTCGGCACTAAATGGTGGCAAAAATTCATCCCTGCATCCTCAATCAAAGGCTGCACCTCAGAGAACTCTGTGCCCTGATCTACTAGAACATGAGCGAGCCGTATACATTCTAGCAGTTCATCCCGGGTATACTCCTTCAGAGTTTGATAAGCATACTCCCTGTCATCAAACACTAGCAGATATAAATACGCAACCTCATCCAGATCCATCCTTCCCATCAACAAGCCAAGATGGCTTCCCTGTGCAGCCACTTCTGGTCAGGATTGGCCTTGGTGTAATGTCAGGGCTCCCGGGTATGACCAGAGGTGTGTGACTGACGCAGGGAAACGCAGACTTCAGATATGTTATAAACAATGTAATTTATTAACACTAACCATACAAACATAAACGCAGTGCAATACTAAAACATAACACAGTGCAAACAAACCAACCAACCACCCACAGATAACAGTACATACAATGCAAGCGTCGTCAGGCAGGCCGCGTCAATATCAGTCGGGCAGGTAGGTACAGGGGGAGCAAGCGGAGAATGGTCGGGGTCACAGGCCAGGTTCAGCAGGTAGCGGGCAGCGTGGTACAGAGGGTCAGGCAGAGGAGAATGGTCAGACAAGCCAGGGATCAGAGCAGGGTCAGCAGAGAATCAGACAGGAACAGAGAGCAGGAACAGGATACAGGGCCCAAGAGAAACACAACACCAAGGCAGAGTCTGCAGGTCTGAATGTCCCTTAAATACACCAGTATAATTAGTTCCAGGTGTTTGACTGGCTGCAAGGTTAAGTCTCTGATTGCTGGGAGCACCCGCTGGCCAGCCCTGGTACTGCAGCTCATAAGGCAGCTGAGTCCCACTATTGCTGGCCAGTCCATTCCTGACAGACAGCTAGCAGGGGATCTTCTCCCCCCACTAGCTGTCATAATTTAAAAAAACGTGGCCGTGCGTTGCTCTGCCCATTCGTCCATGTCATTCATTCACAGAGTTCTGTGAATGGGAAACTACAAGTACCGACAGCCTTTGCAGCTGTTGGCTTGTAGTTCTAATGACCCATGGCGCTGTTGAGCGCTCTGGTAGTTCATTGATTGTTTCTGTCAGTGTGAAATTGCCTACCCGTATGATTATTTTATGCCGCTTGCCGGATGTACATTATCTATTGCCGCCAGAAGTGACAACAGCTATCATCTTAGGTCATCAGGGCCATCCATGCGTCCTCCTGACCACCTTGGAAACCCAAGATAGCCCTGGAGTACCTGGAGACACACACCATAGTCCCCTCGGCAACCGCCCACCCACAGGAGCAAGTAGAGCATGGCTGCTGGAATTCCCCCATAACTCTTCACACCCAGGCAAAATCCAGCAAAATAACAAGGAAAGCCCTCAAGTGAAAAGGGAGGACTCAGTCCAGAGCTGTCACCTTACCACTCTGAGGGGGAAGCCCAATGACCACAATCACCAGTCCTAAAGGATACTATAACAAATGTTATGATGTGTAACATTAGGAGATAGCCGGACAGATTGGGGTAGGGAGTTCCATACGATGGCAGAAGCTCGGGAGAAGTCCTGGAGGCGAGCATGGGAGGAGGTGACACGGGAACTAGAAAGATACTCTCCCTTAACCCAAAGCTGCTACTCACGAAGAAGAATTAGAGGATGCAGATGTATGCTGGGTGTTGTATTTAGACCCTGTGTACAAGGTGGAAGGTACCGATGCACTGTCCAGCCCCACTGCCAGCAGCCTACCAAGCTCTAGGAGAAGCTGACAGCTGCTGCAGCTGGATGGTGCACTGAGTGGTACTTCTGTTTAGCACAGTATGCACCCAGGAATGAATGCCCAGAACGCAGACTGCTTGCATCCTGGACATTCAGCTCTTGGCGCATACTGCCCTAAATGTGAGCACCGTCATGCAATGGCAGCTTTCAGCTTCTTGTAGTATGACAGGCTGCGGCGGGGCTGAGCAGTGTGCCTGTAGCTTCTACTCCCAGTTAAACACCAGAGCCTCATGCACCATGGCTAAACACCCAGTGAGCATGAGGTCTGAAGCACACGCATGGACATACAGTATTCCCAAATGCATGTTTAAATGCATCTGAAGTAGCAATTGTAGGTTGTAGCCACAAAGGACTTCCAGCTAACTTAGCACCTTGACCTCACATGCCCCGCGCACCCAAGAGGTGCCAGCTACCCTTCGGATGTGACTAGCAAAGGGGCAGGGCCAATGAGAAGTGATGCCATAGGAATCACTTGACACACACTAGGGTAGAACATGGGAAAGATGGCTGTCAGCCAAGAATGGCATCTTCCGTGTTCTACTGTATGCAAGGCATGAGAACTCACTGCACTTGACCTTCCAATGTTCTGTTCACAGCCTGACCCGACATTCTACTAAAAGTTTTATCATACGGGTTCATGCACATGGCCAAACAGGGGCTGTACATTGACGGCTAAGCTCAGACTACTACATGTTGAGTACGAGAACAAAATTGCGTACTTTCTAGACAAGAACAGAAACACATCTGCTAACGCGCACTGCCCTACAGGCAACATATGTGCACAGTCAGTTGCATCTGTAGGTGTGAACCTAGCCGAAGTGGGTGAAGATGTAGCGGCTGCAGTTACACTCGCATTTTGAAAATCTGACACATGGATGGGAGCAAGTGCATGAATCTGAACACAGACACAGTGAATTCAGACCTGTGTACCTACTCCCACCTGCATGTCAGATTTTGGCATGCAATTGTGTCCGTGCAACTGCTGCGTCTGCATCCAGTTTTAATGCTGCCTGTATACACAGCAAAAAGTGGCTCAGCACAGACGACGGGCCTCACGCCCATCTGAATGAGTCCTACGTACGCAGACTCTACATGCTGTACAGCCCCTGTTCAGCCATGTGCATGTAGCCCACCCCCACAGAAGCCGCTAGCTTGGTAATTCTTCTGGACTTATTTTTCTTTCACTGAACCGAGTGGTGTAATACCTTGACCAGTCTGTCACAGACTTAACACAAAGAAACCACACCAGTTTAAAATGACCTTGCATAAATTAAAGGTAAGTGAGTCAAAGAAGAAAAGGTTATATAACTATAATCACAACCTTGTGATAATGTATTACTATGCAATTCAGTCACAAAACAGATTGGAGATTTTTTTTTCTTAATTGTGACTGGGTCCAGATTCCACCATGTTTATAAGTTGACCTGTACCAGGACCACCAGGAGTCCAAACAGAGTAGCTAAAAGAATGTCAAAAATAAAAAAACATCTTCAGGGATCTAAGCTACCTAAATGACTTAGGAATGGAATGGCCTGGTTCTCTGGAGGCCTTTGACACACATAAAAAAAACATCTTTAATAAAATAAATAGAGAGACAAGTGCTTATAACCACTTGCCCTCTGGAAAATGTACCCCCCTTCTTGACCAGGCCGTTATTTGCTATGCGGCACTGCGCTACTTTAATTAACTGACAATTGCAAAGTCATACAACACTGTAAACAAATGAAGTTTGAATATTTTTTTTCACACAAATAGAGCTTTCTTTTGGTGGTGTTTGATCAATACTGGATTTTGTATTTTTTTGCGCTATAGATGAAAAAAGACCGACAATTAATAAAAAAAAACAATATTTTTTACTTTTTAATAAAAATATCCAATAAAAATGTTTTTAAAAAGTAATATTTCTTCATAAATTTAAGCCAAAATGTATTCTGCTACATGTCTTTAATAAAAAAAGAATCCCAATAAGTGTATATTAATTGGTTTGCCTGAAAATCATAGTGTCTACAAACAATGCTATATATACTGCAATTTTTATTTATTTTTTTTTTACTAGTAATGGCGATCAGTGACTTTTAGCGGGAATGTGATAGTACGGCGGGCATTCTGACACTAACTGACACAGACAGTAACACTAATACATTGATCAATGCTAATAAAAAGCACTGTCACTGTACTAATGACAGGGAGGGTAGGAAGGGGTTAACATCTGGGTTGATCAAAGGGTTAACTGTATGTTAGGGATTGCTTTCACTGTTTACTGTCTGGTGTTTTACTACAGGATGTGATGTTTTTATCTCCCTGCTTTGCACAGCTCCACTACTCCCACCTAGCCCAAACTGACTTGGGGGGAAGTAGCGCACTCAATCTTGGACTTATAAAGTACAGCAGAAGGGAATAATGAGCATCAAGGTGCTGCGGACGCCACACCATGTGCACCCCCCAGTATTCCTATCATGCCCGATCTGACTTGGAGGGAAGTAGCGCACTCAATGCTGGACTTGCACAGTTACAAGCGTCAAGGTGTTGAGGTTTCCAGGCTGTGCACACAGCCTCAGTAATATTACCACGTCAGACCTGACGTGGGGAGAAGTAGCGCACTAAATCCTGGACTTACAAAGTTTGGCGGAAGGGGATGATGAGCGTCAAATTGGTGCATTCACCATGCCTTGTGCACCCCCCAGTACTGCCACTGCTCCAGACATGACCTGGGGGGAAGTAGTGCACTCAATGCTGGAGTTACAAAGTTTGGCAGAAGAATATTAGAAGCATCAAACTGCTGCATTTGCCAGGCCGTGCACACCACCCCTGTACTCCTACCACGCCTGTCCTGACTTGGGGGGAAGTAGCGCCCTCAATCCTGGACTTACAAGGTCGATGGAAGGGGATGACGAGCATCAAGTTGGTGTGTTGGTCACACCGTCTGCACCCCTCAGTACTCCCATCATGCCAGATCTGACTTGGGAGGAGGTAGAACACTCAATGCTGGACGTACAAAGGTCAGCAGAAGAAATTACAAGCGTCAAGTCAGGCCATACGCCTGGGAGGAGGTAGCGCACACAATGCTGGACTTACAAAGGTCAGCAGAAGAAATTACAAGCATCACGCCAGGCTGTATGCACAGCCCCAGTACTCCCACCACGCCTGACCTAACTTGGGGGGAAGAAGTGCACTCAATATTGGACTTATGAGGTTCAACAGAAGGCGATGACGAGCATCAAGTGGATGCATTCACCACATCGTGTACACCTCAGTGCTTCCACCACACCCGACTTGACTTAGGGAAAGTAGCGCACTCAATGCTGAACTCACAATGTTCAGCGAAAGAAATTAAGGGCATCAAGGTGCTGCAGTTGTCAGGCTGTGCACACAGCTTCTGTACTCTCAGCACGCCTGACCAGACTTGGGGGATAGTAGCACAAACTATACTGGATATATAAAGTTTGGTGGAAGAAAATTACAAGCATCAAGGTGCTGTGGTTGCCAGGCCATGCGCACAGCCCCAGTATTCCCACCATGCCCGACCTAACTTGGGGGGGAAGTAGTGCATTCAATTCTGGACTTACAAAGTTCAGTGGAAGGGAATGACAAGCGTCAAGTGGGTGCGTTCGCTGCACCATGTGCACCCCTAAGTGCTCCCAACATGCCCAACCTGACTTGGGGGAAGTAGTGCACTCAATGCTGGACTTACAAGGTTCAGAAGAAATTACAAGTATCAAGGTGCTGCGTTTGCCAGGCCATGCGCACTGGCCCAGTACTTGAACCACGCCTGACCTGACTTTGGGGGAAGTAACGTAATCAATCCTGGACTTATAAAGTTTGCCATAAGAGAATGATAAGCATCAAGTTGGTGCATTTGCCACGCCTTCTGCACATTTCTGGCGGAAGGGAATGACAAGCGTCACGTTTGTGTGTTGGTCACGTTGTGTGCACCCCCCAGTACTCCCATCGTACCCAACCTGACTTGGGAGGGAATTAGCACACTCAGTGCTGGACTTACAAACTTCAGCGGAAAGGGATGACGAGCTTTGGGTTGGTGACTTGGTCAAACTGTGTGCGCACCCCCCAGTACTCCCACCGCGCCCAGTATGACTTAGGAGGGAAGTAGAGCACTCAATGATGGGCTTAAAAAGTTCAGCAGAAGACTTTAGAAGCATCAAGCTGCTGCATTTACCAGGCCGTGTACACTGCCCCAGTACTCCCACCACGCCTGACCTGACTTAAGGGGAAGTAGCGCACTAAATACTAGACTTGAAAAGTTTGGTGAAAGGGGATGATGAGCGTCAAGTGTGTGCATTCACCACACCTTGTACACCCTCCAGTATTCTCACCGCACCCAACCTGACTTGGGGGGAAGTAGGGCACTCAATACTGGACTTACAGATGAGGATGACAAGCATCAAGTTGCTGTGTTGGCTACGCCGTGTGCACCCCCTAGTACTCCCACCGTGCCCAATCTGACTTGGGGGAAAGTAGTGCACTCAATACTGGATTTACATAGTTCAGAGTTAGAAATTACAAGTGTCAAGGTGCTGCAGTTGCCAGACCGTGCGCAGAGGCCCAATACTCACATCATGCCCAACCTGACTTGGGGGGGAAGTAGCGCACTCAATGCTGGACTTACAAAGTTTAGCAGAAGAAATTACAAGCCTCAAGGTGCTGCAGTTTCCAGACCCTGCGCACAGCTCCAGTACTCTCACCATGTCCGACCTGACTTAGGGGGGAGTAGTACACTCAATCCTAGACTTACAAAGCTCGGCGGAAGGGGATGATGAGCATTAAGATGGTGTGTTGGCCACACCATGTGCACCCCTCAGTACTCCCACTGCGCCTGATCTGACTTAGGGGGAAGTATCGCACTCAATGCTGGACTTGCAAAGTTTGGCGGAAAAAAGATGCCGCGTTTACCAGGCTGTTGCCACTAAATCCTAGACTTATGAATGCTGGAAGGGGAAATAGCGCATTCAGTGCTGGACTTACAAACTTCAGCGGAAAAAGATGATGAGCCTAAGTTGGTATGTTGGCCATGCCGCGTGCACCCTCCCTGTACTCCTACCCTGCCCAATCTGACATGGGGGGGAAGTAGCGCACTCAATACTGGACTTACAAAGTTCAGCGGAAGAACTTTCAATTGTCAAGGTGCTGCGGTTGCCAGGCCATGCACACACACCTAGTACTCCCACCATGTCCAATCTGACTTGGGGGGGAAGTAGCGCACTCAATGCTCGACTTACAAAGATCAGCGGAAGAAATTACAAGCGTCAAGGTGCTGCGGTTGCCAGACCGCGCACAGAGGCCCAGTACTCCCACCATGCTCAACTTGACTTTGGGGGGAAGTAGCACACTCAATTCTGGACTCACAAAGTTCAGCAGAAGAAATTTCAAGCCTCAAAGTGCTGTGGTTGCCAAACCCTGAACACAGCCTCAGTACTCCCACCACACCCGACCTGACTTAGGGGGAAGTAGTGCAGCCAGACCGCGCACAGAGGCCCAGTACTCCCACCATGCCCAACCTGACTTTGGGGGGAAGTAGTGCATTCAATCCTGGACTTACAAAGCTTGGCGGAAGGGCATGACGAGCATCAAGATGGTGTGTTGGCAACACCGTGTGCACCCCTCAGTACTCCCACTGCGCCCGATCTGACTTAGAGGGAAGTAGCGCACTCAATGCTGGACTCACAAAATGCAGCGGAAGAAATTACAAGCGTTAAGGTACTGTGGTTGCCAGGCTGTGCGCAAAGCCCTAGTACTCCCACCACGCACAACCTGACTTGGGGGAAGTAGCGCATTCAGTCCTGGACTTGCAAAGATTGGCGGAAAAAAATTAGAAGCATCAAGCTGCTGCGTTTTCCAGGCCATGTGCACTAAATCCTAGACTTATGAATGCTGGAAGGGGAAATAGCGCACTCAGTGCTGGACTTACAAACTTCAGCGGAAAAGGATGACAAGCCTAAGTTGGTATGTTGGCCACAATGCGTGCGCCCCCCGTACTCCCACCCTGCCCAATCTAACATGGAAGAAAGTAGCGCACTCAATGCTGGACTTACAAAATTCAGTGGAAGAACTTTCAATTGCCAAGGTGCTGCAGTTGCCAGGCAATACGCTCACACCCAGTACTCCCACAACGCCCGACCTGACTTGGGGGGAAGTAGCGCTGAACAGAAGGTTCCGCGGAAGAAATTAAGGGTGTCGAGGTGCTGTGGTTGCCAGGCTGTGTGCACAGCCCCAGTACTCCCACCATGCCCAACCTGACTTGGAGGGAAATAGCACACTTAATCCTGACTTACAAAGTTCTGCGGAAGGGGATGATGAGCGTCAAGGAGCTGTGGTTGCTGCTGAACTTGCAAAGTTTGGCGGAAGAAAATTCCAACGTCAAGGTGCTGCAATGTCCAGGCCATGTGCACAGCTCCATTACTCCCACCAAGCCCGACCTGAATTGGGGGGGAAGTAACGCACTCAATCCTGGACTTACAAAGTTTGGCGAATGGTGAAAGTGAGCGTCACAGTGCTGTGGTTACCACACCGTGTGCACCCCCCAGTACTCCTACCGTGCCTGATCTGACTTGGGGGGAAGTAGTGCACTTAATGCTGGACTTACAAAGTTCAGCAGAAGAAATTACAAGCATCAAGGTGCTGCGGTTTGAAGGCCATATGCAAAACCCCAATACTCCCACAATGCCGACTTGACTTTGAAGGAAGTAGCGTAATAAATCTTGGACTTGAAAAGTGGATGATGAGCATCAAGTGTGTACATTCGTCATGCCTTGTACACCCCCCAGTACTATCACTGTGCCTGACCTGACTTGGGGGGAAGTATAGCACTCAATGCTGGACTTACAAAGTTCTGAGGAAGGGGATAACAAGCGGCAAGTTGGTGTGTTTGTCACGCCAAGTGCACCCTCCAGTATTCCCACCACGCTCGACCTGACTTAAAGGGAAGTAGAGCACTCAATGCTGGACTTACAATGTTCAGCAGAAAAATTTAGAAGCATCAAGCTGCTGCATTTGCCAGGCCATGCACACTGCCCCAGTACTCCCACCACACCCAACCTGACTTAAAGGGAAGTAGAGCACACAATCCTGGACTTACAGAGTTCAGCGGAAGGTGATGACGAGTGTCAAGTTGGTGTGTTGGCCACACTGTGTGCACCCTCTGCCTTTGGGGTAAGTAGCGCACTCAATGCTGGGCTTACAAAGTTCAGCGGAAGAAATTACAAGCGTAAAGGTGCTGCGGTTGCCAAGCCATTGAGCACAGCCCCAGTATTACAACCACGTCCGACCTGACTTGGCTGGGGGAGTAGCGCACTCAGTCATAGACTTTCAAAGTTCGACAAAAGAAAATTAAAAGCATGCACACCGCCCCAGCTTTCCCACCACGCCCAACTTGACTTGGGGGGGAAGTAGCACTGGACTTAAAATGCTGGACTTACAAAGTCCAACAGAAGAAATTAAGGGCATCAAGGTACTGTCGTTCACAGGCCGTGCACACAGCACCAGTACTCCCACCACGCCCAACCTGACTTGGGGAGAAGTAGTGCATTCAATCTTGGACTAGCAAAGTTCAGCAGAAGAAAATTCCAACGTCAAGGTGCTGCAATGTCCAGGCTGTGTGCACACCTCCATTACTCCCACCAAGCCCAACCTGACTTGGGGGGGGGGGGGGAGTAGTGAAGGGGGAGTAGCGCACTCAATCCTGGACTTTCAAAGTTTGGCAGATGGGGATGATGACTGTCAAGGTGCTGTGGTTGTGTAAGGGATTTCCGGGAAGACGAACCGCGATTGTAAATGCGCGATCACACACACGTACACGCACGGCGAAGATTGGAGCCAGACGGCCTATTTAAGGAGTGTCTCTGTTCATGTTCAGTGCTGACTGGTCTTCAGCTCCCCTGTGTCCTGCTTGTTCCTGTATGATTCCTTTGTTGCTAACCCGGCTTGTTCCTCACCTGACTCTGATTGCTTTCCTGATACTGGTTTCTGACTTTGGCTCTGTTACTGACCTTGGCTTTTCCTCCTGATTCTGTACCGTGCTGCCCGATTGTTGATGACCCTGGCTTTTCCATGACACTGCTCCCGTCTCTTGTTCTCACTACCTACCTTGCTCTGCTGCACGCCCGGCAATCTACCAAACCTGCTCTGCCTGCTACTCCTGTGCCAAAATCAGAGGATCTTCAGCCTTCCAAGGTATTCATCTGCAAGAGCTGCACACAACTACTGGCACTCTTGTTCCCCTGGGTCCTAGACTCCCTCTGTTTCAACCTCAGCGGGGTCAGGGCTAGTGACACAAGTGAGGCCAACCTCGTCAATTCAGTCTCCCATCAGGTACGTGACAGTACCAGTCAGCCAATGATGGAGTCTGAAAGGGAGGCCTCGCAACTGGGGGACATTCACCAATCCATAACTACCTTGTTTAACGTGATACATGACCTACAAAAAAACTTCGAACACCTGGAGAGTAAGATGCGAACTGACTCTAATGTCCTCACAGACACAGTTCTCACGGTAACCTTTGATGCAGCCACTCAAACAGAGACCAGTATGATCCTTAAAAACCTCGGTCCTACCGGAACCCCGGGTGCCTACGCCTGAGTTCTTTACAGGAGATCGACGGAAGTTCAGGCCCTTTCGTAGCTCCTGTGAGTAATATTTTTTCCTGCTCCCCAAGGACCATCTCTTCACCAAATACTAAAGTGGGGTTTATCATCACACTTCTCCGAAATGAACCTCAGTCCTGGGCATATCATCTCCGTGAACAACATGATCCAGCCCTAACTTCAGTGGACTCATTTTTTTCAGCAATGGCACAAATCTATGCTGATCCCTTGCGGTGCCAAACCGTGGAATCTATGCTCAGTAAGCTACAGCAAGGCCAAAGGCCTGTGGAATATTGTCTGACTCACTGTACTCCAAAAGAGACAAGTGTGACAACTCCTCTTC
Source organism: Staurois parvus (assembly GCF_062004578.1). NCBI lineage: Eukaryota > Metazoa > Chordata > Amphibia > Anura > Ranidae > Staurois > Staurois parvus. Next base: position 4,127,269 of record NW_028318029.1, on the reverse strand, counting down.
TCAGTATTCACTCTGATCCTGAGACCATGAAACTCGTTCCTGTGGCATATCACGAGTATCTGGACGTATTCAATAAAAAGAGTGCCAACACCCTTCCTCCTCATCGCCCCTATGACTGTTCGATTGAGCTACTGCCCGGCGCCAAAATTCCTTTCGGTAGAATTTACCCCTTATCTGAAGTCGAATTAGAGGTCCTCCGGGAGTATATAGACGAACGTCTGGAAAAAGGGTTTATTCGGCCTTCTACATCACCAGCAGGAGCCGGCATCTTCTTTGTGGAGAAAAAGGATTGCACTCTGAGACCTTGTGTAGACTACCGTGATCTAAACAAAACAACGGTCAAGAACCGTTACCCCCTTCCTCTGATCCCCAAATTATTTCAAAGGCTGCGAGGAGCGCGTTTTTCTCAAAATTGGACCTGAGGGGCGCTTACAACCTAGTGAGAATTTGGGAGGGTGACGAATGGAAAACGGCCTTTCGAACCCGATTTGGGCACTTTGAATATCTGGTAATGCCCTTTGATCTCTGTAATGCCCCAGCAACCTTCCAACACCTGGTAAATGATATATTTCGGGACTATCTGGATCTATTTCTAATCATTTATCTGGACAACATCCTGGTTTTCTCCTGTTCCATAGAAAGTCATCGGGATCACGTAAAAAAGACTCTAGATAGACTACGCCAGCACCGCCTCTAGGCAAAGGTCGAGAAATGTAAATTCGAGAAGCAATCAATCCAATTCCTTGGGCTGGGCTTGTGATCACTTCTGAAGGCATCTCTATGGACCCCCAAAAGGTGTCCACCGTCTTAGAATGGCCCATTCCAGGAGACAGGAAAGAAGTACAGCGCTTTATAGGGTTCGCAAATTTCTATAGGAAATTTATCAAGGACTTCTCTGGAATCATCGCACCAGTGACACAGCTCACCAGGCAGCATATTCCCTTCAAGTGGACTCCTCAGGCCCAAACAGCCTTTGAGCAATTAAAAACCATGTTCACGTCCACACCTATCCTGAAGCATCCAGACCCTGCTCTAGCCTTTGTCCTTGAAGTGGACGCTTCGGAGAATGTGGTAGGAGCCATTTTGTCACAAAGACAGGGACTCAAATCTCTCCTGCACTCTGTCACTTTCTTCTCCCGAAAATGAAGTGTTTCTGAAAGGAATTATGATGTGGGAGACAGAGTTACTAGCCATCAAGGCAGCATTGGAAGAATGGTGCTACTTACTGGAGGGAGCATCCCATCCTATTCTCATCTTCATGGATCATAAAAACCTAAAGTACCTGAGAACAGCAAAATTCCTAAGGCAACGACAAGCAAGATGAGCACTATTTTTCTCGCACTTCGTCTTCCATCTGACTTACCGTCCTGGATCATAAAATGGTAAACCCGACGCACTCTCCCGTATGTTTCCCAACCCAATTGTGCAGTCTGAACCCGACACGATTTTACCAGCCAAAAACTTCTTACTTCTCCAGACACACCTTGTAACGCATATAAGAGAAGTCGTGGATAATCGTCCACCTCCCATAAATATGTACCTGCAATTAAAAGATGGTCTGTACTTCCACAAGGAACAAATCTTTGTGCCCGAAGAACTTCGGACTCTTGTTCTCCAGAGATGTCACGACCATACCTTAGCAGGTCACTGTGGGATTCACAAGACTTCAGATTTGGTCTCTCGCTCTTTCTGGTGGCCAAACGCAGTAAAGGATTGCCAGGACTATGTGAGATCTTGCACAGTCTGCCTGAGGAGCAAGTCTGATAAAGCCAAGACTTGGGGCCTGTTGGAATCCTTGCCCGTACCGGAAAAACCTTGGAGCATGATCTCCATGGACTTTATTGTTGAACTTCCGCCATCTGAGGGATTCACCACTATTTTTGTAGTAATTGATCGCCTGTCCAAGATGGGCCACTTCATTCCCTTGAAAGGGACTCCTTCTGCCACAGAAACTGCTTCCACTTTCATCAAGGAGATCGTAAGACTACATGGCGTTCCCCTGAATATTGTGCCTGATCGAGGAGTGCAGTTCACATCCAAATTTTGGAAAGCTCTGTGTGAGACATTAGAGATCGAGTTATGCTTTTCCTCTGCTTATCACCCGCAAACAAATGGACAAACGGAAAGGAGCAATATCTCTGATGCTTCTCATATTCACAGGATGACTGGGCATCACTCCTTCCTTTAGCAGAATTTGCGTACAATAACTCCATCCATTCCGACACCAAGCAATTTCCCTTTTACGCTAACTACGGATACCATCCCTCCTTTCTTCCAGAAATACCAGTGGAGGCCGCTGTTCCGGCGGTACAAGAGAGGATGGAGTTCCTCAGGAGGAACGGTGAAGTGTTACAGAAGACAATTTCTGAAGCTCAGACGAGCAACAAAAATGTTTTTGACAGGAACAGAAGGTGCAACTTGAAACTGAAACAAGGGGATAAAGTCTGGCTGTCCACGACTAATCTGAAATTAAGTTGTCCGTCAAGGAAGCTTGGTCCAAGATACCTGGGACCATTTACCATCAAGAGAAGGGTTAACCCTGTGGCGTTTAAATTGGAACTACCGGATAACATGAGGATTCACCCGGTATTCCATTGCTCTTTGTTAAAACCACACATCCCAAGTGGGTTTCCCAACCGGAATTCGGGGGCACCTGCTCCACTGCTGGTTGAGGGAAATGAGGAATACAAGGTTGAGGCTATCTTGAATTGTAGGAAGAGGAACGGACAGACCCAGTTCCTCATCAAATGGAAAGGTTATGGACCAGAGGATAATTCCTGGGAACCATCCACTAATGTCCATGCCCCACGGATACTTCAAGCCTACCTCCATCGTCACCCTGAAAAACGAGCCCTAGTGGGCATCCGGAGGCTGCCCCTAAGGGGGGGATTTCCGGAAAGACGAACCGCGATCAAAAATGCGCGATCGCGCACACGCACGGCGAAGATTGGTGCCAGACGGAGTGTCTCTGTTCATGTTCAGTGCTGACTAGTCTTCAGCTCCCCTGTGTCATGCTTGTTCCTGTAGGATTCCTTTGTTGCTGACCTGGCTTGTTCCTCACCTGACTCTGATTGCTCTCCTGATACTGGTTTCTGACTTCGGCTCTGCTACTGACCTTGGCTTTTCCTTCTAATTCTGTACCGTGCTGCCCGACTGTTGATGACCCTGGCTTTTCCATGACACTCCTCCTGTCTCTTGTCTTCACTACCTACCTTGCTCTGCTGCACGCCTGGCAAGCTACCAAACCTGCTCCGCCTGCTACTCCTGTGCCAAAATCAGAGGATCTTCAGCCTTCCAAGGTATTCATCTGCAAGAGCTGCACACAACAACTAATGGCACTCTTGTTCCCCTGGGTCCTAGACTCCCTCTGTTTCAACCTCAGCGGGGTCAGGGCTAGTGACACAAGTGAGGCCGACTTCGTCAATTCAGTCTCCCATCAGGTACGTGACAGGTTGCCACACCGTGTGCACTGCCAGTACTCCTAAGTAGTGCACTTAATGCTGGACTCACAAAGTTCAGCGGAAGAAATTAAAAGGGTTGGGGGTGTGTCCCAGATGGTGATCGGAGCGGATGCTTAGAGAGAGAGCTCTGCCGCCTCTCGCTAATATCCGTCTCCATCCTGGGGATAGCGAGGTCCCGCTGATATCGGGGACCCCTGTGGACATCTGCTGCTAGCCGGAGAGGGGATCAGGGTCGGATTGACCCCCTGTCCGAAGTCCCGGTGGATTGTGGCCTATGACGCCTGTCGCGGCCTACACGAGGCCTCCTCTACATCCAAGAGCGGAACCGGCAGCTTGGCTCCCGCTGCCATTGAGGATCTGGGTCGGATTGACCCCCATCAGTGGACCAGGAGGATCGTGGCCTACAAAGCCTGTCGCGGCCTATGCAAGGCCCGGACCTGGCCTGTACTGCATCCAGGCGCGGTGGCCAGTGGCTTAAATCCTGGATGGATGAGCTGCTACCTGGGGGAGCATGGTGCCCTCTGTTGCCCCTACATCCCATGCTGAGGCCCGAAATCCGGTCAGGGCCTGCACTTAGTGGAGTCTATGTGCTCTTCCCAGGGGAGAGGAGGATCGGCCTACCAGGCACTTATACCCCCTTCCTGCCCAGGGCAATTTTCAGCTTTCAGCGCTGTCGCACTTTGAATGACAATTGCGTTGACATGCAACACTGTACCCATATGAAATTTTTATCATTTTTTCACACAAATAGAGCTTTCTTTAGGTGGTATTTAATCGCCACTGGGTTTTTTTTTTTTGCACGATAAACAAAAAAAAGCAAAACATTTTAAAAAAAAAGTTTTTTCTTTGTTTCTATTATAACATTTTGCAAACAGGAAATTTTTCTCCTTCACTGATGTGCATTGATGAGACTGCACTGATATGCAGCACTGATGGGCACTGATGCGGTGGCACTGATGAGATGGCACGGATAGGTGGCGTTGATAGGCAGCACTGATGATGCTGCACTGATGGGTGGCACTGCAGGGTACAGGTGGGTGGCACTAATGGGCATAGGTGGGTGGAACTGCTATGCACAGGTGGGTGGCACTGCTAGGTGGCACTGCAGGGCACAGGTGGGCGGCACTGATGGGTACAGGTGGACGGCACTGATGGGCAAGGGTGGGTGGCACAGATGGGTGGGCACTGATCATCATTGCAATGATGATCAGTGCTGATCACTTCTCTGACAATTGCCAGTTATCGGTAATACTTTCCTCACGCTGTGAGGAAAGTGCAGCCGATAATCAGCAACTGTATTTACCCAGTGATCTACAGTGTCATTGGACACAGCTGTTCACGTGGTAAAAGGCTGCCATGATTATCCCGTGATCAGCTGTGTCCATAGGTAAAAAATTTGCATTGATTATTTTTTTGTTGCAGGAACCTGTAAAGTATTGCATCAGTGAACAGTAGATGGCTAGAGCCATGCAGGTCTGCTGCAGATCTGTCAGTATAAATTTTTACATGTATGAAATGTACAAGCAAGCAGATATACTGACAGGAAGACTCAATGAACTAGTAGTGTGCACCACAGCACCGTGGTAGTTGAGAACCACAAGCTGACAGCCACTAAGGATGTGGAGACTTGTAGTTTCTCATTTACAGAACACAATGAATGAGTGAGGTGAGTAAAAGTAGCTCTTAATCTGTACCTTTTCGGGTCCCTATCTGGGGCCGTGCTTTGCACACACACAGCCCCCGGTATTCTCTCCAGATCAGGAGGTGATACGATCTTTCCTACAAAAGGTTTTCCCACAATAATCGGCATAATTTCCTATCCTGACAGGAGATCCTACAAAACACATCTACGCTCTGCCGCCTCTGAGCTCTAATAACAAGTCAGCTAACCCGCATGCCACAGTCCACCAATCACAGAGCAGAACAGTTAGCGTCACTGGTTGCTCTAGCGACTGGAAACGCGTGGAAAATGAACCTCCCCAAGGAAAGCAGGCTGGCTCGCGCATGCGCAATGTTTTCCGAGGTCGATTGTGTACATTTTTACCTTTATTTTCTTTCTCTTCGTAAGGACCTTTTTTGGCATTGCTGTTCTGCCTGCATTCGGGCTGTTGTACAGAAATATGTCCCTAAACAAAAGTTTACGGAAAATAAAAGAAACTCCTCCCTGCTCTTCTCCGTTTGCTATTGGCTTCTATTGTTTATACCATTCCTCTCACCACGCCCTCTAACCTTTGTCCGCTCATGCTAAGGAGCTCATTCCGAGTGATTATCACCCCGCCCCCTAGTGCAAGGAGGACTCCACCCCGCTGTCAAGTTTTTTCCGCCCCCTGCCTTAGCTCCGCTTTTTTTTGAAAGGTAATTGGCGGGGCATCTTCCGTCCGGCCCTTTCGGTGTGGGCAGTGGCGTCTCGGATTTCCGATTTAGAGACACCGCTGCCTCCTCCTGGTGTGCGTGATGACGTCCGTGTGATGTGGGAAACGGGGGCGCCCTTGGAAGACTGGAGGATCCTAGAGATGTGAGTGGTGGTATGTCTGGAGGGGGCCCGGGCCACCTCACCTCCTTGTCTGAGCTGGGTGTCTGGTGGGGTGATAGGAGCCCCTCTTATTATTATTGTCTCCTGGATGTAGCTGTCCTCTCTATCTATAGAAAGAACCATTCTCTGTATATGTCACAGATTCTTGTCTGCTTCCCAGCTGCCAGAGGTGCTGGTTTACAAGTCAATAGTCCCAAAATGCAAAAGTTTTGATAGCTATACAAATCTGAAATAAAGATGATCACAGTTCTCTGAGATAATGAAATTAAATGTATGTAATATGGGATGCAGATATTACATAAATTGCAGAACAAAAATACTTTTTAAAGGTGAACTCCAAGTAAAAACAATATTGTCTAAAAACAAGATCATTGTGTATTCTTCCATTGAATTTTGGAGTGCTTTTTGTATTTCTTCCAGATCTGTACAGTAATCCAGTGTGAAACGTTTCCTTTGTGAAGTAGCTTCTTGTGTTAAAGACCAGTTACTGCTGCTCGCTCTCCTTGTGCAGAGTGACTGGGTTCTTGTATCTGTCCCTCTTGCAGTTTTGTGCAAGCGGTCAGTAGTAGATGGGTTCTGCTGGTCCCACCCACAGTTCTGCTCTATGCACAGGCTGTGTACAGCACATTGATATTGCTGCTATTTTTTACGAGGTGCTAACTGGGTTTGCAGGCTCCACCTCCGCAACATCTCCAGGATACGTACATTCCTCACCCCAGACACTACCAAACTACTCGTGCACTCCCTCATCATCTCACGCCTGGACTACTGCAACTCCCTCCTCACCGGCCTAACCAAACAAACGCTAAGCCCACTCCAGTCGATCATGAACTCGACTCATCCACCTCACTAACCGCTCCACATCCGCAACCCCCCTCTGCCAATCACTTCACTGGCTCCTGATTGCCCAACGCATCAAATTCAAACTACTAACCCTGACCTACAAAGCCATCCACAATGCTGCCCCAACCTACTTAACCCCAACCTACTTAACCGACCTGATACCCAAATACTACTCTACCCGAGCCCTTCGCTCCTCTCAGGACCTCCTACTCTCTAGCTCCCTGATCTCCTCCTCCCACGCCCGACTGCAAGACTTCTCCAGGACCTCCCCCATCCTCTGGAATTCCCTACCCCAATCCATCAGACTGTCACCCACCCTCACCACCTTCAGGCGCACCCTGAAGACCCACCTCTTCAGGGAGGCCTACCCCTCCCTCACCTAACATCTGACCTCCAGTCCTCCCACCACCTCATCCCCCACAGCCACTTCCTCCTTTACCACTTTCCCCTCCCTCCTAGATTGTAAGCTTGAAAGAGCAGGGTCCTCGAACCCCTCGTGTATCGCAGTGTCTCTGTCTTGTCACCCTGCCTTTGTACAGCGCTGAGCAAACCCTTTGGCGCTATATAAATACTGTTTATTAATAATAATAATAATAATAATAATAATTTGGTGTGCACAAAGTGGATTTCTATTGTTTATGGCTATGGAGCAATATATTTAAATAAAAGTATTTGTGCCCAGAGTTTAGCTTTAGAGGGGAATTTTGGGGTGAATAAAAACCAAACCGACATAGTTGCCTCCATGCTCTAGCATTGGTTTGATGCTGCAGCTGTGCCCCGCCAGCTCTAAGACCGAGGAACTGAGCAATCATGATCGATCGTTGGTCATCTCTGAGCAGAGAGCGGTGATTGTCAGTCAGTGCTCTCTGCTCTGTCCCTCCAGTGCTCACTGGAATGCCAGGTTGGGGAGGAGGCAGGAGCAGCTGGCTCTCAGCTGTGCCATGAGAGGCTAAGCCAGTTGGGTTGATCCTGGCAGTATTTGAGATTCTTTCAGCTGACAGTGCGCTTTAGCCCGTAAGGTGATTCTGGGTCACAGGAGACCACTAGTGACCAGCAAGAGAAATATGGTCAAAAAAGCTTTGGCCATACTTCTTTTAAAGGAGTTATCCCGTCATTCTTAAAAAATATTACTATGATACTCAATAGTTTACTCCTTTTGCTTGGGAGGAGAAAGTAGATCCTCTGGTTGGTAAGTTACCTATATTGCAAGTTTTAATCTTTTATTGTATAGTACCTTTTTGCTGACTATAATAAAAGTATAACTAAAGGCAAAACATTTTAGTTCTGGGTGGAATGGTGAGGGTTTACCCTCTCTATTTGTCCTGTTTACTGTTATCACCCAAAGTTAAAAGAAAATATCACATTTTGGATTGACAACAGAACAGTAATAGGGGGGAAATCTTGCAGTGGGGACAGCTGTTCTGGCAACACTTTGAGATACCTTTTACTTTGGAGGGATTTTGGCTATGGAACAGAAAGCGAATTAAACTCCCTAAAGGGGCACAGATGGCAATAAAAAAACACTGATTTTAAATGCTTTCTTACGCTATCCAAAATGGAGAACAATTGCATTTAGTTATACTTTAACCACTTGCCCTCCGGAAGATTTACACCCCCCCCCCCCTTCCTGATCAGACCATTTTTTGCGATACGGCGCTGTTTCTTTAACTGTCAATTGCGTGGTCATTCAATGCTGTACATAAATGAAATTTGTCTTTTTTTTCCCACAAATAGAGTTTTCTTTCAGTGATATTTTGATCTCCTCTGCGTATCTTATTTTTTTGCGCTATAAACAAAAAATACTGACAATTGTGGGAAAAAAAACTTTTTGCTATAAAACATATCCAATTAATTGAATTTCTTCATAAATTTAAGCCAAAATGTATTCTGCTACATGTCTGCTGAAAAAAAAAAATTATCTCAATAAGTGTATATTAACTGGTTTACATGAGTTATATATACTGGAATTTTTATTTTTTCTTATACTAGTAATGGCGGCAATTCAGCGACTTTTCAGCATTTTGACACTGCGTGGAAACTAACAGCCACTGACATCCCCAGTGCCACTAATACAGTGATCCATGCTAATAAAAAGCACTGACACTGTACTAATGACACTGAGCAGGAATGGGTTAACCTCTGTGGTGATCAAAGGGTTAACAGTGTGCTTTCATATTGTGTGCTGTGTTGTGTCTTACTACGGAGACATGCTGCTTTGTATCTCTCTGCAGCACAGAGAGATGCAAAGCAGCATGTCCATGCTGAGAGGAGAGAGATCTGTGTTTACACACAGATCTCTCCTCTCTCAGCCCTACCGATGATCACCGAGTCCCGGCTGGGAATCGCCAGCAGGGACCCGGTGATTGGCATCCCGATCAGCCAATAGGGGCGTGGGTAGGGCTTGCACTTTGTGAAGGAAGTGGCGTCAGACCCCCAGCCCTTCTCCCCAACTCGTGACCGAAGGACTAGCCAATCTAAAACCGCGCTGTCACGTGCATAACAATACCACGCTCAGCTGCACCCTGCACAAAGATTTTCCAGCTAATGGACCACAATCTATGTACCGCAGCCTGAGAGCGATTGTTACTGGGTCAGGTTAATTACGCATTTAACCCTTCACACTGCCACCACCTCCTTTTTGTACAGAGGAGGAAACTCACCAATGTTAGCAATAACGCTATGATGTTTGAATAATCGTCTGTATACACATTTTCACCGCAGGCAGATGTACATAGAGGGTTAAAAACACACAGTAGCGCTCTTCAGAGACAGGGATTCTTAGTTTGTATTAAAGAACTTTAGAAACAGTTCAACACTTTTCAGAAAATAAGATTTATTACTAAAAAAGTCAAAATGGTGCAATAAAAGTATTTACAGAAAAAGATGTAGCGCATATATATATATGTATGTATGTATGTGTGTGTGTGTGTATATATATATATGTGTATGTGTGTGTGTGTGTATATATATATATATGTGTGTGTGTATGTATATGTATGTATATATATATATATATATATATATATATATATATATATATATATATATATATATATATATATATATATATATATATATATATATATATATATATAGCAATACCACAACAGGGAGGTAACAGAAAGAAATTTTGAGAGGTAGAATACTGTCAACCTTGGTTTAAGCAGCTTCAAGGGTCCTGATCAAAAGGGTGCCTTTTCTCCCAAAGTTGGTTCCTGGTGTTAAAAGGGAGATCTCATCTTACTTCTCTCAGGCCTGACAGCCTATTTTGTAGTTACTCAGCAGGGTGTCTCCTTAAAGCAGAGAACCAATTGCCTCATTTGGGGAGGGGTGTTTTAGGCGGGGGACTCAGGCTATGACCAAATCCCTCCCAAGTTATACCATGGTCAATAACCTTCCCTAGGTACATGTAGCAGCCTAGCCACTAGTAGATTAATATGCAGAATGATATCCTGAACGTCCAGACATCAAATATGCCATACCTTACTATTTCAGCTAGAACTATATGGCTTTCTGCTCTCCTGTACACTTTAACTAGGGGTGTAAGATATCAGGCGACTCGCATTAAACTGAGCTATCCAAATATATGCTTTGTTTCATTGTAATTATTTCCTATCTTAAGATATGAAATTATATGGAAAAGTGGGTTTTAAATGTGATGTCTGTTTTATGGCTATCTCGGAATGTCTTTCATGCTGTGCCTGATGTCTATGATCTCAGCATACATACAGACCACATTCCTCAGGGAGGGGGATTGGAGGGAGAGAGAATGATAGAAGATGGATGACCGCGTTCATCTCTGTACGTACAATTGCTACACACGTGTGCGCCCCTTACCCAGAATGCAAATGATGTGTGTGATTTTGCGCAGCCCTGCCGCCCTGTAGCAGTACTTCTGCTATAGGGCGGAGGGCAAGTGAATAAGATTTATGGATTCCAATTCCTGCAGCTACTTCTGGAGCTGCACCCTTGTACAAGTAATTTTTTTAAGATGTATTGCCAGTTCACAAATCCCTAGCTGGTTATAAAATAAGTGTATCTCCTAGATTGTAAGCTCCAAGGAGCAGGGCTCTCCTATCCCTCTTGTATTGAACTGTATTTTTGCTGTATTGTCTCCCGTTATATTGTAAAGTGCTGAGCAAACTGTTGGCGCTATATAAATCCTGTATAATAATATGTCACAACTACAGAGGTCCTCATTATTATTAACAGCTATGTGTCTTCCCCTCCCCCATCTATATACCATCACCTCTGTATGTATATACCTCCCCTCCCCCATCTATATACCTCCCCTCCGCCATCTATATTATTACTATACAGGATTTATATAGCTCCAACAGTTTGCACAGCGCTTTACAATATAACGGGAGACAATACAGCAACAATACAGTTCAATACAAGAGGGATTTGAGGGCCCTGCTCCTTGGAGCTTACAATCTAGGATATACCATCACCTCTGTATGTATATACCTCCCCTCCGCTAACTACATACCATCACCTCTGTATATATATACCTCCCCTCCACCATCTATATACCATCACCTCTGTATGTATATACCTCTCTCCTGCCATCTATATACCATCACCTCTTTATGTATATACCTCCGATCCACCATCTATATACCATCACCTCTGTATGTATATTCCTCCCCTCCACCATCTATATACAATCACCTCTGTATGTCTATACCTCCGATCCACCATCTATATACCATCACCTCTGTATGTATATACCTCCAATCCACCATCTATATACCATCACCTCTGTATGTATATACCTCCCCTCCACCATCTATATACCATCACCCCTGTACGTATATACCTCCCCTGGCTGGCAGTAGCCTCTTCTGGAACCTGAAAGAGGACCTTACCCCTGGGCAGACAATAGCTTTTTCGGGATCCTGAGAGAGGACTTTGCTGCCTCTTCTAGAACTCGAGAGAAGACCTTGCTGGACCAGCAATAACCTCTTCTCAAACCTAGAAGAGGACCACGTCGCTGGACAGGCAGTAGTCTCTCCTGGAACCTGAGAAAGGACGCAGCTGGACCGGCAATAGCCTCTTCTAGAAGCTGAAAGAGGACCTTACCTCTGGACATGCAATAGCTTCTTTGGGATCCTGAGAGAGGACTTTGTTGGACCAGCACTAGCCTCTACTACAACAGGACCACACACCTGGATGGGCAATAACCTCTTTTAGAACCTGATAAAAGACCCTGCTGGACCGGCAATAGTCCCTTTTGGATCCAAGGGGACCACACTGCTGGACTGCCAGTAGGTATTGTCAGCCTCACGTAGGCAGTGACAGGGACACCCAAAGAAGTACCCCACCTCCTGTAAACCTGAAAGGAGAGAAGGCTCAGGACTGGAGAGATTGGTTGTGAGTGTGGGGTGGAGGAATAGGGGTAGCCCAGAGATCAGCTTTAATCCACGATGAATCACTTGTTTGCAATGACATGAACCCATGTCAATCACAAATGTCTATGTGTATGGTCATCACGGGTGAGTTTTGTGTTTCTGCAAGGATTACAAGGTATTTCTTTGTACGGCAGTCATCTTTTTATAGATCTGTTATTCATTGGCATTCCGGTGCAATTGTTCATCTCTCCCGCTGCTGTAACACAGTGTTTTTATTTTATTTTTTTTTCAGAACTTTGACATTGTCTTTGCCCACTATCTGAATGTCCTAGCCATTGATGATTGCAGGAAGATCTGCGGCCCAATTCTCTGCTCCACCAGCAGTGACTGCAAGGAATGGATGAAATGGAGCAAAGAGGAATTGATCAGTCAGATCAAACCCATGTGTAAGAACCAAGGACCTCAAAGGGGGTTAAGAGGGCCGTTCTGCTGTTCGGAATACTCAAATGTTAAAATAAAGTTGTATTAAAGGATAAGTTCACCTTTGGAACATGTTACATGTTCCCACTGGTATTTAGGGTGGAACATAAAATGTGCTGCAGCTTCTGCCCCCTCTCCCCTTTATTCCCACCACTGTGACAGCAGGAGGGGGTTCTTCTCCCCGTACCAGCTGTCACTTTTTAAAATGGTGCAGTTGTGCGGGGCTCCACCCACATAGTCGCATCATTCATTCACAGCAAATAAATTACAAATACTGTCCATGGCAGAAGGACTTGTAGTTTCAATAGGCTGCAGGGTGCCAGTGATCACTCCGTAGTCCACTGACATGTCCTCCAGCTTTCAAACAGAAAGAAAGCACTACAGTGGTATGGGCTGAAAGCCGGAGGACATATCTGGAGGAGCCCACATTGCACCCTTGATCTACTGATCGCTGGTGCAATGCTTTTCAGGCTTCTGCAGGAAAAAAAAAATGAAATGCAGTTTTTTTTTCCTGCAAAAATATGCCTTTATTATTTTTTCAATTAAGGTGACCTTATCCATTAAAGTGGAACTGAACTCAGTACATGAAGATTTGCACTGTTATAGGTAAACTTTAGAACAATGTCCCCTTTATCTGAATTCCTCTTGAAAAATATCACAGCATTTCCCAGTATGTAAGTGTACCTAGGCACTCCTGTGTCTATAGACGTGTAGCTGTACATCCGCAGTGTGAGATCTTAGGCACTGCTGCCTCTGACTGCTGGTCTCACCAGATATGGAGGGAGGTTGGGTTATGTCACTTCTGTGCTGCTCAATGTTCTCGTTCCTGGTGGCTATGAAGACGCTGAGCCTTGCGTCTACCAAGATGGCTGACTTTATATAAAAACACCTTGCAGAACAAGGCTGTGTGTCGGTAATGGGGGGCAAAAAATCAGCTGCTGGGACTCAATAGCTTTTTTTTTTTTTTTTTTTCTTAGCACAGCTTGTTTCTTTTTAGGGTGAAGTTATTTTCACCTTAAAGCAGATCCTCAGCCTCCCTTCCTATTTAACCACTGCTTTCAAGGGGTTGCCTTCTGCATAATTCCGATACCCACCTAGTGTTCTCTGACCATCTCTTGTATCTATGTCCCCAGCCTCTATCTCTGGTATCTAGGTCTGCAGTTTCTGACTATCTCTGGTATCTAGGTCTGCCGTTTCTGACTATCTCTGGTTTCTAGGTCTGCCGTTTCTGACTATCTCTGGTATCTAGGTCTGCCGTTTCTGACTATCTCTGGTATCTAGGTCTGCCGTTTCTGACTATCTCTGGTATCTAGGTCTGCCGTTTCTAACTATCTCTGGTATCTAGGTCTGCCGTTTCTGACTATCTCTGGTATCTAGGTCTGCCGTTTCTGGCCATCTCTTGTATAATGCTCATACTTTGACTATATCCTGTTGTGTGTCTGTGGTCTCTGACACTCAATTTTATGTGCTTCCCTTTAGTGATGTTGGGGGGTCACATTTGAGGCTCCTCTTATCAAAAAAGTTGACCATCACTGCTCCATAGGCTCTGTGATATCTGCTTATTGACTGTTATCCTCTCTTTACATTGTATTGTCCCTGTAATCACCGATCTGTGGTTATAGAGTATTATAGAATGATGTAACTTTAATTTCCCTTTTCCCTTCCTCTTCGTATCGATATTAGTGGGGTCCCTGGCATAGTAAATCAAAGTCTGTTGTACGTTCTTTTGTACTGAAACTTTCCAGGAACTACAGGGATGCAGAAGACAATTCACACCAGCTTAGAAATGAGATGGCAGAGGGTAAAATCCAACCTCTGCACATTTGTTTTGTATGGACAGGCATTGTTGCTGTTTTATATTACAAACAAAAATTATATAATGGAATTGAAAAATTTTTAAGATATCAAAAATGAAAGGTTATTTCCGGACAATTTTTTTTTTTTTTTCAGTTTTGACCAGAGTGGGGAAGGATTAGAACCCTGTTTGGATTTATTGTTATCTGCTGCTCTTTTTAAAAGTTTTCCCCTCTTCCTATTGTACAACAGTTTCAGCAGACAGGAAGTGAGGGTAAATCACCAATGGCAATCCAAGCACGAATAAAAATGATTTTCTTTAGTTGAGCAGGGGAAAAGTAGAACTCCAGATTTTCCCTCACTTCAAGCAGCTAATCTCATTTTATTTTCTCTTTCTCTGGGGTGAAGAAGTCCGGCTACTAGAATGGAGAGCAAACTATGACTACAACAGCCTGCCCACACCAAGCCTGGAGTCTCTGCCATCTCCATCAGAGCTGTGCCAGCCGAAGAAGAGGAAGAAGTCTGGCTAGAGAGATGTCTGTCAAGCACCATATGCAGGAGCTGAAGAGGAACTAGAGCAGCATTGACCAGTCAGTCACAGCTTCACCTTTTATCATTTTAGTAATATTATCATCATCATAGAGAATATACCTAAACACTGGGGTTGATTCACTAAAGGCAAATAGATTGTGCACTTTTTAAGTGCAGTTGCTCCAGAGGTTAGTAAATGAGGGAAAGCTCTACTGACTTCCATCATCCAATCATGTGCAAACAAAAATGCTGTTTTTTTTTGTTTTTTTTTCCTTGCATATGATTGGGTATTTTATGCAAAATGAAGCTTCACCTCATTTACTAAGCTTTGGTGCAAATGCCCTTGCAGAGTGCAATTACACTTGCAAAGTACACAGTCTATTTGCCTTTTGTAAATCAACCCCAATGGGGTTGATTTACTTCTAGCAGAGTTGGAAGACCATTTACATTCTTTTCTAGTTGTTGGTACTGGATGGACTGATACAGAGCGGACGTCAATATCGCTGATGCTTGAAGTGGAACTGCACTGCATCGGAGTACCACAAATAAAAATGCTATACAATTCATTTTTAATATTTAAAAAATGCTTTACTTTGTTGGTAAATCAATTGAAAAACACCTCCTGGCATTTCTGGCAGTGACCATCTTGAGTAAGGGCAGATGATTCATGTAGCAGTTAATTCCTGGAATCCATCTGTTCTGAGAACCCTGCATCCTCTCCTAAAGACTCCTGAGATGTATGACATCATTTGCCTAGGATGGAAACCAGGAAGTAAATGAAGGAATTAAAAAAAAAAAAAAAAAAAAAAAAAAGTTAAAACAAGTAAATGGGATGTACTTTTCCTATCCAGTCATTAATGCTAAGCAGCATAAGGATTATAAATCGTCCATGTTGATTGAGAGAGTGAAGTTCTGCTTTAAACTGGCAGTGGATGGTTTGAATTTTGGCTGCTTTCTGTAACAAAAGTCAATGGAAAGTGATTTTTTTTGTCAAAAGTAGCCGATCGGAAAATACACCCTTCCTAGCAAACGTGGCATTTAAAAAAAAAAAAAAAGCAAATGTTCACAAACATTGCAATACATGTTTAAGCTGGTCAACAGCATAACAGTAATCCCTCTCTGGCCAGTCCCATTTCTGCTCTGCAAAATGCAAATAACCCAGTAGACATAGTTTTAACATAGGGCAGATACACAAATTGTAGGAGAGATACAAAGTTCAGGTATGGTCACCTAGACTATGCAATAGAAATAAGACACATTTGTGCTCTAATTCTGATAGCGTCTACATATATATATATATACATATATCTGTTTTACGGCTATCTCGGAATGTCTTTCATGTTCAGTGAAGGACTGGTTTATAGCTTTACGATCCCCTCCAAGCAAGAGTCTCACAGACATACTGGGCCCAGGCTAATTGAGGTTTATAACCATGAAGCTATCCCGCTGTGCCTGATGTCTATGATCTCAGCATACATACAGACCACATTCCTCAGGGAGGGGCATTGGAGGGAGAGAGAATGATAGAAGATGGATAACCGCGTTCATCTCTGTACGTACAATTGCTACACACGTGTGCGCCCCTTACCCAGAAATGCGAATGACGTGTCAGGCTGGAAAGGGCTAATGATTTTGGATGTCCTGCAGCCAGGAAATGAGGCGAGCTCTATCTGACTTGCTGCAGCTTCCAATGCACATTGTGAGAAGCTCACAGTATGCAGTGAACTTTTTTGTCCTGGACCACACAGCAATAAATGAGTGGAAATCTCCTTGTAGATAATTCCAGAATAGGTGTCCCTGCTAATAATAATACTGATATTGATTGCAGGTCAAGGGAAAGGACAGTTGGCCTACATCCAGTTGTAAACCAGTGATGGCATGTAGAAGAGACAGTTGTAATAGATTTCAGCTGTCATCACCTTCACTGCAGAGGAATCACAGCTTTGAATAGAGTCTGATGCCCGGGGAGCACACAGGACCCCGTTCACTCGTCACTCATCTGCCACACCTAGAGGGAAACAAGTGGCATTCTTCAGCCCTTTTCAGGTGCCTGAAGGGTCATCTACTTCAGTTCTCTGAGGTAGTGGAGTGCAGCTTCAGACCCGGCCTTGTGTCCTCCTGCTCTTGGCTTGCAAACTTAAAAATATTTTGAATTGTTTCAGTCACCACGATACAGAATGTACCGCATTGGAATTGTTCTGGCTCGGTACTATAGAAAAAGGAAGACAAGTAATAAACAATCAATGTTCTGGGCTATAAGCTTATTCTGAACTAGTGGTGGTCAAGTTTCCTAATATAGGGGTCCCTCAGGTGTGACTCTAGGCATTACTAAAGGGCTGCACAAAACACTCAGTCAAATAACAATGGTATGACACGAGCTGGTCCTAGACTGTGGACATGACGCAAGCGATGGTCAGAGACTGTGGACATGACGCAAGCGATGGTCAGAGACCGTGGACATCATATCGCTCCCTTTGTGAGAAAAATTAAATACGTGCATTAATAGCGCCACTTTGTAAAAGTGCCACTATTGTGAACTACTTGAATCTGTCGCATGTGTTGGTAAAGTTACTGAAACGGACGGTAGGGATTTTTGAATCTTGGACAGGCCATTTTTGTATCGTTCTTGTATGATTTCAGCAGTCTCTATCTTTTTCCCTTTACGTCTTTCAGGCCAGCACCTTGAGAGACCTCGGCTCCTCCCCCTCTGAGGAAACACCTCCACCCTAAAATAAAAAGAGCTCCACTCCCCTCCGACCTCAGTTCAGGTGTTTCCTCCGGTGGGGAGACACGAGGAGGCGCAAGGTGCTGTCACACAGATGGCAGGGGAACCGAGGGCCGGATTGCCGACTGGGAGAATCGACGCAGCCGGGAGTGAAGGCCGGAGTGTCCGGCTGCATATCCTCCCTGGGCAGGCTGCGGTGCAGTGGGCGCGCACCCCGGGTGACGGGGAAGGCACGTACCTGCTCTTCGCCCCCCGACCCCCTCCGGCGAGTTGGGGCGTCGGGAGGCTGTGGTGAGATCTGGGGAGGATCGGGGTGGAGTCTCGCTCCTTCCCATGCTGGCGGTCAGGTGACTTTGCCGGGCCGGACGTCGGGAGACGGCGATTTCCGGCGGAAGGGGCGGGGCTTCGCCTAGGGCTGCGACTTCCGCTTCCGGTCGCGGCCCTCACACCACGGCGGCGCGAGATTTAAAAGGCGGTGCGGTGCGCAGCTGCCTGGGGGACAGGCTAGCACCAGGCGACTACCCTCCTGAACGGGATGTCAGAGGCACCGGGACCAGGAGATACCGGCACCAGCCAGACACAGGTAAGGTGCCTCAGTGGAGGCCTCCCCTAACCTGTTGACCCCTAGCTCAAGGGGTATTCCCGGACCCTTGGGTGGTGGGGTGTGTAAGGGGTAGGGCAGGGGGTCTGCGGTGGGAGCAGGCCCTTAGGCTCTGCCGGGAAGGAGAGGGGGGGGGGTGGCAAAATTGGTGTGAGGTTAGGTTTGTCAGGCTTCCCTCCTGCCCCTTCTTTGTGTCTTTCAGGGCAAGGCTCGGGCTAAGCTCAAGCACCAGGAGCCTAGATGGAGATGCCCATCCTGCAGGGAACCTTTAAAAGAAACCTGGAAGAAGGTTCTTTGTGGCCCTTGTATAGAGGGGTTAGTGAAGGAGGAGAGGCCGGAACAGGGGGACTTAGCCAGGTCGGTGAAGGACTTGGCTAGCACCTTCGACTCCTTCAAATCCCTCATGGAACGGTTTGCCCTTCCCCAGCCTGCACCTCCCCCCCCCCCTTCCCCCCCGGTAGCCTCGGTAGGTAGGAGCAGGGAACCCCTCGTGTCTGGAGAGGAGGAAGGGCCATTGTGGAATTCCCAGTCTGAAGAGCAATCTGCGGGGGAAGGTCCCTCGGAGGAAGGCAGGGGTCCCTCCCGGTATAAATTGACCCTAGAGGAGGTGGATGAGCTCCTGGGGGCTATATATGAGACCCTGGACATTAAGGAGGAGGTTAAGACCTTATCTCTCCATGACCAAATGTATCAGGGTTTGGAGGAGCAAAAGCACAGAATATTTCCTGTGCATGACATTTTGGTAGAGACTATTAGGAAGGAGTGGCAGGATCCGGAAAGGAAGCCGTTCTTCTCTAAGGCGTTAAGAAGGAGGTTTCCGTTTAGTGAGGACCCAGAGGCGGTGTGGAACAAGAACCCTAAACTAGATGCAGCCTTTTCCCAAACGACTAGGAGGACTGATCTGGCGTTTGAGGACATGGGGGTCTTACCGGATCTATTAGACAGGAGGGCGGAATCTCTGCTTAGGAAGGTCTGGGATTCGACCCTTTACAACCTGAAGCCGGCCATGGCCACGACCGTGGTAGCAAGAAACTTGGAATACTGGCTTATACAATTGCAGGCCCATATTGTGGCAGGCTCTCCCAGGGAAAAAATCTTGGCCTCCTTTGAGACCCTTTTGCAAGGGGTCGGATATATCACGGACGCTTCTGCGGAGTCGGTGAGGTTGGGGGCTAGGTCAGCTGCCCTGACCAATTCGGCTAGAAGGGCGCTGTGGTTAAAAACGTGGCAGGGGGACATCACTTCAAAAGTTAGATTGTGCGGCATCCCCCTCACAGGAGACTGTGTATTCGGCCCAGGGTTGGAGGAATTGTTGGACCGGACGGCTGACAGGAAGAAGTCCTTCCCCCTCAAGAGGAAGTTGCAGGAGGGAGGGACACGTAAAGGCCCGCCCGGCGAAGAGCCTGAGGCCAGTGGGTTAGGGTAGGTCTGCAGGGCAGAGAGGCAGGGGGGGGGGGGATTTTTCGCCCTCCTGAGCAGCCCCAGAAACCGCAGTGACTCGGTTCCTCCTGTGGGAGGAAGACTGGTGGCCTTCCTCCCGCAGTGGGAAGCCGTGGTCACCAGCCCCTTCATCATCAGAAGGGGTTATCGGTTGGAGTTTGCAGGACCACCACCCGGGAAGTTCCTTGTGACGACCCGTCCAAGGGATCCGGCGAAGGCCGCTGCCCTGGTGGACGCCTTGGAGGATCTCGAGGACCGAAGAGTCATCGCCAGGGTCCCGATAAGGGAGCGAGGGAAGGGGGTTTATTCCCATGTGTTCTTGGTTCAAAAGCAGTCTGGGGCGTTCAGGCTGATTTTGAACCTGAAACCCCTGAACAGGTCAGTACGCTACCGGAGATTCCGAATGGACTCCATCTTTACAGTCAGGTCCCTAATTCCGCCAGGTGCGTTCATGGCGTCCATAGATTTGAAGGACGCCTATCTGCACGTGCCTGTTGCGGAATCTTCTCAGCGGTTCCTCAGGTTGGCAATAGGGGGAGAGGGAGGAGTTCGACATTGGCAGTTCAGGGCTCTTCCATTCGGGCTTTCCTCCTCGCCAAGAATTTTTACCAAGGTTCTGACGGAGGCACTGATTCCTATTCGCATGAAGGGGATTTCGGTGATAGCCTATCTGGACGACTTGCTGCTCTTCGCAGATTCAGAGGCTCACCTTCGGCAGAATCTGGTGGTATTGAGGGGCCATCTGGAGAACCTGGGGTGGATTTTGAATCTAGAGAAGTCCTGTCTGGTGCCTTCTCAGAGAGTGGTTTACTTAGGTTACACTCTGGATTTGGTGAGTCAGAAGACAAGTCTAACTTCGGAGAAGGTTACCAAGTTGGAGGCAGGGATCAGATTGGTGCAGGGGAGCAGGTCGATATCCATAAGGCAAGCCATGTCGGTACTGGGATTACTAACAGCTTCTATTCCAGCAGTACAGTGGGCAAGTTTGCATATGCGTCCCCTCCAGCTGTGGGTCCTGAGAGTTTGGGACAGGAGGGCTCACTCCTTAGTGGACCGGGTCCTGGTTCCCCCCGTGTGAAGAGGTCTCTGTGGTGGTGGAGGAGATCGTCCAGCATAGCCCAGGGGCTGTTGTGGTGCTTTCCGGTGTCCAGGGAGGTCACGATGGATGCCAGCTCCTGGGGGTGGGGAGCCCACCTGGGAGGCTTAGTGGCTCAGGGGGAATGGTCCTTGGCGCAGAAGGGCGAATCCTCAAATTGGAGGGAATTGAGGGCAGTGGGAGAGGCTCTGTACGCCTTCCAATTGAGGGTCACGGGTCAGCACGTGCGAGTCCTAATGGACAATGCCACGGCGGTGGCTTATATAAACTGGCAGGGTGGAACAAGGAGCAAGGCCCTCGGAGCGTTAGCGGCTACGCTGTTGTCCTGGGCAGAGGTGAACTTAGCGTCCCTGTCTGCGGTACACTTAAGAGGGGATCTAAACCAGACAGCAGATTTCCTGAGCAGGACACGGCTCAGGGAGGCAGAATGGGTCTTGAACCCCGAGGTCTTTCAGGAGATTGTGCGGAGATGGGGATCCCCGGACGTGGATCTTTTTGCCTCGGGAAGAAACAACAAGGTCCCGAACTTCTTCTCCCTATCCCACAGGGACGGGTCAAGAGCGGTGGACGCGTTAAGTCAAAGGTGGGATTACCAGCTGTGTTACGCGTTCCCCCCCCCCCCCGGTTCCCTTGCTTCCTCTAGTTCTAAGGAAATTCAGAACAGAGGGGACCTCGTTAATCCTGATAGCTCCCTTCTGGCCGCGGCGGGCGTGGTTCACGACCCTAAGAAGTTTAGCCTCTCGTCCACCCTGGGGGCTGCCACCGAGGGAAGATTTGTTGACGCAGGGGCCGGTCCTTTGCCCCAGCGTGGGAAGATTGAGGTTGACGGCCTGGTTTCTGAGCGGCAGCTCCTCTTAGAGAAAGGTTTCTCGCCCAGGGTAGTGGCAACATTACTGGCCAGTAGGAAGGAGGAGACCCAGGCCATTTATGGTAGGGTCTGGAGTCGCTTTACAGCCTGGTGTCAACGGGCGTCCGTGGCAACCCATAGTTTAGTTTCAGTGTTGGAATTCCTCCAGGTGGGGGCGGACAAGGGGTTGTCTGTTAGCACGCTCAAGGGCCAGGTCTCGGCCCTCAGCATGTTCCTAGAGATGCCCTTGGCCAGGGAGGCGTTGGTGGCTAGATTTTTTAAAGCTCTGGTGAGACAGAGGCCTCCGAGGACTAGACCGTTTCCGGTGTGGGATTTGGCCAAGGTGCTAGGAGTGATGACTAGGGCTCCGTTCGAGCCCCTAGAGTCCTGCCCGATTGGTGAGCTCACCGTTAAGACAGCATTTTTGGTGGTGATTACCACGGCGAGGAGGGTATGTGAACTTGAGGCCCTATCGATCAGAACACCTTATCTCCGTATTTTTTCAGACAGGATAGTTTTCAGGACGGACCCATCCTTCATTCCGAAGGTGGCCCAGACATTCCAGAGGGAACAGGACATAGTCCTTCCCTCGTTTTTTCCTGACCCGGTTGGGGTAGATCAGGAAAATTTTCATTTTTTGGATGTAAGAAGGTGCGTACTCCAGTATCTAGAGAGGACTAGGGAGTTTAGGAGCACCGAATCCTTTTTTGTTGTTTTCAAGGGGGATAGGAGAGGCAAGAATGCGTCTAAAAGGACGCTGGCCAGTTGGTTGCGACTGGCAATTGCAGAAGCATACCGGGCTGAGGGCCTGGAGCCCCCAGAGGGTATCAGGGCGCATTCCACCCAAGCGGTGGCAGCTACCCAGGCAGAGCTGGCAGGGGCTTCCCCAGGCCAGATCTGCAGAGCGGCGACATGGTCCAACTATGACACGTTTGCCAAGCATTACAGACTGGACCTGGTCTCGGTGCAGGAGCAGGCCTTTGGTCGTAAAGTCTTGCAAGCAGTTAGCCCGCCCGAGGGGTGAGTACTCGCTTATCCTCTCAAGGTGCTGGCCTGAAAGACGTAAAGGGAAAAATCAAGTTACACTTACGGTAACGTCTTTTCCAGGAGTCTTTCAGGCCAGCACCGGTTTCCCACCCAGTTTTGATATTGGTTATGTGAGGATGGCTTATTTCGATTATGTTGTCTCACGTTGTGTCTCCCCAGGTGACCGGAGGATGCTTGGAGAACTGAGGTCGGAGGGGAGTGGAGCTCTTTTTATTTTAGGGTGGAGGTGTTTCCTCAGAGGGGGAGGAGCCGAGGTCTCTCAAGGTGCTGGCCTGAAAGACTCCTGGAAAAGACGTTACCGTAACTGTAACTTGATTTTTTTTTTTTTTTTTTTTTTTTTTTTAATTTCTGCAATCTCTGACCATCACCTGTACCAGGTCCATAGCCTCTGAGCATCTTGTGCATGTTCACAGTCTCTAATATAATCAACTGATTCTCATGAGCAGCCACAAATGCTACAAATCAAGCTTATATACTGAAAAAATAACTACAATGCAGAAAGCAGCTCACACTTACACATACTCCTAACATGTGCATGATCCAAATAAATAAACATATAGGGCCGCGCTTCCTTTTTAATTCTTAAAAAACATGAATACAAACAAATTATAATAAAAAATAGTGAATAATTATAGTTGCAAAGTCTCTTTTTAATGTGATTTCTTTAATTTCAGAAATATTTCATAACTCCATATCTTCATAAAACTTAATTCTCCATCACAAACGCCAAAAGTGCCCTCACCTGCAGTTTTTGACCTCACATATAGTTAGGTCAAAAAACGCATGTGTCCCCTGAAGTGGACATATACCCGCCAGTTTATCTTGTATATGGAATCTTCCTCCAAAGGTAACCAATCCCTTTAATCTTTCCTCCACTCAGCACACGTCAGAAAAGATGAGTAAAATACAATAGTGCTTTATCCTTTAAACACACTACTTTATTAAAAACATAAAATGGCCACTCACATTGTGTAGGTGCTCAATCGCACCAGATATTCTGCGCATATGGATCAAAATTGCCCTTCACAAGCATAAAAAGCCTTCACTTCTCTGATATGACAGTGTAAATATATAGCAAGCATCGTGACATCATCAAGCCCCTCCCCTATATGTTACGCCACAGGGTCAAATGGCATGATCATATCTCCCTGAGGAAGCCACGTGACCCTGTGGCGTAACACATAGGGGAGGGGCTTGATGACATCACAACACTCGCGGTTTGCTGATATACTATTCCCTTCTAAGCAGAAGTGATTTGAGTGGCTGAACAGCCACTCCATCACATCTGCAGGCAAAAGAGGGCACCCCCGCCACCACCTTTCTCGGGCTCTCCCATCCAATCGCAGAGCCCAAGAGCATTGTGACCAGTGGTGATGGCGGCACTACACAGAGACCAGAACCAATGTTGTTCCTCACTCTGTGTTACCCTGGAAACTGGAAGGTTCTCTGTTTACATGGCCGATAGTAGCCAATCAGACCAATCTGTGTCTGGCTGCATTAAAGCCCAGAGCAGAGAGGAGCCGTCATAGCCCATGGTATCACAAGGGATGAGCATCCCTTGTGATAGAGACAGTGTAAAAAAAAAAAAAATCAAAGCACGCCCATGCTTACACGCAAATGCGTGCGAATATGTAAACCGTGATCGCACCACACTTGTGAGGTATTGTCGTGAATGTCGGAGCAAAAGCAATATATCTAGTGCAAGACCTCCTGTGTAACTCTAAACTGGTAACCTGTAAAAAGCATTTAAAGCGTTGCATATGGAGAATTTTAAGCACCATAGTGTGGTGCCATTCCACAGGCGTATGCAATTTTAAAGCCGGACATGCGTAACATCATCTTTTACATCAAATTGGGTAGTATATTGTGTTTGTATGCAATCAAATTCATTAAAGTGTTTTTTTCTAAAAACAATTTTGTTTAAAAAACCGGTGTGCAAATACTATGAGACATAAAAAATTGCAACAGCTATCATATATACATTATATAATGTTTGGGGGTTCTGAGTAAAATTCTAGCAAACAAAAAGCTGATTTTTTTTTTTTTGTAACGTAGGCGAGGAATGTCAAAATTGGTCCGGTAGGCAAGTAGTTAACGGAGCGGACACCAGAACTTGATTTGGCTGCTCCGCATTTGCTTGTACTGAGCACCCAAGTGCTTCCGTGTGCAAGGGCAACCTGAACGTATTTTTTTTTAAATTTCTCATTGGAGCCGGCACCTCATTAACTCGCTCAGCAGAACGTAAAGAGAGTCTGACACTCCCCTTTTCCTGATGAGCACCCTATCGGTGTTTGTCACACTGCAAGGTCTACCCCCCTCGCTAGTGAGAAGGTAAACCGCACAAATTTAAAAACGGAAACGTTTAAGTCGCCATAAAGCCCCAGACATTCCTAAAAGCACCTCTGCCCAATAAAAAAAAAAAAAAAAAAAGCAACCCTTGCTTGCTATCAAAATTTTATATAAAAATTTTTTTTTTTTTTTTTTATCAGGACAAGTAGATTGTCAGGAGGAACAAATAGATTGGGACCCCGATCTGGCCCCTTGGGCAAGTAGTGTGTGGTTTTTTTTTTTCCTAATTTTAATGCATCTATACACACACACACTCACACTCTCTCACACACACACTACTGGGGGTTGTTTTAGTAAGTCCATGCCAGTCCAAACTGGTTTTAAGGCTTGTTGGGCCACTTTTTATTAAATAAACTCAAAGTTCACAAAACACTTGCCCATGCGGTGGATTTTCACCATCAAAAGAGGTAACGGAAAATACCAAATCACCTGGTTCTCTCTTCAGCAACGTCGCTGACATCTTCCTTGGCTGTTGGTTGACCAGCTCCTCCAGTGTTGCATTCAGCTTTCCCAGCTGGCTCTTGGCAAGTTGCAGCACCCTGGCTGCATGGGCCAACTCCCTAGCATGTTTTTAGGGGTTCTACTGACACCCCAGGCTCTCACTCCTTTGGGACTTCCAGATTCCCTCAGTTCCCTGTGTGATGATCGCGGCGTCAGACCCTATCCCTTCTCACCAACTCGTGACCAAAGGACTAGCCAATCTAAAACCACGCTGTTACGTGTGTAACAATACCACACTCAGCTGCACAAAGATTTTCCAGCTAATGGACCACAATCTATGTACCTGCAGCCTGAGAGCGATTGCTACTGGGTCAGGTTAATTACGCAATTAACCCTTCACACTGCCACCACCGCCTTTTTGTAGAGAAAAGGAGGCAACTCGCCCATATTAGCAATAACACTATGATGTTTGAATAATCGTCTGTATATATACCACTGTCACCGCAGGCAGGGGTATATAGAGGTTTAAAACACACAGTAGCGCTCTTCAGAGACAGGGATTCTTAGTTTGCATTAAAGAGCTTTAGAAACCGTTCAACACTTTTCAGATAATAGGATTTATTACTAAAAAGGTCAAAAGGGTGCAATACAAATATGTACAGAAAAAGAAGTAGCATATATACACACACACACACACACACACACACACACACACACACACACACACCACACAACACAGCAAAGAGATAACAGAAGTTTAGAGAGGTAGAGTACTTGATAAAAGTCCTGGGTTAAGCAGATCAGGTTTCAGAGCAAAAGGGTACCGTCTCCCAAGTTGGTTCCGATGTTAAAAGGGAGAATTCTTCAACTTACTTCTTCAAACCTGACAGCCTTTTCTAGGAACTCAGCAGGGTGTCTCCTTACAGCAGCGAGCCAATCGCCTCATTTGGGGAGGGGTGATTGAGGCGGGGGACTCAGGCTAGAACCAAAATCCCTCGCAAGTTATATCAGGGTCAATAACCTTCCCTAGGTACATGTAACATTCCATCCACGGGTGGGATAATTTACAGAATATTCTGAACATGCAGACTTTAAATATGGCATAGTTCACTATTCCAGCTAGAACTATATGGCTTTCTGCTCACCTGTATACGTAATCCAGGGGTGTAAGATATCAGACAACTCGCATTAAGCTGAGCTATCCGAATATGTGCTTTATTTTTATGTAATTATTTCCTACCTTAAGATATGAAACTATAGGGAAAAGTGGGTGCTGTGGATGCGAGGCCTGTTTTACGGCTACCTAGGAATGCGTTTGAAGCCCAGTGAAGGACTGGTTTATGGCTTTACGTCTATCTCAGATTGAGAAGCTAACAGACACTTGGGCACCAGCTAATTTGGGATTTATAACCATGTCTCGCTGTGCCTGATTGCCTGTGCACTTCTGAACCCAGCACACAGGGACCACGTGTCGCTCAACAGAGAGGGAGGGGGGAAGCTGATTTGGAGTAGAAATTATATAAGATTGAGGGCCTTTGGCAAAGTAGAGGTTCGCATCCATCTCTGTACGTACAATTGCTACACCCTGGACTCACCTAAATGTCTCAGCTCCTTCAGTCTCCCAGGCTGACTCAGCCGCCTTGACTCTCCCAGCCCTTTGGACACAGAATCTTTCCTCCAGCATAGAGTGCTGTCTCTTGAGTGATGCACACCTGTCTCCAAATGGGAACCCTGAACTATGCCCAAGTCCTTCATTATAAGAGCTATGCTCGCTTGCACTCCCAGCCTACTGGTCTCCTGCAAGAACTAGACTCTGGGTTGGAGATTTCTTTCCTCCCAAAACTCTGAAACCCTTTGAAATCTTCATACTCCGGAACCCAATCCGATAACAAAACCAGGAGGAAAAAAAGTTTTCTCCATTCACAACTGATATTCCAGAGCCCCACAGTCTACATATGTACTAACCTGTGTTCCCTACTTTTACACAGTGGCAGGGTTTCACATTGTCATTATATAATATATAAAACATAGATTGAGACATTGGATGCGCATAAACTCCCATCATTTGCCATCTTATGCCACTCCGTTCTTGCCACTCACAGGTTGAAATTCATGACGTGGGGAGGCCACAGCATCCTGGAGTTCGAGGGTGAAGGAAGAGATGCCCTTGCAGTTGACCAGCATGGAACCCCACCTAGAAAGTTTTGCTGATTTCTTTAAGATGTGTCAGAGTGGAAGGCAAGACAACCCCTTTCTGGACTTCTCTCCACAAAACTCAACAGGTGGGGTAAGAGCGTCCGTATTGGACTGTAAAACACCCTGATCTTTTTGCACTGACTGTAGCTGATTTTGGAAGGTCATATACCTTAAAAGTAACCTGCCAGGATGGCTACTATGGGTCACAGCCGAGGCTCCCTTCCTGCAGTGCACATCTCCCCCCCCCCGAAAAAAAGCATACACTCACTGGCCACTTAATTAGGTACACCTGTTCAATTGCTTGGTAATGCAAATTGCAGTTGAAGTTCAACCTGAGCATCTGATTGGGGACGAAAGGGGATTTAAGTGACTTTGAATGTGGCATGGTTGTTGCTGCAAGACGAGCTGGTCTGAGTTTTTGAAAAACTGCTGATCTACTAAGATTTTCATGCACAACCATCTGTAGCGTGTAAATAAAGTATATCCTCATGTGCTGCCACACCCTAACCAAGTAATACAAGTTGCTGCAGACACCTATTTGTGTTCCCATGAAACAAATAAACTCAAAGTTGATGCTACGCTTTTCCCTTAATGGAAAATTACAGTAATAAAAAATGAAAGATAAACACCCGCCTGAGCACCTAAATAATAATACTGAAACATGCCCACAATATCTATTACACACTCAAATAACCCTACACATAATAGTAATCATCAAGATTTATTTATTTCAGGTACTTTATATAGTGCCGTCAATTTACACAGCGCTTTACATATATATTCTACATTCACATCAGTCCCTAACCCTCAAGGGGCGTACAATCTAAGGTCCCTAACTTACATTCATACATACTAGGATAATTTAGAAAGGAGCCAATTAACCTACCAGCATGTCTTTTGGAGTGTGAGGGGAAACTGGAGTATCCAGAGGAAACCCACGCAGACACAGGGAGAACATGCAAACTCCACGCAGGAGGTGCCATGGCTGGGATTCGAACCAACAGCCCTTGTACTGCCAGGCAGAGGTGCTAACCATTTAGCCACTGTGCTGCAGATAAAAAAAAGTATACACCCAGCTGAGCACTGTGCGATCACATAATCCTAAATGATGAAGTGCAAAATAATTACATATCACTTTTATGTGTTTGCTATCACTATACATTTATAGATCATTTGAACTTTATTATTTCTGCCATTATCACATTATTATTTACGTCATCATTTATGAATATGTGATAGCGTGGTGCTCAGCCAGGCGTTTACTTTATCTTGATGATTATTATTATGTTTAGGTTTATTAAGTTGAGTGTGTAATAGATATTGTGGGCATATTTTTCAATAGTATTAGGTGCTCAGCTGGGTGTTTACTTTTCATTTATTTTTTATTACTGTCATTTACCATCAAGGGAGTAGTGCAGCATCAACTATGAGTTCATCTCTAGGGTTTACAGAGAATGGTCCAAAAAAGAGAAAACATCCACTGAGTGGCAGTTTTGTAGATGAAAATGCCCTGTTGATGTCACAGCAGAATGGGCAGACTGGTTGCTGCGACATTCAGATGGTAGGACCAGAATTTGGTGTAAACAACATGAAAGCATGGATCCATCCTGCCTTGCATCAAAGGTTCAGGCTGGTGGTGGTGTAATGGTGTGGGAGATATTTTCTTGGCACTAGCCAAGATGTACCTAATAAAGAAGCTGGGGAGTGTAAATTCCTTTTTGAAAGACTAAATTCTCCTCAAACAAAAATGTACCCCCCCCCCCTTCCTTCCACATCTCCAGCAAATATCCCCCATCCCATCATCCCTACTAGCACAAATCCTCCCCCTCAAATCACCCTTCCTAACACAAATCCCTCTTTAACATTTTCCCTACTAGCACAAATAATCCTTTCCAAACACCCACCTCCCAGCACAAATCCTCTCCCTTCCTCCAAACAAATCTTACCCTGCGCCCTCCACCTCACATGCTACCACTGTGCCCAGGGCAGCCAGCCCTTGTGTCCACCCCTAGTCTTGGCCTTGCTTTGGCTCCAGTACTTTCTGAATTGCTGATCTAAAGCAAGTATGCAGATCAAGTGCTGAGACTTCATCTGCTCCAGGCTTTTTATAGATTTCCTTTAAAATGAACTTGTACTGACAAATAAGACCTTAAACTGTACTAACATATACATAGAATAGGTCAAGAAACCCCAAGATGCCTTCACATATCTTCAGTGATACTCTACCATCCTTGTAGCCCCAAATCACAAGAAGCTCCAGTATGCAAAGAATTGACTTGGCAAGTTGGTGAATGACCCTACCAATGTGCCTTAAGCAATGCTTTCCTTACATTGGTGGTCAGTAACTTCCCCTCTTATAATGGTGGTCAGTGAGCCTCCCCGTTATATTGCTGCTTCAATATAATATCCGTAAGTACCCACAGTACCGCTGTGTCGATCCGATGCCACCATTATGTCCCCTAGTGCCAATATATCTTCCTGATGCTACCCTCATGTCCTCTAGAAGTTTTCCCCTCCCCCTTCCCTGAGATACAGAGTGGCGCAGGGAAGCAGCAGCATATCTGCCTGTTTGGAAATAATTCTGAGACATCTGGATTACTGGATTATGCTGCCACCTTCCGGAGGAATTAGACACTACTTCCCGTTGGGGAGATTTCCTGTCACTTTTTGTCCTGCAGACACAACAGAAAATGAGACTATATAGCTACAGCAGCATGCACTGTAGTGTGAATGAGGCCAAAGTCTCCTCCACTGGGGGACACAGAAAATAATAAAAGCCTAAATCCTTTGAAGCTCCATTCAAAGTGAATAAAACGTAAAAAAAAGGTTAAGCTTTAGATAAACTTTAACACCAGGACTGCTTATGGCAGTGTTTACATTTATGGGGATTAATTGAGCTCAGAGTGAATTCTGGGAAAATAAGAGTTCAGGATATTGTTCTGCTTAATTAAAAAAAATATGATTTTTTTTTAAATTAGGGAGTTTTCAAACAGTGGCAGCACAGCAACTTTGTTTACCATTTTACCCTAACAGTACTAGGGTCGAATCCCAACCAGGACACTATCTGCATGGAGTTTGCATATTCTGCCATTGCTTGAGAGGGTTTCCTCTGGATATTGCAGTTTCCTCTCACACTCCAAAGACGTACTGTAGGATAATTGGTTCATGTCTACTGGGGTAAAGCACTGTGTAAACAGCCCAGGGTCTTTATTTCTGTGTTACAACCCACTCTCAGCGAATGCTGAAAGTGAGTTGTAACACAGAAAAATAGATTCAAATGGTGGATATGGTGACTAAGGCCAGTGACAAGTTCCTCTTGTTGCCCACAGATGGTGTTTCTATGGATGATCCCCATTCTGCTTCCTGGACCACAGTGTTGAAGGGTGGTGAGGAGCTGGCAACATCTTCTTTCAGAATTAATAATGGGATACATCACTGAGCTTGGAATTACTGTAAGTCACTCTAAAGAACAGCAGAACAGACCCCTCAGATGTTGTATTTGCACCCAGAGGCAGTTACTGCAGTGCACCCCCTGTTGTTCCAGACTGTCTGGCCTTTTTCTTGTTGTTTGAGACTGTTAGCATCATGTTAGTTGTGTTTGTATAGATTAATTGTTGTTGTTTTTTTTTGTTTTTTTTTTTCAGGTGATACCCTGCATGCAAGAAGACAGTGTCTGTTATAGACCACAGGGGTCTATAGAACATGCTAGCCTGGATATGGTGGTTTGACAATTCCAAGTCTTGTTCCCGATATCTGCCTATATATTGCCACCCTATGGTGACCATGGAATAGATTGTTCTAAACTGCATTTGTAGTTCAGTATATAACCTCATGGGGCAGATTGTTCATGTTTTAGACCCCAGGGTGTTAGCTCTGTCATGCTATATATAACAGGAGCAGACTATTCATGTTCTAGATTCTGCGGGTAGTTCTGTCATGTTGTATACATCATGGGGCAGTTCTTTAACCACTTGCCCTCCAGAGGATTTACCTCCCTTCCTGGCCAGGCCATTTTTTGCAATATGGCGCTGTGTTACTTTAACTGACGTTTGTGCAGTCATGCAATGCTGTACATGAATTAAATTTATGTCCTTTTTTTTTCTCACAAATAGAGCTTTCTTTCAGTGGTATTTAATCATCTGTGCATTTTTAATTTTTTGCTCTATAAACAAAAAAAAACCATCAAGTTTTGAAAAAACTTTTTTTTTATCTAGACTTTTTGCTATAAAACATGTCCAGTAAAAAATTTTAAAATTAAATTTCTTCATAAATTTAGGTTAAAATATATTCTGCTACATGTCTTTGCTAAAAAAAAAAATCCCAATACATGTAAATTAATTGGTTTACGTGAAAGTTAAAGCGTCTACAAATGGCGGTGTATATATGCTGGAGCAATAAATATCAAGACAGTGCTCTTCCCAAAAAATATCTCTTATAATACAAAAGTGCTGTAAAACAACTATAAAAAACTATAAATAAAAAAGTGTGGGAAAGTGTCCAAAACTACAATGTGTGGAAAACTATTCAAAAACATGACATATTACTAATCAATATATCTTAAAGTGATTAACATAAACAAAAATATCAAAAAAGGTATTTAAAATCATTAATTACAAAGGTAATATTAACCACTTCCTATATGGGAAGCGGTTAATGCTGTATACACCATGGGGAATATGTTTCATGTTCCAGACCCCAAGGGGTGGTTCTGTCATATTATATACCCCATGGGGGTGATTGTACATGTACTTTCTAGACCCCTGTAGAAAGTTAATTCATGATATATATATCTATATATCAATAGGATATACTGTGCATGTTCTAGATCCCAGGGAGTAAGTATGTTGTTATAGATACTCTGGGGAGGGGGGGGGGTAGAAAGTTTTGAGATCCTGTGGGTGGCTTTGTCATGTTGTAAACATCAAGGGAAAGACTGTTTATGTTCCTAACATCCTGCGTGGCATGTTATACACACCAAGAGGCAGATTGTTTGTGTTCTAGACCCCCAAGGGAAAGTTATGGTATATACACCATTAGGACAGATTGTTCATGTTCTGGATCCTGGGGGTAATTTTTGTATATATGTATACAAGGTGAACATTTTCCTGTTATAGACATCATGCTGGGGGATTGATTAGAATGCATCAGTGGGTTGGTGGAGGACCTTGCCACAGCAATGCAAGCACAAGAAATATTTTTAGCAACCGATCGCCAACCAGAAAAGATAAAGATGTTGCCCTGGTCAAGATGTGGTGATTTGTCCTCTTCTCCCCAACTTAGGCCACCAAATAGATGGAGCAGTAAGGTGGTGGTATGTGAGCAGTCTTTTTCACGACCGAAAAGGGAACAATCACAGATCAGTTGTGATGACCACTACACACCTTCTGGGGAATTCAGGATCAGTATGTGCCCCATACAGAAATCAAAGAAATGTTTGCCCTTTGGGAAGAGATTAGCCATATTACACCAAGTGGCAGAGTGTCATATTTATTGGTTAAATATCTGTTGATTGGATTAAAGTTTACCTAAAATCAGATGCATTTTTAAAATATGTGAGCAAGCTTTAATAAACGCTGAACAGAAACAATACATAACTATTGTGGTTATTTGGAGATTCCAAAATGGAAATATACAGACAGGTTGTGTGCGTTACTTAATCCCGACCTCTGAACTCTGTGTGATACCAAATCCTGACCCCTGAACTCTGAGTATTACCTAATCCTGAGCCCAGAACTATGTACAGTTGTGTTAAAAATAATAGCAGTCAGACATCACTAACCTGATCAATCACTGGTTTTGGTAGAAATGATATTTCTACATGGCAAATAATTTACTAGCAGGTGTAGTAGAGTAATAGAAATCCAACAGACCCAACAGTCATGACATGCATGCTGCTGATTCTGTGTAATTGAATCACTAATTGAAAGGGGCATGTTCAAAATAATAGCAGTGTGGAGTTCTATTAGTGAGGTCATTCATTCTTTGAAAAACAGGTGGCAATTATTGCCCTTATTTAAGGAAGGAAGGCAGCAAATGTTGTACATGCTGGTTACAGTGCATTTCTCTCTGAAATTCTGAGGAAAATGGGTCGTTCCAGACATTGTTAAGAAGAACAGCGTACCTTGAATAAAAAGTTGGTTGGAGAGGGGAAAACATATAAAGAAGTGCAGAAAATGATCGGCTGCTCAGCTAAAATGATCGCAAATGCTTTAAAATGGCAACCAAAACCTGAAAAACGTGAAAGAAAGCGAAAAACTACCATTCGAATGGATAGAAGAATAGCCAAAATGGCAAGGACTTAGCCAGCAATCAGCTCCAGGAAGATCAAAGGTCTAAAGTTACCTGTGAGTACTGTTACAATTAGAAGACACCTATGTGAAGCCAAGCTATCTGCAAGAAGCCCCCGCAAAGTCCCACTGTTGAAAAAAAGACGTGCTGAAGAGGTTACAATTTGCCAAAGAGCACATTGACTGGCCTAAAGAGAAATGGCGCAACATTTTGTGGACTGATGAAAGTAAGATTGTTCTTTTTGGGTCTAGTGGCCTGGAGACAGTTTGTCAGACGACCCCCAAACACTGAATTCAGCCACAGTACACTGTGAAGACAGTGAAGCATGGTTGCGCAAGCATCATGATATGGGGATGTTTCTCATACTACGGTGTTGGGCCTATTTATCGCATACCAGGGATCATGGATCAGTTTGAAAACATCAGAATACTTGAAGAGGTCATGCTGCCTTATGCTGAAGAGGAAATGCCCTTGAAATGGGTGTTCCAACAAGACAACGACCCCAAACACACCAGTAAACATGCAACATCTTGGTTCAAGACCAACAAGATGGACGTTATGGAGTGGCCAGCCCAATCCCCGGATCTTAATCCAATAGAAAACTTGTGGGGTGACATCAAAAATGCAGTTTCTGAGGCAAAACCAAGAAATAGAGAAGAACTATGGAATGTAGTCCAATAATCCTGGGCTGGAATACCTGTTCACAGGTGCCAGAAGTTGGGTGACTCCATGCAACACAGATGTACAGCAGTTATCTGAAACAGTGCTTATACAACTAAATATTAAGTGATTCAAAGGAAAGCAAAATCTAAAGAAATGGAAGAAAAGTGAAAAATGTTTGAAGAAGAACATCACAAATTTGATATATTTTTCTTCATGTTTTGATTTGGAATAGAATGTGTAGTGTTCCCAATGTATTTGTGTGCATGGAAATAAAAGCTATTAGAAGGATTTTGAGCTTTATTCACTTTTTTCAACACACTGCTATTATTTTGAACACAACTGTATGTTACATAATCCTAATCTCGGAACTCTCTGCTTTACTTAATCCTGACTCTGAACTCTGTGTATTCCTTACTCCTAACCATTGAACTGTTACCTAATTCTGACCCCCCGAACTCTGTGTGTTACTTATTTCGGATTTCTGTATTTTTATTCCAGACCTATGAACTCTGTTTTACCTAATCCTGACCCTTGAACAACTCCGTGTGTGATACTCCTGACCCTAAAACTCTGTTACATAATCCTGCCCCCTGAGCTATGTGCGTTGCTAAATCCTGACCTCTAAACTCTGTGTGTTACTTATCCATGATCCCTGAACTCTGTGTGTTACTCCTGAACTTTGTGCATTTCCTAATACTGAGCACTGTCCATTACTTAATCCTCACCCCTGCACTCTATGCTTCACACTCTCTTATAGACAGGAGCCAGGCGCTGTGTAGTTTTTGGTCATATAAAACACTTTATATGGAGGTGTGCGTTTAATAATTCACAGGATAAAATATAAACCACCAGCCTCTGGCTTTAAGAAGCCAGGTTCCAAGAAGAAGACAGCAGGCAGGAACTCACACTGGAGCCGCAGCTTAGGAGGAGGAGGCGGCCGGTTCCTGCCCTCCGTCTCCTTCTACATCGTGGTGACGTCACCCCGACATTGGGTACACGTAGTCCCTGCACTGACAGGCATTCAACTCTTCCACTGCGCCCCCCTGAGCGGACAGACCGTCCATCTTGGAACCTGGCTTTTTAAAGCCACAGGCTGGTGGTTTATAATTTATTCTGCGATTTGTTATTTAAGGCACACCTCCACATAGGGTGTTTTATATGACCAAAAACTGCACAGCGCCTGGCTCCTGTCTATACTCTTCACAAACCTATGTGTTTTTACCATGGCAGCAGTCAGTTTTTACCACTAATTATAGTTGACACTATTTACTATTTCACTTGTTTCCTTTGGGACACATCTGTGCGCTTCATGCAGAGTATTTTTACACTCTCTTAACCTATAGTCTCAGGTTCCTTTTAACCTTAGAAAAAATGCCAAATAGAATACACGTGACTTTAAATACCGTATGCACCAATGGGAATATCCAATATTGACAGTATATCAGTTAAAATGATATTTTGTACAATAAAAATTTAAAGTCCACACCGTTTCAAAATGAGTGGGCTCAGTACATTTGTAATGGCAAGCAAAAAAATTACAATATCAAAGAAGCCATACAATTACTATCCAATTTAGTCTACACATTTTGCGGTATTTTCCGCTTCCTCAGGAGTGAAACATATACATTCCTGCATATGCATACAAACTGCGGGTAGATAAAATCTGACTACAAGAAATGTGCCAGGAAACGCCTGGACAATTAATTTCGTCAGTTAAAGATATGTCCTAATATAACAACTTAAAAAAAACCATTTACTGCCTTAATTAATAATTCTGAATTAACTTTTAGCCAAAAAAATCCTTTAAGAACACACAAATCAGATCTATGTGAATAATGACTTGATTCTAAAATAAATTATTTACACAAGTCACTTTTTGTCAGGGTTCACACATATGCAGTGAGGTATATTGCATGTGATTCGCACAGGAACCACACTGCATTCCTGTGCAATTCACATGCGAACTGTGTGCAGTGCAATTGGAACCATACATTTTGTATGGCTCCAATCGCACCACATCAGAAAGGTGCAGGACCTTTCTTCTGGTCTGCACTAGAATCGGATCTCATGGATATTCACACCTATGCAATCAGATTCTGCACATCGCACCACATTTTGCAGACCGTTTACAGGGTGGTGTTAACATACACGCAGTGGTTTGCATGAACCGGGTGCGGAATTTACACAGAAAACGCTGCAAATTCCTCACCACATCAGTGTGAACCCAGGCACAACACATAATACAGTGGGGCAAAAAAGTATTTAGTCAGCCACCAATTGTGCAAGTTCTCCCACTTAAAAAGCTGAGAGAGGCCTGTAATTGACATAGGTAGAGCTCAACTATGAGAGACAAAATGAGAAAAAAAATCCAGACAATCACATTGGCTGATTTGGAAAGAATTTATTTGCAAATTATGGTGGAAAATAAGTATTTGATCAATATCAAAAGTTCATCTCAATACTTTGTTATATATTCTTTGTTGGCAATGACAGAGGTCAAACGTTTCCTGTAAGTCTTCACAAGGTTGGCACACACTGTTGCTGGTATGTTGGCCCATTCCTCCATGCAGATCTCCTCTAGAGCAGTGATGTTTTGGGGCTGTCGCTGGGCAACACGGACTTTCAACTCCCTCCAAAGGTTTTCTATGGGGTTGAGATCTGGAGACTGGCTAGGCCACTCCAGGACCTTGAAATGCTTCTTACGAAGCCACTCCTTCATTGCCTGGGCGGTATGTTTGGGATCATTGTCATGTTGGAAGACCCAGCCATGTTTCATCTTCAATGCCCTTGCTGATGGAAGGAGGTTTGCACTCAAAATCTCACGATACATGGCCCCATTCATTCTGTCCTGTACATGGATCAGTCGTCCTGGTCCCTTTGTGGAGAAACAGCCCCAAGGCATGATGTTGCCACCCCCATGCTTCACAGTAGGTATGGTGTTCTTTGGATGCAACTCAGCATTCTCTCTCCTCCAAACACGACGAGTTGTGTTTCTACCAAACAGTTCTATTTTGGTTTCATCTGACCATATGACATTCTCCCAATCCTCTTCTGGATCATCCAAATGCTCTCTAGCAAACTTCAGACGGGCCCGGACATGTACTGGCTTAAGCAGGAAGACACGTCTGGCACTGCAGGATCTGAGTCCCTGGCGGCGTAGTATGTTACTGAAAGTAGCCTTTGTTACGTTGGTCCCAGCTCTCTGCAGGTCATTCACCAGGTCCCCCCGTGTGGTCCTGGGATTTTTGCTCACCGTTCTTTTGATCATTTTGACCCCACGTGGTGAGATCTTGCGTGGAGCCCCAGATTGAGGGAGATTATCAGTGGTCTTGTATGTCTTCCATTTTCTAATTATTGCTCCCACAGTTGATTTGTTCACACCAAGCTGCTTCCCTATTGCAGATTCAGTCTTCCCAGCCTGGTGCAGGTCTACAATTTTGTTTCTGGTGTCCTTCGACAGCTCTTTGGTCTTCACCATAGTGGAGTTTGGAGTGTGACTGAGGTTGTGGACAGGTGTTTTTTATACTGATAACAAGTTCAAACAGGTGCCATTGATACAGGTAATGAGTGCAGGACAGAGGAGCCTCTTAAAGAAGAAGGTACAGGTCTGTGAGAGCCAGAAATCTTGCTTGTTTGTAGGTGACTAAATACTTATTTTCATAATAATACATCATTTGCAAATAAATTCTTTCCAAATGTGATTGTCTGGATTTTTTTTCTCATTTCTTCTCTCATAGTTGAGGTCTACCTATGATGCCAATTATAGGCCTCTCTCTTCTTTTTAAGTGGGAGATCTTGCACAATTGGTAGCTGACTAAATACTTTTTTGCCCCACTGTATAATAGCCATTTGTGATGCACAGACACCCAGATAATTCACATAAAAGTACCAACGTTTTCTGTAACAAAAATAATATACACTATATTGCCAAAAGTATTGGGCCAGCCCTCCAAATCATTGTATTCAGGTGTTCCAATCACCTCCATGGCCACGTCTATAAAATCAAGCACCTAGGCATGCAGACTGCTTCTACAAACATTTTTGAAAAGATGGGTCACTCTCAGGAGCTCAGTGAATTGAAGAGTGGTACCATGATAGGTTGCCACCTGTGTCATAAGTCTATCTGTGAAATTTCCTTGTTACTAAATATCCCACGATCAACTGTTAGTGGTATTATAACAAAGTGGAAGCAACTCGGCCACGAAGTGGTAAGCCGTGTAAAATGACAGAGCGGGTTCAGCACATGCTGAAGCACACAGTTCGCAGAAGACACCAAGGCCCTGATTCACTATTGGGCGTGGGCGCATATTTATGGGCTTAAGCCCAATTTTCATGGGCGTCCGTCATTTTTTACCCTGCAACCTAATTCACTATTGAGCAGAGCCCATAAGCAGATGCCCAATCTAATTCACAAAAAGACACACGCCCGAAATCAGACTCACAAAACAGACTTGCTAAGAAGCAAGTCTAAAACCATGAAAAATCACTGCAGAGACATGTTCACTTAGAAATTTGCTTTGCCAAATATCAGGACTTCACTTTAAACAATATCTGCTATTTCCAAAAAAATTAAGAATGTGTTAAAAATCGTTTTTTTCAAGGAAATCGACACAGTAAAAATCTAGAAGCCCGTGCAGTGTCTTTGGCAGATACAACTGAGCATGTGCAGAACACATTTTAGACTTCTGCCATGGGCGTTTGCTTTTTAGCCACTGACTAATAGTGAATCTGATTGTGGATTCCTCTGACAGCCGGCACTCGCTCGCGACTATTGTGTTTAATAAACAGCGCTAAGCATATCTTCATGTAATCTAACTAGATTTCCTTAGTTTTAGTGATTCTATTTTTGTTTCTTATCCTTTATAATTATTTCTGTTATGATTTTACTTATTTCAAAGATCTAGATAATATTTATTTTGACAGCTGAATGTAAAAATAAAGGTCCGCCAAAAAAAAAGAAAAAAAAAAAAAAAAAAACAGCGTGGGTCCCCCCTCTCATCCATACCAAGCCCTTCAGGTCTGGTATGGATATTAAGG
The DNA here is from genome assembly GCF_062004578.1 of Staurois parvus. Classification (NCBI taxonomy): domain Eukaryota; kingdom Metazoa; phylum Chordata; class Amphibia; order Anura; family Ranidae; genus Staurois; species Staurois parvus. Next base: position 4,087,543 of record NW_028318029.1, on the reverse strand, counting down.
GGGAACTCCGCGCTGAAATTTAAAAAAAAAAACAGCGTGGGTCCCCCTCAATATCCATACCAGACCCTTATCCGAGCATGCAGCCCGGCAGGTCAGGAAAGGGGGGGGACGAGCGAGCGCCCCCCCCCCTCCTGAACCATACCAGGCCACATGCCCTCAACATGGGGGGGTGCTTTGAGGCAGGGGGGGCTCCCCCCCCCCCCAAAGCACCTTGTCCCCATGTTGATGAGGACAAGGGCCTCTTCCCCACAACCCTGGCCGGTGGTTGTGGGGGTCTGCGGGCGGGGGGCTTATCAGAATCTGGAAGCCCCCTTTAACAAGGGGGCCCCCAGATCCCGGCCCCCCCCCTACGTGAAGGAGTCTGCGGTAGATGCTCCCGCAGACTCCTTCACAAAAAAAAAAAGTGTGGTGTAAAAAAAACACAGTACAGGGTCTTTGACAAGTCCTTTATTAAAACAATGTCCCCCGAAGTAGATCCAACGTCAATCACGGCGGCGGCGGCAGGGACCCGAAAAAAGAAAAAAAAAAAAAGGTTCCGCTCCCGTCGGAGGCTTCCAGCCTTGTGAAGAAGAGGCTAGCTGACAGTTCTTATATAGGTATGGGGCGGGGCCAGCCGGGCACATCATCCCCACCCCTTACCTATTTGAGAAATGTCACCCTGTCTCTCCGCTGAGGCTAACTAGCTGAATGCAGGAGACAGTCTGACATTTCTTATATAGCTATGGGGCGGGGCCAGCCGGGGACATCATCCGAGTGACCCGCCCCATGTCACATGCTTGCTGTTCCCGGCTGGCCCCGCCCCATAGCTATATAAGAAATGTCAGACTGTCTCCTGCATTCAGCTAGTTAGCCTCAGTGGAGAGACAGGGTGACATTTCTCAAATAGGTAAGGGGCGGGGATGATGTGCCCGGCTGGCCCCGCCCCATACCTATATAAGAACTGTCAGCTAGCCTCTTCTTCACAAGGCTGGAAGCCTCCGACAGGAGCGGAACCTTTTTTTTTTTTCTTTTTTCGGGTCCCTGCCGCCGCCGCCGCCGTGATTGACGTTGGATCTACTTCGGGGGACATTGTTTTAATAAAGGACTTGTCAAAGACCCTGTACTGTGTTTTTTTTACACCACACTTAGTTTTTTTGTGAAGGAGTCTGCGGGACCATGTACCGCAGACTCGTTCACGTAGGGGGGGGGCCGGGATCTGGGGGCCCCCTTGTTAAAGGGGGCTTCCAGATTCTGATAAGCCCCCCGCCCGCAGACCCCCACAACCACCGGCCAGGGTTGTGGGGAAGAGGCCCTTGTCCTCATCAACATGGGGACAAGGTGCTTTGGGGGGGGGAGCCCCCCCTGCCTCAAAGCACCCCCCCATATTGAGGGCATGTGGCCTGGTATGGTTCAGGAGGGGGGGGGGCGCTCGCTCGTCCCCCCCCTTTCCTGACCTGCCGGGCTGCATGCTCGGATAAGGGTCTGGTATGGATATTGAGGGGGACCCACGCTGTTTTTTTTTTAAATTTCAGCGTGGAGTTCCCCCTTAATATCCATACCAGACCTGAAGGGCTTGGTAAGGATGAGAGGGGGGACCCACGCTGTTTTTTTTATTATTTATTTAATTCACGGAAATAATTTAAAATTCAGCTGTCAGTGGGAAACCCCGATGACAGCTGAAACATTCCTTCTGTCCCTGCAGAGAGCTCCGCTATTATATTTGACATTAAAAAGTATAGAGACTGCAACATTGTATCCATTTGTATCCATTCCGGATATAGATGTTTTTATTCGGATACAAATAGATACAATGTTGCAACCTTTATACTTTTTAATGTCAAATATAATAGCGGAGCTCTCTGCAGGGACAGAAGTAATTACTTCGCTATTATATTTGCAGGCCGTAGATGGGGCGAAAATTGAACAATTTTTTTACCATTGGTGGTAACGTCGGCCCATTGAACAACCGATTTTTTTTTTTTAAAACGGTCAGTTTTCGCCCCATCTAAGGCCTGCATTTTTCTTTTTCTTCTTTTTTTTTATTCTTTTTCTTGCAGGTCATGGCTCATGTGCAGATTATTTATCTGTTAAAAGATCAGCCAATTTGCCGATCATTGCAGCTAAAATCGGCCGATCTGCAAAATCGGCCAATTTTTATCCAAATTTACCAATTAAAAAAAGTTGCAAAATCCCCAAAAATGGCTGACCAATTAACCCACTAACGGGCTGAAAATCAGCCGATTTTTTTTGCGGACGATTTTAGACCCATGTAAAGCAGGCCATAGATGGGTCTAAAATCGGCCAATTTTTCTGCCGAAAAGAAAATCGAACGATTTTCGGGCCGTTAGTGGGTTAATTGGTCAGCTGTTTTTTGGGATTTTGGCACATTTTTTTTATCAGTAAATTTGGAACAAAAAATTTTCAACTTTACTGGTAAACAAAATATGCTAAAATCCCAAAAAATGGCTGACCAATTATCCCAATAACGGAAGAGGCCCTTGTCCCCATTAACATGGGGACAAGGTGCTTTGGGGGGGAGCCCCCCTTCCCCAAAGCACCCCCCCATGTTGAGGGCAGGTGGCCTGGTATAGTTCAGGAGGGGGGGCGCTCGCTCGTCCCCCCCCCTTTCCTGACCTGCCGGGCTGCATGCTCGGATAAGGGTCTGGTATGGATTTTGGGGGGATCCCCAAGCTGTTTTTTTTTTATTTCAGCGTGGAGTTCCCCCTTAATATCCATACCAGATCCGAAGGGCTTGGTATGGATGGGAGGGGGGACCCCACGCTTTTTTTTTTTTTTTTTTTACATTCAGCTGTCAGTGGGGAACCCCGCTGACAGTTGAAACATTAACACATGGCTGTCGCTGCTACAATCCCGCATGAGTTATGTTATCAACTCATGCAGCATTTTAGTAGTGAAAACCAATGCAGCGCTCATGTTTCAGCTGTCGGCGGAGTTCCCCACTGACAGTTGATGTAAAAGTATTGCAGGGAATTATAAACAATTTGTAAAAAACCCGGCGTGGGGTCCCCCCTCCCATCCATACTAAGCCCTTCGGGTCTCGTATGGATGTTAAGGGGTAACTCCACGCTGAAATTAAATAAAAAACAGCATGGGGTACCCCCCAAAATCCATAACAGATACTTATCTGAGCATACAGCCCAGCAGGTCAGGAAAGGGGGGGGGGACAAGCGAGCGCCTCCCCCCCTCCTGAACCATACCAGGCCACATGCCCATACCAAATTATTCAAACATTTGTAAACAGACCAATTAACTGAAATGGTTTGGCATTTGTACCCCAAATATGACGTTCCCTGAGGCATTGGTAAACTGAGGTACGCCTGTATTAGTATTGCAATCCTTTGTATTGGGATACATAGAACCATCATACATGTGAATTGACAACATAGCACAACATTTGTGTCACATTGGAGATATCTGGTAGTTATACTGAACTTGCCCAGGGACCTAAAATTGATTCACAGCACAGAAATACAGGCTGGATTAGCAATGTAGCTCCGTGGATTAGTGGTTAGCACTACTGCCTCACAACTCTAGGGTTGTCGGTTTGAATCCCAACCACGGCAAGGAAGTAGTATGATCTCCGTGTGTGGCTGTCTTCAAATAGATGTTCTGGCAACATCTTTGCTTTCTGTCTAAGTGATCCCTAAAATGTGAATTAGAATGAGGCCTTGTCTGTTGAAACACCTTCAAAGCTGCACCTTATGTGAATGTCATACAATGGGGTAAGATAAGAGCCTGGAGCACTAATAGATTTGATAATGATGGTTTACACTCAACCCACTTTTGTGAAGGATTTGGCAAGCAAAGAGCTGACAGAGAGAGAGAAGAGCGAGCCAGTGAGATGAAGAAGAGTGAGCGAGAAAAACATACTGAAGAGTGATAAAGAGAGACATACAGAAGAGTGAGCGAGAGAGAAGAGCGAGCCAGTGAGACAAAGAAGAGTGAGCGAGAGAGAAAAGACTTGGTTGGTGAATCCACACATCAAACTTGTCACAAATACTGGTATGGATTTTTCCACCAAATGCAAAGCAGACCGCACGCCTTCAAAGATTTATTTCCTTTGTTAATTTTCCTGCTTCGTTCACACTATATGCAATTGAAAATTACTGTTTATGTTGCCAATTTTACTGTGTTTTCTAGAGAATTACTAACTAGTTGTGTTTTCAATTGTGTGTAGCATTGCGATTTCTATTTGAGTCTAGATGTTAAATTGCTAATAAATGGCCAAAATCTTCAAATACCTTTGAACTCTCACTGCAACAAATGGCGTACGTTAATACACTCACATTCACATTCATTATATCCAATATCAGGTACCATGTCAATTCACAAATCGCACCTGAAATTGCACACCCTGGATGCGACTTGTCATGCGATTGGCATGGCCAGCAACTTGCCCTTTGCATGGCAAATTGCACACAATGTTACTGGGGGCTAACACCACTGTCACATCTAATCCGATGCGGCAATTGCCCAACTTACAGTGAAGTTGCACGAGTTCACAATCCAATTGGATGTGAACAGAGCCTACAGTGGCCAATAGGGTGCGACTTGGTCTACGATTTGCAAGTCGCCTCTAATGCCAATTGCATGGCAATCGCAAACAATGTTACTGGGGGCTACCCGGTCACATTAAAGCAGATTTCTAAGTGGTGTTATTGACACCACAGTCACATCATGTGACTTGCATAGAAGTTGCATGATTTCAAAGTTAGGGTACATGGTGATTTCAAGTGCAATTTGCAAGACAATCGACACCGATCTCTCAGCAAATTGCATGAAAAGTAGTGTATTCATTACTCTATTATTACTTGCGGCTCCAACCAAGTTTGAACCACAACAATATGAACGCTCCAATAGCGTGCACATTGAGTGGGACTTGGCATGTGATTTGCACAACATGCAAGTTGTAAATCGTCTGCAAAGTCGCACCCTATTGTCTGCTATTAGAGCGACCACATGGGTGCGTTTCAAACACTGATTTCTTAAGTAGTACATGTACTACTTTAGTGGCAATTTGCATAGAGATCTGTGTCAGATGTCTTGAAAATTGCATTAAAATGGTCAACTTTACTGTAAGTCGCAGGATTTGTAAATCAGCTTTGCCCAGAGTGTCATGTTTGGTGATGTTTGATTTCTGGAGTTTTTTGCCAATTGATGGGAAATTCACCATACTAGTCAAATCGATTTGTCATTTTCAGTATTGCATACAAGATGTGGTCATGTGACTGTCTTAACTCATGCGAGAATCTGGAGGGAATTGTGACCATAGTAGCAATAAAGGTTCCAATTGGGGTTCCCTTTCACATCCCTGCTCAATGTTCTGTTGTATGCTGCACACGTACATTTCACTGTATATTTCTTTCTGATTTGTGGGGCCTGTATACCAAGGGTTAATGCAGGTAGGAAGCGGATTCATCAGGTGAAAACACTTTCACTGACCAAATTAAGGTCAGTGGTGGGTGTGGCTTCATTGGGTGTGGGGCCTTGTTTGGCGCTCCAAATACAACCTAGCTTATATAAAGATGTGCAGTAGGGAGTGAGTTGGCCTGTTACTAGGCCGGGTGGTTTGTGACTAAGTCCTTGCTTGTAGTGGTTTGGGGGAAGAAGAGATTTTGTGCTGAATTGCCCCAGACACCACTCAGGCTGTGTTTGGAAGTGGGCTGGAAATGTTTGCATAATTTTGGCCTTGTAAAGTGTGTTTGTGTGTTATTGCACAATGATTGTGTTTTTTCTCTTTGCATTGAAAGCCTCACACATGTCAATCGTTTTGTTTAAAATCTGCCCTTGTTTTAATTTTGCTTGCTTATTTAGACTCCAATGCATTTTTCTGACAAACCTGCTGACAAATGTATGTGTAGGGGATTTGTAGAGGTGGGAGGGGATTTGTAGAGGTGGGAGGGTTTTTTTTCACATGCTTTGTTTTCTTGATATTTTGATCTGAAGACTTTTTTTTGTGAATGGATCTTCATACTAAGTGATTGTGTAAGTAAATCCTATGTGCATGAAAATGTTACTTGATTCATCTTCCCCTTTGTTTCCTGCTATAACCTGAGCACACACAGTTCACTAGAAGTATCTTTAGATTGTAAGCTCTTATGAGCAGGAGTGTTTTATTTTTGCCACATCAATCCTATTTTTGTGACTCACCAAGATATTGACTGTACCTACTTGTTCCTGCTGACCAAATAAATGACTATATATTTGATCAATAAATATTTGACCGATGTTTTTGTGTTTATTTTATGTTCAATATATGAACAACCTTAATAGTTACTTTGTATACTTATATAATCTGCTCAAATGTAGCTTGTAAGAGCGTGAATATGCAAGTGGGTGAAAACTGGCTTTTTCAAAACAAAAAAAAAAAAACCCACTTGCACCACAATATTGTTATGTACTAATGAATGTCACATTCACTGTGCAGCCAGCTACAGGTTTTCTACAGTTCGATTTACAGTAATAAAATAGTCCACACTTTGTTGATTTTTGGCCTTTGGCAACAAATATTAGCCAAGGTTAAAAAAAACAAATCAATAAGAAACACACATTTGCGAAAGCTATCATAGCCGCACATAAAAATGCGCGAATACAAACAAATAAGCACCAAACAGGTGTCCGCATGGCGCATGAACGGCTATCCTGGAAGTCCGTCATCTGGTGCGTGCGCACCCGGAAGTGGTTGTGGGGAGTGTAAGTGGATGACAAGTGGTTGGAGGTTTTGTGTTGGTTGAAAATTTTGATAACCTTATTGGCATTTGGACATGGCGAGAGCACAGTTCTCAACTGAGGAGATGATCCTTATATGTACAGTAACTGTGGCCATTGCAAATATGTTTATAACATGTGAGGGACAGGTAATTGCAATTTTGTGGGTGGGGCCTAGCAGAATCTCACTTGGTGCACATGCTACTTATCTGTACATTAGCTCCTGGGTATTGATGGGTCAATGATATTAACCACTTGCCTACTGGGTACTCCTACCCCCTTCCTGTCCTGGCCAATTTTCATCTTTCTGCACTGTTACCCTTTGAATGACAATTGTGCGGTCATGCCACATTGTACCCATCTTAAATTTATATCAGTTTTTTCAGACAAATAGAGCTTTCTTTGGGTGGTATTGACTTGCTGCTGTGTGTTTTACTTTTTGCTCGATAAACCACAAAATAGCTCATAATGAATAAAAGTCTGTTTATATTATAACATTTGGTAAACTGGTAATTTAGCAACACTGATGTGCGTTGATGAGGCAGCACTGGTGGGTGGCACTGCTGGCCACAGGTGGGCGTAACTGTTGGGTGGCACTGGTGGGCACTGATCATCGGGGCCGACCCCTGCTTTGATAACTGCTGGTTCTCGGCAGTACTTTCCACACATTCTGACAGCGTGATGAAAGTGCAGCCAAGACCCGGCAAATGCATTTCCCGGTGATCAGCGTGTCATTGGACATGGCTGATCACATGGTAAAAAGCCGCTGTGATTGGCCTTTACCACATCACGTGATCAGCTGTGTCCTTAGGACACAGCAATCACGGAGAGCGCGTTCTGCCAGGATGTCATATGACACCCTCCCAGAGCTGCCTGGATGCAGTGTAGCGTTATTCGGCTATCTGCGGTCGCCCAATATGTAACCAGCTAGGCCTTCATGGCTAATCTTTGAATATCTGGACATGTATACTGCGTATAATGCATTACATTCTACAATGTGTTGGTGTACATGGTATTACAGTGTGCAATGCGTTGCTGGATTCTGCATGACAGTGGACAGCGTATCACAGTGTGCAATGCGTAGCTCCATCCTGCATGACGGTGTACAGTGCATTACAGTCTACAATGTGTGGGTGTACACGGTATCACAGTGTGCAATGCGTAGCTCTATCCTGCATGACAGTGTACAGTGCATTACAGTCTACAATGTGTGGGTGTACACGGTATCACAGTGTGCAATGCGTAGCTCTATCCTGCATGACAGTGTACAGTGCATTACAGTCTACAATGTGTGGGTGTACACGGTATTACAGTGTGCAATGCGTTGTACACTGCAGTGTGCACTAAAGCATTTTACACTCATGCACTGTACACACTAAAGCATTTTACACTCATGCACTGTACACACTAACGCATTTGACATTTTTAGTGTGCAATGCGTTAGTGTGCAATGCCTTGGACAGTACAATACATGTGCATACCCTGAAAAAGGGTCCTGCACATTTTTGGCCCGGATGCGGTGCAATTTGAGGTGTGCAAAATGTTTGTCTCTAATTGCAACGCACACAAATTGCATGTGATTTGCCCAGGAGTGCGGTGTTAGACCACAATGCATGTATGTGAAGCCAGAATAAAAGGATGTGGATTTTGTCTACTTTTACTTGCGCATGTTAACATTATGTAAGTGCATTTTTTTTCTGTTTAACATGCTATAGAAATGCAACATGCATTTGGATGGAGTGTTTTTGTATGTGCATTTTGGAAGTATTCTAAACACACATTGACCCTAGGGCCACACCATATCTTATGCAGGCCATAGATGGGTCGAAAATTGGCCGATTTTTCGGCCGAAAATAAAATCGGCCGATTTTTGGATCGTTAGTGAGCTATTTGTTCGGCCGTTTTTCGGTATTTTGGCAGATTTTTTTTTCGGTAAAGTTGGAAAAAAAAAACGGCCGAATTTGCCGATCGGCCGATTTTCGCGGCAATGATGGGCAAATTGGCCGATTTTTTACTGATAAAAAATCTGCACATGAGCAGTGACCTGCAAGAGGAAGACAAAAAGAAGAAAAAGAAGAAAAGGATGATGATGATGAAGAAGAAGAGGATGATGATGATGAAGAAGAAGAAGAGGATGAAGAGGATGAAGAAGAAGAGGATGATGATGATGATGAAGAAGAAGAAGAGGATGATGATGATGAAGAAGAAGATGAAGAAGAGGATGATGATGAAGAGGATGATGATGATGAAGAAGATGATGATGATGAAGAAGAAGAAGAAGAAGAAGAAGAAGAAGAAGAAGAAGAAGAAGAAGAAGAAGAAGAAGAGGATGATGAAGAAGAAGAAGAGGATGATGATGAAGAAGAAGAAGAGGATGATGATGATGAAGAAGAAGAAGAAGAAGATGATGATGATGAAGAGGAGGATGATGATGAAGAATAAGAAGATGATGAAGAAGAGGATGATGATGAAGAGGATGATGATGATGATGATGAAGAAGAAGATGATGAAGAAGAGGATGATGATGAAGAGGATGATGATGATGAAGAAGAAGAAGATGATGAAGAAGAAGAAGAAGATGATGATGATGAAGAAGAAGAGGATGATGATGAAGAAGAAGAAGAGGATGATGATGAAGAAGAAGAAGAGGATGATGATGATCAAGATGATGAAGAAGAAGAGGATGAAGAAGAAGAGGATGAAGATGATGAAGAAGAAGAGGATGAAGAAGAAGAGGATGATGATGAAAAAGAAGAAGAGGATGATGATGAAGAAGAAGAAGAGGATGATGATGAAGAAGAAGAAGGATGAAAAATGAGAGGAATTCCAGTATGGCAAAAAGTGTCCCTGCAGAGAGCTCCGCTATTTCTTTGACAGTTCCTTGACATTTACAGCGGTTGCAACATTGTATCTATTTGTTTCCGAATAAAAACATCTGTATCCTAAATGGATACAAATAGATACATTGTTGCAACCACTGTAAATGTCAAGGAACTGTCAAAGAAATAGCGGAGCTCTCTGCAGAGACACTTTTTGCTGGCTGTAGACGGGATGAAAATCGGCCGATTTTTTTTTACCATTGCTGGTAACGTCGGCCGCTTGAACAACCAATTTTTCATTTTTTAAAGAAAAATCGGCCGTTTTTCTCCCCGTCTATGGCCTGCATAAGCATTAGTGTGCCTGGGGGAGGGGGGGACCTTTGGCCTTTCCAAACACAGATGCTCCAAGAATGTTTCCTTGAACTCTTGAAATGGTTAAAAAGGAAAGACACTCTAGATAGCCTGCACTGAGAATTGACTGTCATGATGACGTGTCAATGATTATTTGCTCTCATTTTTCAGGAGTGGTACTGCTTGCGGTTGAAGCTGGTAGAAATCCACCTTCACGTCCTCCACTCACCTTCACTCGTGGCCAGTGGATATTTTGTGGCCGCAGGCAAGAACTGCCATCGAGGACCTGCATAATGACCCTGGCATGCCAGAGGTGGTTTGGAAGCAGCACAGCAATTTGACCATCCCTTTCCTCTATGTTGGTTTTAGGGGTGCAGAATTGCTTCTCGTTCGTGAACGGACTGTCGCCGGATATCAGAGTCCCCATATTTTCAAGATATGTTTTAGCCATGTTGGCTTATTTTTATGTTATTTTCCAAGTGTGTCGCACCTAACCGCACAGTAGTGTGGTGCCATGCGTATTTGTGGCTGTGAATGGGGCTGTTTTTAATAGACGTGTGTAGGTGCAACAACGTTTTCATCATGGTACCTGCGCACATCTACATAGGGCATTGCATTTCTTTGCTGTGCTGGAAAATGTGTGTTCTTGCATGCGTTTCTGCACCACCAATGGTGTGAACAAGTCCTAAGGGCTGGTTCACACTATAGAAACAGTCTAGATGTGTTCCTGATGGGTTTTTTTCATGCCCTTTTGGCATGCATGTTTAGTGTGTTCCAGTACATTTTGGATGCGTTTTGGACATGTTTACATTGCATTTTTATATCCCTTCCACTTATTTTTTTCTATTTTCTTTGTATTCAATGTAGTTAGGGACATGTGCGTTTTAGTACATTCAAGGACGTTTCAATGTGTTCCAGTACAGTTCTGTGCAGAAACAATGCAGCGTGGTCAACTTTGTTTACAGCACCTGCAATGCACTGAAAATGCAAGTGCTGATGTGAACTATGACATTGACAACCATATAACCTTCTTTCTGTGCGTTTGTGATGCCGAAAAAGCAACTGAAACACATGTAGTGTGAACTGGCCCTAAAGGTTATTAGAGGTCAGGGAACGGGACTGACCAGGAATTGTGAATTCAATCAGACTAGTGGTGAGATGCAATCAGCAATCGTATAATAATGTGAGATCTGAGCTGTAGCTGATAGAAAATGAGACACATTCACTTGATCAGTAAATAGATAGTTAAAGAGTGGGGCGGTGATCCATAGATTTGCATATGGGACAGGTGATGACGGGGTGGGGGAGGGGGTCAAGTTGTATAAGGAGACAGATTTAAAAGAGAAAAATGTTACAATGAAATATACACGGCATGAAACTTGCACATTTCCTAATTGGCAGAAGAGTACATTCATCCACTTTCTAGTCATTAGGCAAAATCATAATTGTTTGATCAATATTCCTGGCACTGACACAACCCAGAAAATTGATCTCCATTTTTTAGGATGTAGCCATGACTGGGATTAGAACCCATGACCCAAGTGCTGTAAGTTCTGAGCTCTAACCACTAAACCACTGTGGGAGACAGTTTGATTTATAATGTAGAATAGTTCCATTGTTTGAAAATGATAAAGCGAGCGCTGGTCAAATGATATAGACTAGTAAAATGGTATTACACAAGATAAATATAACCACGAACAGTAGTGCATGAACTCGTGAAAGGTCATCCACCCCTGTGACAGTGTACTACACTATTGAGCACCTTTCTGGCTCCTGTGGCTGAGCTAATTCCTCCCCAGGACCATTTGGGCACCCACCCTGATGGATGGATGGATGGAGCTGGATGACTAACCCATAACTGCCAGCATACCGCTGCACCCCCAGATGTGTGATGTGTATAACCCATACACATTAATACTTTTGTTCTGGTGAGTGTAGACCAGTCCCAAGGGTGGTTTACCTTTCACGAGTTCATGCACTACTGTCCGTCACGGAGAGACCACACGTGCCATTCATAGGCACTCTCTGAGTTGGTACTCTCACACGAAGGACATTCCATTATTCAGGAATGATTCTATGAACTTATTTTAGCACCATTTATAATATTACATCATTGTTGCAATTCTTTGCACTTTTTGGTTTTTACATGCGTTCATTATTGATCACATGCATTTATAGCGCTGCACTTGTCTTTACCATAGAATAGTTACGTGATTAAAGAGAATGAAGATATATAATTATATTGGGAAATTAGAAGTATATAAATTATTTGAGATATAAGTGTGTAAATGTTTAACATTTGAGTACAGAATGTATGACATTCATTAGTAAATGCATTAGTTTCCTGATCATTTTGGAGACACAGCAAGAAAATAAATAGAAGAAAATAGAAAATTCTAATACAGGTGTACAGGTGTATTTATTACATTCTAAGAATTCTTTTGCCATCATGAAAACGCCAATGTTAATAAAGCCCGCGCTTGTGCGCCATCTAGCGAACATATCCGATATTGCACCTAAAAATGTGCCAGTGATAGCAAAGTAGTCAATCGTCAATGAGCTTGCTAGACGCTGGTCAGACGACTGATTGATTGACCGGAGTCTGCCTGAATGGTCAGTCTCTGCTATTACACTCACATCTTAGTGAATCAGGGCCCAACTGTCTGCAGAGTCAATAGCTAAAGACCTCCAAGCTTCATGTGGGTTTCAGAATAGCACAACAGTGTATAGAGAGCTTCATGGAATGGGTTTCCATGGCCGAGCAGCTGCATCCAAGCCTTACATCACCAAGAGCAATGCAAAGCGTCAGATGCAGCGGTGTAAAGCACACCACCACTGGACTCTAGAGCAGTGGAGACATGTTCTCTGGGGTGACGAATCACGCTTCTCTGGTTATCCGATGGTCATGTCTGGGTTTGGCGGGTTGTCAGGAGAACGGTACTTGCCTGACTGCATTATGCCAAGTGTAAAGTTTGGTGGAGGGGGGATTATGGTGTGTGGTTGTATTTCAGGGGTTGGGCTTGGCCCCTTAGTTCCAGTGAAGGGAACTCTTAAGGCATCAGCATGCCAAGACATTTTGGACAATTTCATGCTCCCAACTTTATAGGAACAGTTTGGGGGTGGCCCCTTCCTGTTCCAACATGACTGCGCACCAGTGCACAAAGCAAGGTCCATAAAGACATTGATAAGCGAGTTTGGGGTGGAGGAACTTGACTGGCCTGCACAGAGTCCTGATCTCAACCTGATAGAACACCTTTGGGATGAATTAGAGAGGAGACTGTGAGCCAGGCCTTCTTGTCCGACATCAGTGCCTGGCCTCACAAATGCACTTCTGGAAGAATGGTCAAACATTCCCATAGACACACTCCTAAACCTTGTGGACAGCCTTCCCAGAAGAGTTGAAGCTGTTAGGGTGCGCAAAGGGTGCGCCAACTCAATACTGAACGATATGGACTAAGATTGGCCATACACTATACAATTTTCCATCCAATTTCCTACCTTCATTTATATAGTGCAAGGAAAAAAGAATGAGTGAGCGCTAAAGCCAGTGAGCAGCTAAACACCAAAAACCTCCAAAAATGAACAATAAAATAGCAGGGTGTAGCGCTTAAAAGTTGATAATCATGATAAGATAAAAGAAACCATACATCATGTAACATGTCAAGCCTACTCAGCAGCTTATGAACATGATAAAAAACATCAATGTATTAAATGACAGTTCTAAAAAACAAGTGACATAGTGATATAGTGCAAATGCATATAAATAAGTGTATTGAGTCACTAATCGGTGACTCGCCATGTGCACGGTGTCAGGTATAAGTTCAAATATTAAGGTGTCTAAAGGTCTTCCGGGTCCAAATGATTGGTGATAAGGAAAAGTGTAAAGACTGTGAACACACCAGATGTGCAATCACACTGCGCATTTAGAGATATCAATCTCAAAGGACCAGGGTGTCCCCTTTAAAGGTCTGGTCAGGTCTGGAGCCCCTCTTAAATTGGCATCCGCTGCCCATGGATGGCTCGCCTCCATGAGTGTTATCATGATCAATATTATTTCTAATATTGATAGCCGCAAGATCTTTGAGTACCGTTTCTTTAAATACATTTACGTAGTTATAGGTTTGTGAGGGGGGGGTTGAATAAAGATGCGTTACGTAAGTTAGAGTAAGATACGTTTGCACTAAGTCACTTTGTCACTTGTTTTTTAGAACTGTCAAAACTTAATACATTGATGTTTTTTATCTTGTTCATAAGCTGCTGAGTAGGCTTGACATGTTACATGATGTATGGTTTCTTTTATCTTATCATGATTATCAAATTTTAAGCCCTACACCCTGCTATTTTATTTTTCATTTTTGGAGGTTTTTGGTACCTTTTGGTGTTTAGCTGCTCACTGATTTTTAGCGCTCACTCATTCTTTTTTTATTGTTTATTCATTTTACCAACTTAGTTGAGCTGCTTTTAGTCCAACATGGCTGACGTATTTGAAATCAGGTCTAGGAGAACTGATATATCTGATGATGTCTTCACTATATAGCAAGATTCAGATGATATTAAGGGGCTATTCATACGCCTACGCAATTTAACCTCATCTGAAATCAGACCCCTCTGGGACATCTCATTCCTAGATAGATATATCAAGGAGCAGATGGTCCCACGATCATTAAGATGGGATGTACCCCCAGAGAATGAGGATGTTAACTGTTCCTCTTAGTGGTACCAATTTTTTAATTCCGCTGGTCACGTAAGAATCCCCATACATGGACTGGACCTATACAACGTCGGGTAAGAAATACTAGTCAATATAGATCACCCATGAGACAACAATCCAGAATTAATTATAACATACCCACTCAGAATTACTATGAACCATTACAATCTATAACAGATAACAATATTGGTTCTAGGAATAATGAATGGTATTCTAAACAAGGTTATAGAGATAACCGACAGATGAAATCTGGACAATATCAAGGACACTCCAACTCTTACAACAATTATACCCCCAATACAGATCGGCTTCCACCGAATAATTATGGGGGCGCACAATTCAGACAATAGTTGGAGAAATTCAGGTCCAAAGACACCATCCCAACAGTATAGAATTAATAATACTTGTTCATTCTCTAGAAATAACACAGGCCATCCACCTCCTAGAGACACTTATCCTACTGAGAGACAAACCATTAACCCCGCACCAAGGCATTTTTTAGGGGAGGGACGTGGACGAAAGAGAAGCGTCCAAGCAGAGGAAAGAGGGGAGGCAAGAGGACAAATAAATTTAAAAAAACGGAAAATGTAATAGGGAAATGTATATTTAATTTAAGCAATAGGGAACTTTCCTCACAGGAGTTAAATCTACTTGATAAAGGATTGAAGTTTGCGCCCAACAATAAGTTGGACAAATTCCGTACGTTTATAGACATAACAAATTCGTGAGACAAATCTCATTGAAAAATACTTTGAGTAACCCTATCTTGCATAATGCTCCTACAGGATCCTCTTACTCTAACTTACATTACGCATCTTTATTCAACCCCCCCTCACAAACCTATAACTACGTAAATGTATTTAAAGGAACGGTACTCAAAGATCTCGCGGCTATCAATATTAGAAATAATATTGATCATGATAATACTCAAAAAGCTATTAACTCTCTTTTAGACAAAAAATATTTGGTCATACGCCCCGCAGACAAGGGTGGGGGCGTGTTAATAATGAACAAGGATGATTATGTTAAGGAGGTATACAACTTTCTTGGAGATGCAGAAACATAACTACGTAACGATCCTCTTAACCTATATAAAAGATCTCTGAAAACTCTGATAACTAAAGGTTATCAAGACAAAATAATTAATAAAAAAGAGAAGGAATTTTTGTGTCCTTCGGTCCCCAGATTACCAGTGATGTACATTCTCCCCAAAATGCATAAGAACCCTACAAATCCCCCCGGTTGACCAATTATTAGTGGTATTGGGTCGTTGTGTTCTAGAGCAGGGGAGTACATTGATTTCTTTCTGCAACCACTGGTATGCAAAACCCCTTCTTACTTGAAGGACACTAAGAAGGTTCTTCAAGATTTGAGAGATCTATCTATTGAATCAAACACGTTTCTTGTTACAGCTGACGTTACGTCGCTGTATACTAGTATCGACCATACACATGGTATGCAGGCGGTAGTCTTTTATCTAGACAATTATAGTGACTTGCCCATTTTACAACAACCTTTCATATTATCTCTTTTAGATTTCGCAATGACCAGAAATTACTTTTGGTTTGATGGGAAGTTTTATTTACAGACAAAAGGAGTTGCAATGGGAGCGCAATTTGCTCCCAGCCTTGCCAATTTATTCATGGCCAGGTGGGAGGATGATTCTTTTATGCAAGGGATTGGCCAGAATAATTTTTTTATAGAAGATATATTGACGATATTTTACTCATTTGGAAAGGGGATGAGCAAGCATTAATTAATTTTTTCGGCACATTGAATAATAATACACTCAACATTAAACTCACTTACGAATACAGCACCACTAATGTTAACTTTTTAGATTTAACATTACACAATTCAGAAGGAGCTATAATCACATCCTCCTACTTTAAAGAAACAGATCGCAACAGTTATATTCCTGTTAATAGTTGCCAATACCCTCGCTGGCTTTCAAACATCACAAAAGGCCAATTTTTGAGAATTTGCAGGAATTGATACGTATTTACGTGCACCAGTCTTGATACGTATTTTTCACAGGCCACTATTCTGAAGGACAGATTTATTGAGAAAAGTTATGAGGAATCTGCCCTCATACAAACAACGCGAACAGTGGCTGATATGGATAGGAACACATTGTTGGCTAATAATCCGAAGCCTAAACAATCAAGAATTTGTCTGTTCGTGACTACTTTTTCTACACAATATAAGACTATCACGAAAATTATTAATAATAATTGGAAGATTCTTATGGCAGAGCCTGTTTTAGCTAACATCTTGCCAACCAAACCAGAGGTCACATTCAGAAGGGCTTGCCCTCTGAGGAATAAAATAGCCCCAAATATAGTTGACCCTCCTACACAGATGTCCTTTTTTAATAGCATGAAAGGATTTTACCCGTGCAACAAATGTGTTATTTGTACGTGCAAT
Organism: Staurois parvus; assembly: GCF_062004578.1. Classification (NCBI taxonomy): domain Eukaryota; kingdom Metazoa; phylum Chordata; class Amphibia; order Anura; family Ranidae; genus Staurois; species Staurois parvus. The sequence goes on along the minus strand of NW_028318029.1, from coordinate 4,070,527 downwards.
AATCAAAGGAAGAGGAAGGTTGATACATTTACCTCTTCAACCACAGGGAAAGTTTATAACATTGATAGTTTTATATCTTGTATGAGCAGATATGTGGTGTATCTCTTACAGTGCCCTTGCAATAGGCAAATATATTAGCCGTACGACGAGAAGGTTACGTGATCGATTACGAGAGTACGTTTATAATATAAAGAGAGGTTTCAAAGAACATTCACTCTCAAAGCATTATCGCTTACATCATAACAGAGACCCCTCGTCCTTAAAATTTATGGGGATAGACATAGTACATACCCATTGGAGAGGTACAAATAAAAAAAAGAGCAGTATCTCAAATGGAGTCAAGATGGATTTACGAGATAGGCTCCATGTACCCCAAAGGTCTTAATGTGGACATGGACATTAACTGTTTCATTGATAACAGCTAACTATCCATCCACTTTTATTGATTTCAGTATTTTTTCTGATTTATTTTATATCCACATTTTATCACCAATGTTATTGGCTTTTATGCTCTCCTTTTTATGCATTTTATGCATCTTAGACGCATTTCTTGCATTCTATTGCCTCCATTTTTATCTTAGTTTTATTTCTGGTCATTGCGATTTTATTTTACTTTATTTTATTTTGGTCATTGCGAATTTTATGCATTCATATTTTTTACATTTATGTCTATTTTATTCTATAATCTTACCTATTTTATTCTATTAAAATTGTATGTGTATTTTAAACTTTATTTACATTTTGTTGTTTCGCAAAATTATACTATGAACAGAAATGTTTTTTATTATTTTATATTTTGTATTTGTGGCCAGTTATATATCTTTGTCATATTTATTTCTCATATATCTTATGCACTTTATATTTGCAATACATTTATTTATAATGACAGGGTTTCATCGTGATCCCTGCCGCTACATTAGTTTGCCATGTATTGTATGCCTTCAGATTTGTAATCCGTTATGGTAATCCATTATGGCTATATATTCACAACATATGCGCAAACATGTTCTCAATTGAACATTCATATGTTAATTACTTTCCCTGGTGATCTAGTTTTTACTGCTAGATCTTTCACCCCTTTCCATGCACGGCACCTATCGCATGTGCTGGGACTTCAGCTACGCTTAAATGGCGCCTGAGTATGAGCAACTGCACTATAACAAGTGGCGGCCGTGTAATGCGCAGGCGCCGCTTTTTCTATATCAACTCCGTCTCATATACGGCGCTCGTGCATGCGCCATATACGCCTGGCATATGGACAACATTCTTTCGCAAAATGGCGGCCGCATAAACGCGCAGGTGCCATTCTATTTAAAGCACAAGCATAGCGTCCTCTGGCTGTATGCAGACCCCCTATGAGTACGTGCCATCACAAGAAACGCGTCAGAGAGGGGCTACAGCACTAGGATGCCACGCTGCAGGCACCATATCGGTCCCGCCAGCCATCTTGGATCACCATACTGGTCAGTGATTTATTTGTTTATCCATTTGGCTAATAATGGATCCATTTGGCTAATATAGTTGACCCTCCTACACAGATGTCCTTTTTTAATAGCATGAAAGGATTTTACCCGTGCAACAAATGTGTTATTTGTACGTGCAATAATCAAAGGAAGAGGAAGGTTGATACATTTACCTCTTCAACCACAGGGAAAGTTTATAACATTGATAGTTTTATATCTTGTATGAGCAGATATGTGGTAGACATATCTATTAAAGCACAAACATAGCGTCCTCTGGCTGTATGCATGACGTGTATGCATGACGCGTCCTCTGGCTGTATGCATGACGTGTATGCATGACATGCCATCACAAGAAACGCGTCAGAGAGGGGCTACAGCACTAGGATGCCACGCTGCAGGCACCATATCGGTCCCGCCAGCCATCTTGGATCACCATACTGGTCAGTGATTTATTTGTTTATCCATTTGGCTAATAAAGCACTCTCTGTTCATACAGTATCGCGCTATTGGCCTTCTTTTTTTTGAGCTCCTACTATCCACAGAGGAGGCGAGCCATCCATGGGCAGCGGAAGTCGATTTAAGGGGGGCTCCAGACCTGACCTTTAACCACTTGCCTACCAGGCACTTATACCCCCTTATTTACCAGGCCAATTTTCAGCTTTCAGCGCTGCCGCACTTTGATTGACAATTGCGCGGTCATGCAACATTGTACCCATATGAAATTTTGATCATTTTTTTCTCACAAATAGAGCTTTCTTTTGGTGGTATTTAATTGCTGCTGGGCACTTTACTTTTTGCGCTATAAACAAAAAAATGTGCAAAAAATTTGAAAAAAAAAAAGTTTCTTTGTTTCTATTATAACATTTTTCAAACAGGTAATTTTTCTCCTTCACTGATGTGTGTTGATGAGGCAGCACTGATGAGCACTGATAGGCGGCACTGATGGGCACTGATAGGCAGCACTAAAGGGCACTGATAGGCAGTACTAATGAGGTGTCACGGATAGGCGGCACTGATAGGTGACACTGATGATGGGTACTGATAGACGGCACTGACTCGCATCACTGCTGGGCACTGACTGGTGGCACTGACTGGCAGCACTGCTGGGCTGCACTGGTGGGTGGCACTGGTGGGCAGCACTGGTGGGTGGGCACAGGTGGGTGGCACTGCTGGGCACAGGTAGGTGGCACTTCTGGGCACAGGTGTGTGACACTGCAGAGTGGCACAGGTGGGTGCATTGCTGGGCACAGGTGGGTGCATTGCTGGGCACAGGTGGGTGATCTGCTGGGCACAGGTGGGCGGAGCTAGTGGGCGCACTGCTGGGCACAGGTGGGCGGAACTTGTGGGTGGCACTGCTGGGCACCGATCATCAGGGCACTGATCATCAGTGCCCTGATGATCGGTGCCAATCCTCGCTCTGACAACTGCCGGTTCTCGGCAGTACTTTCCTCACGATCTGACAGCGTGAGGAAAGTGCAGCCGAGAACCAGCAATTGCATTTCCCTGTGATCAGCGTGTCATTGGACACCGCTGATCACGTGGTAAAAGGCCGCTGTGATTGGCCTTTTTACCACATCACGTCTCCGTAGGACACAGCGATCACGGAGATCGCCGGGTGCGCGCCCCCTGGGGTGCGCAGGAGAGCGCGTTCTGGGAGGACGTCATATGACGTCCACCCAGAACTGGCCGGCCGCAGTGCAGCCGTCATTCGGCTATCTGCGGTTGGCAACTAGTTAAAGGGGACACCCTGGTCCTTTGAGATTGATATCTCTAAATGCGCAGTGTGATTGCACATCTGGTGTGTTCGCAGTCTTTACACTTTTCCTTATCACCAATCATTTGGACCAGGAAGACTTTTAGGCACCTTAATATTTGGACTTATACCTGACACCGTGCACATGGCGAGTCACCGATTAGTGACTCAGTACACTTATTTATATGCGTTTGCACTATGTCACTTGTTTTTTAGAACTGCCATTTAAAACATTGATGTTTTTTATCATGTTCATAAGCTGCTGAGTAGGCTTGACATGTTCCCTGATGTATGGTTTCTTTTATCTTATCATGATTATCAACTTTTAAGTGCTACACCCTGCTATTTTATTATATGTGCAAGACCCGCCTAATTGGATAAAAGTGAAAGTGTTGTTTAGGTCTGACCTCATATTATATGGTTTTTGGTAAATCTAAAGCAAAATTCTCAAGAGAAATGTACAACGTATGGCCAGCCGTAGTCTGGGATGCCATTGCAGTTCATGTGCGTGTAAAGGTAGGTGTCCTAATACTTTTGTCCATATAGTGTATTAGTCTGTAGACTCCGGATCTCCCGCGCTTTGCAGACAGCTGACTCTTTAGCCCCACCCTCAAGCCCTCCCTTTCTCTAGCATCCCCTTGCACACCGAACGTCACCGCTTACCGAGCTTTCACGAACACACCCAGGGGCTGAAACAGCTGCTACCTGTACAGCCAATCAGCTGTCATTCCCACGTTCTACCCTCGTGTGCGTCACATGTCTCCTACCGGCATTGCTTCTCATTGGCACCGCCTTTTCGCCAGTCACATCCAATGAGTAGCCGGCGCCTCTCTGGTGCGCGGGACGTGTGAGGTCAGGGCGCTAAGCTAGCTGGAAGTCCTCCGTAGCCCCGCCCCTTCTAGTCAGCGCTCCGGCCCGCGCTCAGTCTCGCGCCCTCTCTGTCTCTCCCTCTTTCCCCCCTGTGTGTGTGTGGAGCTGTGGACATGGCGGCCGAGCAGCAGCAGTTCTATCTGCTCCTGACTAACCTGCTAAGCCCGGACAACGGCGCCAGGAAACAGGCCGAGGTGAGCCGTAGGGCCCTGGAGGGAATGTGCTGGGTAGAGCGTCCACTGCGCCGGTGTGAATATGTCCCTGGTCGGAGTGCGGCCCACGTGTGAGCAGCACTCCCCAGCTAGTGCTGGGCCCGGCAGCCGGCTCCTCCCTCCCCCATAGGCTATGTACCTATGGGAACATAAAGCTTCCTCCCTGCCACCTGTTACCCGACTCCCCTCATTCTGGTATGATCACTGCATGTGCTCTCTGCGGTCCAGTGTCCTCCTCTATGCGGTCCAGTGTCGTCCTTTGCTATAGAGCCCTGGCTTCACCGCTCCCCATGTCATCCTGCAGTCACTACAGAGCAGCAGTCTCTGGAGTTTCCTCATTGATTGGCCAGCTGAAGGGTCACTATTGTGTTCCTCTTTAAGACATAATGGCTGCAGTTGCTCCCCTTCCTTTCACACTAGTCGTCCATCATTTGATGTGTACAAGGACAAAACTTTCTGTATTAGCCTGGGTTCACATATATGCGGTGCGGGATATCGCATGTGAATTGTGCGGTGCGATTGGAGCCATACCTTATGTATGGCTCCAGTTGACCCGCACCGAAAAGGTGTGCAGTACCCTTTTTTGGGTTTGCACTAGAATTGGATCGTATGGGTATTCACACCTATGCGATCCGGTTCTGCACATCACACCGTGTTTTGCGGACCATTTTTGGGGTGTTAATATACACACCTGCAGTGGCGCAATTCTGATGAGTGAGGAGTGAAGTTCCCCTTTTTTTTTTTCTTTTCCCTTTCTGCTCATCTGTTTAGTTTTCAGTTCAGTACCAGAGACACAGCAGGAAGTGAGAGAAGATCTTTTAAAGAAAAGTTAATCTAGGCTTCACATTAGCGTGTCTCCCGCTGTGGTGCGACTTTGATCCAACATTACATTCACTGGGCTAAAGTTGCATTAAAAGTCGCACCAAAGTAGTGCAGGACCTGCTTTCGAGTGTGCAACTTGAAGTCGCACAGATTTGAATGGTACTCATTGGGAAACATGGGTGCGACTTGTCATGTGATTTTGGATGTCACACAAGTGTGAATGAACTATTATATTAAAGACATTTTTTTGCAGGTGAAAAAGTGAATTTATTTTCTAGCACTAAAGCCTATAAAGCATTGTAGCACCTATCAGCAGGTTGCAGGTGCATTATCGATGCACTCTCAGGATAGTGGCTGTTCGTACCTTCTGTACGGCAGGGGGTTACTGAATGGGAGGAAGACTCCGTGAACTACCCAGAGCACTCATCAGTGCCCTCGCAGTTAATTGAGAACTACAAACTGTCAAATGTAGGACTACTTGAAGTTCATTCACAGAATTCTGTGATTGAATGATGCAGCTGTGTGTGTGGTGCTCCGCATGCCCACACTGTTTTTAACTTATGACAGCAGGTAATGGGAGAGGAACCCCCCCCCCCTCCCCCTCCCCCCCCCTTTCCTGCCACTGTCATGGGGAGGGAGAAGTGGAGGCAGGAGCTGAAACATGTTACATGTTCCACCGTAGGTACTGATATAACATGTTCCAACAGTGAACTTATCCTTTAGGCTGCATTCATACTTTCCGCGATTCCAACGTGATCTATAATAGTGGCAAAACGCACCATGCACGTTTGGGTGCCATTCATTCTTAACTGGTTCCCCGCCGCCCTATAGCAGAACTATTGCTACAGGGTGGCAGGGCTTCTTAAAAACAAGTATATATACATGTGATTTTTCATTTCCGGGTAGGGGGCCCGCAACGCTCTAACCGCACCGCCATTGGCGGCTCAAGCTGTTGATCACTGGGTCCCGGCCGGAGATTCCCCGGCCGGCACCTTGCAATCGCCGAGGAACAGTGAAAGGGGAGAGGTCTGTGTGTAAACACAGATCTCCTCTGTCAGCACTGACATGCTGCTTTGTATTGCTCTACAATTGCATAGCAGAGCAATACAAAGCAGTTTGTTTCCCTAGTAAAACACACACAACGCATGGTAAAACAGCACACAGTTAACCCCTTGATTGCCCCAGATGTAACACCTTCCTGCCCAATGCCATTAGTACAGTGTCAGTGCTTTTTATTAGCACTGTATTAGTGTCACTGGGGATATCAGTGACAGTACCCCATCCTCCCCCAGTGTCAGAATGCCCCCCGCAGTCCCGTTATAAGTTGCTGATTGCCGCCATAACTTGTATAAATAAAGTAACTAAAAATTTACTGCCATTTGTAGACGCTATAACTTTCACGCAAACCAATTAATTTACACGTATTGGGATATTTTTTTAAAGATGTAGCAGAATACATTTTGAACTAAATTTATGACGAAATTTCATTTTTTTTTTTAAATTTTTACTGGAAATTTTTTATAGCAAATATATATTTTGTTTTTCAGAATTGTCAGTTTTTTTTGTTTGCAGTGCAAAAAATTAAAACCACAGGGGCGATCAGATACCACCAAAAGAAAGCTCTATTTGTGGGGGGAAAATGACTTAAATTTCATTTGAGTGCAGTGTTGCATGATCGCGCAATTGTCAGTTAAAGTAACACAGCTCCATATCGCAAAAAATGGCCTGGTCAGGAATGAAGTAGATCCTCTGGAGGGCAAGTGGTTAATGGCAGCCCAAACGCGATGCAATTTTTAATTATTTTTTTTTCCCGTGCGACAGAATTGTGTGGCAAACCGCATGTGAGCACATCTCGTCACCCAGAAAGGAGCAGGGGTTTCTTTTGGGCGAAAGCTTCGTGCGAGGTGTTTTGCCACACAGCAGTTGCAGCAAAATATCTTCATTTAGGGTGCCTTTGAGAATAAATGGTGCTCAGACACGCGTGGTACTTTTGCTTTGATTAGGGTTCGATTTGGAATCCTTGGCACAATCGATTCAAAATCACCAGGTGTGAATGCAGCCTTCAGGACTTGGTTACACCACTATCTTTGCATTCACTGTGTTTCCACATGCATAATTGCAATGTGTTTGCTGTGCTTTTTTAGTTTTTTGATTTTTTTTTTTTGGAATAGCTTTTTTTTTTTTTTTTGTCTTTATGCACATTCACGAGCAGAAAATCGCAGCATTCTCACTTATACCAGATGCAGTCAGGTGCTTTTTTAAATGCAGCAAAAGCTCTTTACAAATGCTTATGCAAGCAAAATTAATGTAATCCAATGAGCCCAGTTGACACCATTTTCATGTTCTTTAACAAAATGCACCTCAAACGTAATGCAACTTGATAGATTAGAATTAAAAGATAAAAAATTGTTTCAGTTTCACTAAAAATGCACACAGTGAATGCAGAGATTGTGGTGGAAGTGAGCCCTTTATCTAGAGGAAATTCCTTCTATGACAGCTATCACAGGAGCAGATTTCCCCTTACTGCCTGGTCCTGTGACCACTTCAAAATGTTGGATTTCTGTCACCTTCCATCCTGGAGAAAATGGTCACCAATTGGGGGTGAATCTCCCGAACTAGGAAGCATAGAACAATTAAATCTTTTCTGGGGGAGGTGGGCATGTCGAGAGGAGAACTATGACTTGCTGTATCCAAAATTAAGAGCACGAAGAGGTATTTACTGAGGCTGGAGCAGCTGTGCATAGTAACCAGTCACCAACTAGCATTTATTTTTAATGCGTAATCTGAACAAGCTAAGGTTAGAAGCTGGTTGTCTTGCATAGCTGCTCCACTTTTAGTAAGTTCCCCCAAACATCTTTTAGCTTTATGGACATTTTAAAATATAAAAATGTGCTGTATGCTGGAGTGTTTGGTTATTCTTCAAATGCTTCCTCTAAATTATGTGTAGTTTCATAGCAAGGAGTGTTTATGCTGCCACATTACATTACATCTAAAATACATAAACCTCATTTTGCAGAGGAAGACTATTTTGTGATTTAGAATCTTGTTCTTTCACTCTTAAAAGAATATACATCACAATTTTATGATTGGTGTGTCTGCAGCTTTAGACTGGTACTGTCAAACCTGTGTGTTTGTGTTTAGAGGACATTTTGTTATGTTACATGTACATAAGTATTCCCAGCCTTTGCCATGGCACTCAAAATTGAGCTCTGGTGCATCCTGTTCCCACTGATCATCTTTGAGATGTTTCCACAACCTGTGGGAAATTCAGTTGATTGGACATGATTAGGAAAGGCATAACCCTGTCTATATAAGGTCCCACAGATAACCGTGCATGTCAGAGCACAAACCAAGCCATGAAGTCCAAGGAATTGGCCGTAGACCTCCGAGATAGGATCATATCAAGGCACAGATCTGGCGAAAGGTACAGAAAGATTTCTGCAGCATTGAAGGTCCCAATGAGCCCAGTGGCCTCCATCATCTGTAAATGAAAGTTTGGAACCACCAGGAATCTTCCTAGAGTGGGCCGCCTGGCCATTATGAGCGATCGAGGGAGAAGGGCCTTAGCCAGGCAGGTAACCAAGCACCTGATGGTCACTCTGAAAGAGCTCCAGCGTTTCTCTGTGGAGAGAGGCAAACCTTCCAGAAGAACAACCATCCTGCAGCACTCCACCAATCAGGCCTGTATGGTAGAGTGGACAGACGGAAGCCACTCCTCAGTAAAAGGCAAATGGCAGCCCGCCTGGTGTTTGCCAGACGGCACTTGAGGGACTCTGACAATGAGAAACCAAACTCTCCTCAATGCCAAGCGTCATGTCTGGAGGAAACCAGGCACCGCTCACCACCTGGCCAATACCATCCCTACAGTGAAGCATAGTGGTGGGAGCAGGCATGCTGTGGGGATGTTTTTCAATGGCAGGAACTGGGAGACTGAAAGAAAGATGAATACAGCAATGTACAGAGACATCCTTGATGAAAACTTGTTCCAAAGTTCTCTGGGGCGACAGTTCATCTTGCAACAGGATAACGAACCTAAGCACACAGCCCACATAAAGGATTGGCTATGGGCCAACTCTGTGAATGTCCTGGAGTGGCCCAGACTTGAACCCGATTGAACATCTCTGGAGAGATCTGAAAATGGCTGTGCACCGTCGCTCCACATCCAACCTGATGGAGCTTGAGAGGTACTGCAAAGAAGAATGGGAGAAATTGCCCAAGAATGGGTCTGCCAAGCTTGTAGCATCATACTCAAAACAACTTGAGGCTGCAATTGGTGCTAAAGGTGCTTCAACAAAGTATTGAGCAAAGGCTGCAAATACTTATGTAAATTTTATTTTTGATAAATTGCAAAGATTTCAAAAGTAAATTCTTACATGTTGTCATTATGGGGTATTTGTAGAACGTTGAGGAAAAAAATTAATTGAATCCATTTTGGAATAAGTCCTTGTGCACACTGGATGTTTTTACAGCTGCTGTTTTGGCAGTTTTGTTTTTTCTACAGCCAGTAAACTCCCCTGCATGTTATCCTATGTGTCCATGCACACGTAGACTGAAATCAGCATTTTTTGGCTGGGGGGAAAAAACCAGGACTAGTGGGTTTCTAGAGGGGTTTGTTAGCTGTAAAAACGCTCTAACACTTCAAACCGGCATTTTTGGACTTTTTTTGAGCAAACGCTAAAAACCTCAAACGTGAAAAAACGCGGCTAAACGCTAATGAAGAACTCTCTTTTAACGCGACTTCACACAGCTAATGTTACCAGCGTTATTACAACGGCCAGTGTGCATGGAGCCTAAGGCTGTAACTTAACAAAATGTGGTAAAAGTTAAGCACTGAATACTTTCTGGATACACTATAAATGCAGGTAATGATTTTTCAATGGTGCCTTTCACACTACGTTTTCCTGTGTTTAGGTGTGGTCAGTTTAGCTGCATTTACAGAAAATAGAATTCCATGTCTATCCAGGATCTGATTAGACCCTCCTAAAAGCATGTGAATATGGCTAAACCAGGTATAAAGCAGGAAAAAGTGATCTGAGAGGTGTAATAATCATTTATACTTCTTAGACCACTTCTCCTGTGTTTGGAAAAGCTAAATGCAGGACTGTCAGTGTCAATGAAGCCTAAGGCACTATTCACACTGGCAGTGTCAAACCTGCTTTTGTGTTTAAAGGGCTTTTCTAAATGTGTATAAATGTAGGTAATGTTTTTTCAATGGTACCTTTTACACTCTGCATTCAGGTGCAGTCAATTTAGCTGTGTTTAAAGAATAAAAGGATTTAGAGCCTCTTGGGGAAAATTAGAATCTCTAAACTGTAATGCATGTAAATCCAGCTAAACCCATTTTAAAGCAGGGACGTCTAAACACAGTGTTCTGGGAGGCACTTGTTTGTTTATTCTTCATATACTTCCTTGATACCCTTTTCATGCATTTAAGTAAAGCTAAACACAGGAGTGCTGGTGTGAATGTGGTCCTAATGCTTTTTTTCCCTACTTAAGACAAGTAACTTTTTTTTTTTTTTTGTTTATCATAGTGTATGGAAGGGTTAGGGTGGGTTCACATCCTCGCAGTGCGTTTTTTTTTTTTTTCCTGGGTTGTGTTTATGCTCCTTTTTACACACGTTTAGTTTCACTGCCATTAAACTCTTATTAGAATACACATTTTACGAAAGCATGTTCTAATAGTTTTAATGGCAGTGCACCTAAAGGTGCATGAAAAACACAACGCTGAAAAAACTGCACCTCACAGATGTAAACCCAGCCTTGTTATGCAGCTTACCAATTAGATGTGGAGGCTGCATTAGTTTTCTTTTTAACATTCCTTTCCTTTTTCATCTGGTGATCCAGCCAATCTGTTTTTGAACAGAACATGCTCTCCTAAAAATATATCATTTAAGAGTGTTGAGGAAAACCATTTGCCACTGACAGGAGTGCTTAAAATGATCAGCTTCTATTGGTTTTATGTGTAAAATCTTCATCCCAAAAGACAAAAAGCTGTTGTAATTGCTCATAAAATATTAGAGTTAGGCTTCAACTTGTTACGGTATTTAAATCTAGTAAATCGAATGCTCCCTACTCTCCAGACTGACAATGCTGCTGTGCTCCTGGGGGGGGGGATAGTGGAGAAGAAAAACTAATGCAGCCACCCCATCTAAGGATTCGTAAGCTGCAATATATTATATTACACTTTTGGGTTTAGGATGAGGTTACCAATTAGTGTTTTTGAAGTGGTATTTTTATTCCTTAATTTAACACAGTATGTAAATTGTTTAGGCTTGTGAAATACAAGGATGTTTCAGTTCAAGGAGCTTTTCTCAGTTCTTCCTTTTGTTTCTTGGTAAACATTGCCCAGTTCTGGGGGAAACTTTGTTACAGTCCTGTTTAAATTTGGTTAACATTTTATTTATGCATAATCTAGATTTTCAAGTGATCATGTTGCAAAATTAGCGTAAATGTCATTTTAATTTCTAAAGTATTTAGTAATAGATGTGCTACATGAAGGTACTGCACATTTTTACTATCCTCAGCTAAAACTTTTTTCCCGGATGGCAAAGTTCTTTGTTATATCTAAAGCGACCTAATCCTTCTTCAGCAGGGTACATTGTGAAGCTTGGAGGGGAATCCTTGGTTGAATGAATCTGCATTCCAGTGTCTGTTATATGAAATTCTGATTGGCTGCCTGTTTTATCAGTGACATCATAGCAGAGTTCAGCACTTTTCTTTTTGTGGCAGTTAAGAACAAAGACCCAGCACTGCCATCCTCACTTCACTATTTTAGCTGTTCTCATTGTCTCTGGCCAGCTATAGATCACTTACCATCAAAATTACTGTCGGTCATTATTTAAATCTGACTCATTAAGAGAATTCTTCATTGTTAAAGCACACCAGAACTCAACAAATGGGGATTAGGGTTTCATAGCTTTACACATTGGTCTTAATTCTTTTAATGCATGGACTTGAATATTTATTTTTTTACTGTAAAACATTAAAGCCCCTTCAATAGTGGTACTGTGCTTTTCCAGGGTGATATTAGTGAATGAAAACTATTCCCCATTAAATACTATATAACTATCCAAACTGCAGGTGCGCTGCACTTTAAAAAGTCCTGCATGCTGCAACTTTGGAGCAGTTTTTCAAAAGCAAAGTGGATTACACTGCATTTTGAGCACCACAAATTAAAAACACTATTATATTAATTTTTAATATTCGACGCACACTTGCCCATTCATGTCTTTATGCATTATTTTGCTAATAAAATCAGAGCCCAAATTGTGTAGAAGATGAAAATGTATATTTAAGGTAAATTTAAATAGAAAAGTATATGCAAGTTAAATTTACATTCAAGAATGGTTTTGTAATACAAAGGGTTAACACCCTGGCAAACTGTTAACTGGTTTTGAATTAATTTTATGTTGTAGGAAGCCTATGACAGCATCCCTGGGCCATCCAAGATTACTTTCCTTCTGCAAGCAATAAGAAATGCTGGTGCTGCTGAAGAGGTGAGTATTGTCACTGCCAACTGGAAAATCATCCAAGGCAAGCAGAGGGCAAGTAAACTATACTGTAAAAATAACTTTCTACCAACAATAATGTCCTATAGTGAAACCTCAGGCAAGACTGCTAAATGGTTGAAAAACAGGGGAGCCAGAGCTGCAGGATCACATGACCAGGCCAGTTTTTTTTTTTTAAAGGTATACAGATATTTTTAAACACCGTATGCTGGATAGGACAGAGGAGGGGGAGAGATTGATTTATTTATTTTTTTCCAGAATTATCTCTGGTGGCACATGCTCAAGGCTTCATTGTAGATTTACCTAGCTTAGGCTGAACTGTTCTGTAAGCTTTAATGAGTACAATGTCAAATGTCAGTGTCCTGTTTCAATGTTTATAGTAGGTGCATGATACATTTAATCACTTTTAGTAGTGCAAGAAGTGCTGCGACCAGGCAGGTTCAGTGTACAGTAGATGGGATGATGGGTCTCTCTGGCTTCCTGGCCCATTCACTATATGATATACTGTATGACAGAGTGTAGAAAATGGTACTGGGCATAGAATACTACACAGTGGTGTGATGTAACTGGATATGTAGGATCAGTGATTGTATAGAGTAGGGTTTCTCAACCAGGGTTCCATGTGACACTAGGGTTCCTTCAGAGGTTGCTAGGTGTTCCTTGAACAATAAGAGATGTCTGCTTCTCAGACAGGTAACCAATGACAACAATGATCTTTTTAGCTATCTGTAAGGAGGATTCTTCCCAATGACCACAAATGTAAAAAGCATTCTTCCTAATGACCATCACAATATTCTGTGAGCTGTAAATATACATAATTATTAGAAGGGATTCCCTGAAGACAGTTATTTCAAGGGTTCCTCCATATTAAAAAGGTTGAGAGACTGGTATAGAGAAACTACTGGTTTTCTGCTTATATTAATGGAGAAATTATAAAATTAACCCCTTGGCTCCAACACCTCCCGCCCTTTAAGGGTTTCAGAAGCCAGGGGGCAGGGTTTAAGGGTCATGTGACCGAGCGTGATTCACTGTCACGGTGGTCACATGATTGGGAAAGGTCCCGATCGAAAGAGGAGATCTGGTCCTTTCTGTGAGTACCGGACATGTAACTCGGAGCGCCCAGGGTGTTTTTCTTAATTGCATGCAAATGTGCGGCCGCACGGCGTCAAGGCCCAGACGCCAGGAGGCCGCACATTTGCGTGCGGCCGGCTCCAAGAGGTTAAAAAAAGGTTGTGATGGTTGCTTATGAATGAGTAAAACTTCAGTAAACTCTGATTTATCCTTTTTTAGCCTTAGTGTCACTCTAAAACTTTATAGTTCACTTCTAGTGAACTTTATACTGTTATACTTATCATACAGGACTTTTATTCATAGACCCTGCATTATATGCAGACTACCTTCAGGTGATTGAGCACTGGCAAAAAAAAACCTTGGTAGGGCCACCCCTAGAGCGAACTTGTATAGCCTCACCCAGTCCTTGACCCTGTGGTTTTATAGGCATTGAATTTGAGAGTTTTTCACCTTAATATGGTATGCCCTGCCATTCTGCAGCGCAAGCAATTTAAATATGTCTGTGTTCTTTTCTGCCAAGAAAGCAAATGGAGCATTGCTGCATCCCTGCTTCCATTTTTTAGAGGCACAGCAAGAGGAACACAGTGCCTTGGTTATAGTAGCTCTCATATCCAGATACACAAACCCCATTCATTCCATTTTCCATAACCATGGGTAACCCAATGTGGATTCCCTCACTTGGCAATGGCGGATCACGGGCATAAGGGAGCTGAGACAAAAGGGCTGAGTAACATTCTCCTGCAAACAGCCTACAAAACACCATTCAGGGTGATGGCTGTTCCTCGTCCTAGAGCAATGTCCTTTTATGACACCGTTCCCCCTCTCTGACTCTAGCTTTCTCTCAAGCACATACCAAGCAGTCTGTCTGACAAAAGCAGATTTCCTTGCCGCTATGTCTGAAAATTGAAGGTTGTAGAAAGGACATGAGTTTTGTACAAATTCAGAGGCCAGAAATGCTGCATGCTGCCTTCCCTCCTGACTCTGTTTATTAATCTGAGGCAGATCCTCCTTTACTTGAAGCTCCATAGAAAAAAACAGCGCTGTGGTGGTAGTAATATAAAAACCCCTCTAGGGGGAGTACCTTTACTGGAATAAACAATGGGACATAATACACTTAAGTTTGTGGCTTGGAGGAAATGCCTGAGTCAGGTTGACGGCCCGTCCTCTCGGGGATGATGTACAGTGGTGATGAATGGAGTTGAGCCTCTCAGATGCAGGGACCACGTGATCGCGGCATCCTGTGATGATGTCACCGCGATAGCCAGGAGACAGGGAAAGCCCGGCGTACTGCCACAAGCAGGGGAGGTGTGGCCGGTTACCAGGACGACATGTTTCACGCACATGCGCTTTCTCAAGTCAATCATAGCACTTGCGTCCAAGTGCAAGAAACAGCGCCTGTGTACAATCGCCTTCAAAGATGGAACGAGATGGCTGCGGGTGACATCAGCAGGCATGACTGCTCCTCCCATATGCCCCAGACATTCTTAAAAGCACCTTGGATTTAAATACGGTTAAGGTTTAAAAAAAAAAAAAAAAAAAATTTTAGTTTGAGGGAGAAGTAGATTGGGGACTGGATTTAGTCCCTTGGACAAGTAGATTTTTTAAATTTCCACACCCCTTTTTTAGTGTTTGGACTGATTGTCACGGACATTGTATCTTGTGTATCACAAAAATCAATCAGTTGTACTAAAACCAATATACTGTAATGGTCGCCTCTGTACATGGTCAGGGAATATAGCTTAGCATGGCGTCAAAGGAGCAGAATAAACTTTTCTCAATCGGACAAAATTTTGGACAGTGTATGCGGGTTTTCATTCAAAAATTACATTCAGTTTAAAATTGAATGTTAAAAGCAAGTGAAATCTTCAAACGACATTCGTCCAGTCTTTGAATGTACAGAAAATTTTTGTGCAAATATTCTCATCCGAAAATCGAGGTGTATGAGCAGTATAAGCATGCTTTTTATCCTGTCATGACGGGTTCAAAAAAATAAAAAATTATGTGCTTATGTATAGAGTGCCCCTATAGCAAAGTAAAAAAAAAAAAACTTCTGTCTTTTAGAATCGCTCACATCTCTCTCCTGCCCAGAACTACATGTTCCACGAGGAATTGCTCCTCACGCATTCACAAGTTCTCAGGCACTTACTGACAAGTATGGACGGTGTACTGAGCTGTATGTGTGTTGCACTGTGTGTACTGACATGTATAAATGGTCTACTGAGCCGGGGCATATCTACCATGAGGCGAACAAGGCGTTTTCCTTGAGTGGCATTTTACAGGGGGGTCGAGCTGCCCCCAAGCAGAAAGGGCATGTGTGTATGAGCGGCAGCGCTGCCATTAGGAAGGGGGGGGGCAGCTGGCACACAAGTAGGGGGACTAGCTGCAGAGGAGGACCGAGTGGTGGACGGATCCCCAGTGTGTGCAGGGAATGATCAGGTCTTGCTGCCAGACAGGCTGCGGCCAGGATCTGCAGTGTGCACCAGGCTGTGTGGGGTGGGTGAGGCCTGGGTGCAAGCGGTAGGGACTGTGAAGAAGAGGATAAGGTCAGGATAGCAGAGCCTCCCTGCTCTTTGTTGCAGCTGCTGCCAGAGATCTTGGTGGAGATGGGACACAGGCTCAACTACCATTCCTGGCACCAGATACTGACACCATCTGGAGGAGCTTCTGTTGTACAGATAAGAGCATGGAGGACTGGTGCTGCCCCCTTTACCCTGGTCACCCAGCCCTAGTGTCTCCTATAGCAGTCCCTGTTCCTAGAAGCCAAGCAAGCCTAGCCTACTGTTATGTGGCTGCCCCCAGGAATGCTGTGATGTTCTCTAGCCAAGTTCCTGTGGTTCCAGGAGTGCAGTTGTCTGCAGGAGTGGCAGGGATCTGTGTCTCACAGGAACATTGTCAGTTCAGGCAGCAGACAGACATCCACAAACAGGCGAAGGATCGGGCCAGGCAGTAGGCAGAAACGCCAGTAAACATGCCATGGTCAGGACAGGCAGAGGCAACACTGCATTGTTGTGGCAGTGATCAGAAACGCTGGCTGCACTGGTCTGGTGACGGTGGGACTTTAGTACTGGCTATCAAGAACGCTGCTACTGATTTAGAGGTCTGGTTACACTGGGTCTGGTGTGATGCCAATCAGGGAGACTGTTGTTGACTTTCACTGGTGTGATGACAGGGATTGCTGTGGCTCTGATCAGGAAAACAGTTGCTTTCTGCACTGGTCTGGTGCAGTAGCAATCAGGAACACTGAGTCAAGCTACAGTGGTCTGGAGACACTATTAGGGCTTGTTCATGCTATTATATCACGTTGTTCATGTGAGGTTGGGGGGGGGGGGGGAGGGGTGCAGAGAATCTTGTGATTGAGCTGAGGTTTTATGCCACCTCAACCCCTGCCCCCCCCCCCCCCCCCCCCCTCAGTAGCATGGCACTTCAAGCGGTCTTGTGTTTTTATTTTAGTTCCTTAATCCTTCTGTTTCTTGAGAGCCTGTTAACAGTTCCGTGGCTATGTAGTTGCCCACCCCTCAGCTCATCTCTTGAGTTTGTCCCATGGTCTGTGAATAGAAGTCCTGTACTGTACAATTAAGAAAATAGGAATTTTACTTGCCTTAAAATTCCTTTATCTTGGAAGACTCAACAGGATACAGGTCCCTCTCCTTTTGTTTCTTGAATAAATTCTTAATTCTTGCTACACAAAAAAAACAAAAAAAAAAGTGAGTGGGCGGGGTCATAGCGGTGCACTTTAGGGGGCTGCTGTACCATGTTTATTGCTAGTGTCCAGTTACCTGAATATAGTCTGCATATAACCCGTGGTCTATGAATAAAAGACCTGTACTGTAATTCAAGATAAGGAATTTACAAGTAACTTTGTTTAACATTTATTTTCATTGCACATGATTGAATATTCTTTGCAGAGTGAATTGTCACATTCACTGAGCTAAGGGAACGTTATATTGCACAGTGAGCAGCAGATTTGCCTTTAGTAAACTAAGCTGTGAGTTCCGAAGTTCCCCTTGTCTGTTGAAAGCAGAAATGATTTACCAGTCTTCTGTATTGGGCATTGGTGATCATATGCAAAGATTGACTTGTTTCTGGATCTTTGCTCGAATATAGATTCTAATTAGCTTTTTTTGTTTTACAGACTAGGCAGATGGCAGCTGTCCTGCTTCGTCGTCTCCTATCATCATCATTTGAAGAAGTTTATCCATCCTTGCCTACTGATGTCCAGAATGCTATTAAAAGTGAATTATTACTTGTCATTCAGTTGGAGTCTCAGTCCACTATGAGGAAGAAGATCTGTGACATTGTTGCAGAACTGGCTAGGAATTTAATTGGTGAGAGCTCCTTCACGAGATACAGAAAGTTATAGTAAACTTGTATTGAAATACAGAGGCTGCTATAATGGTTTTCCTTTTAAAATGCTAGTTGCCTGGCTTCAGTGCTGTGGCTCAGGAAACAAATGTGCACATTACCAAATTCAAAAATGTAATCTGCAGGTTTTGGTTATTAAGTAGCTTGCATATTTCTGCAAAAACAGATTTTTTTTATTGATTATTAATGTTGAGTAGTTTTTGCACGAAGCACAAAGACTTCTGTCCCATTTTTCTTCCAAGTATAAAGTACTTTTGATAGTTGGGTGATTTTGCTTGGTCAAATGCAGTGAACAAGTTACTTTTAATCCTTGGGTGAATCTGTCAGTCCTTGTTAAAGCAGTAGGTGTCATTTGCATGTCTAATTTCCTTTCACAAATCTAAATAACAAAGTGGTTATTCCTCATTTAAAGGATAGATTTACCTTTTGAACATGCTACACCTGTATTTATTTGTTGTTCTTAACTCCTTGAGTTTCCACCTTCCCTGTGACAGTGGGCACAGGTCCCTCTCCCTGTAGCCACTGTTACATTTGGAAATTGGCGTGGCTGAATAAACTACAAGTTCAGTCTGTCATTGCTGCAGACACTTCTAAATTTCACTATACTCCGAGCCCACTGATCAGCATGCTTGCAGTCCATTCAAAAGTCCTTCAGCTTTATAACAGCCCATGCATAGGTACAGGCAGAAAGATGGAGAACTTGTCAGCAGGAGCTTGACATTGCATCCTTGATCCACTGATTGTGGGTGCAATATTTTGTAGGCCTCTGGAGGGAAAAAAAGGTACTTTTTTTTTTTTTTTTTTTATCTGTGGGGTATTTTTTTTATTTTCTTTTTGTTCCACCTGAAAAAAATTAGCATTTTTTGCCTAAATGAACTTATCCTTTAACCACACCGAGACGGACACTTTAACCCCTTCTGCCTAGGCTGTTTTTCAGTACTGTAAGACCATGTTCACACAAGCCTTCTTCAGCTTGCAGCTTAGAAACACTCAACAAGCAAATCTCATTCATTTCAATGGCCCATGTTCACATTTGAGCATTTTGTCGCTCAAAAAAGTACATGAGCTACTTCTCAGGCAGATTTGAGTGTTTTATTTTTCTCCCCATAGACTTGAATGGAAATGCCTTGAAAACGCAACATGAGTGTTTAGTTGTTTTTTTTGTTTTTTTTTTTTTTAGGTTTTTTTCAAGCGTTTTTTGTCTCAAACAGCAGCTCTCCTCCCCCTTTTTCAGCAGCTCTCCTCCCCCTTTTTCAGCAGCTCTCCTCCCCCTTTTTCAGCAGCTCTCCTCCCCCTTTTTCAGCAGCTCTCCTCCCCCTTTTTCAGCAGCTCTCCTCCCCCTTTTTCAGCAGCTCTCCTCCCCCTTTTTCAGCAGCTCTCCTCCCCCTTTTTCAGCAGCTCTCCTCCCCCTTTTTCAGCAGCTCTCCTCCCCCTTTTTCAGCAGCTCTCCTCCCCCTTTTTCAGCAGCTCTCCTCCCCCTTTTTCAGCAGCTCTCCTCCCCCTTTTTCAGCAGCTCTCCTCCCCCTTTTTCAGCAGCTCTCCTCCCCCTTTTTCAGCAGCTCTCCTCCCCCTTTTTCAGCAGCTCTCCTCCCCCTTTTTCAGCAGCTCTCCTCCCCCTTTTTCAGCAGCTCTCCTCCCCCTTTTTCAGCAGCTCTCCTCCCCCTTTTTCAGCAGCTCTCCTCCCCCTTTTTCAGCAGCTCTCCTCCCCCTTTTTCAGCAGCTCTCCTCCCCCTTTTTCAGCAGCTCTCCTCCCCCTTTTTCAGCAGCTCTCCTCCCCCTTTTTCAGCAGCTCTCCTCCCCCTTTTTCAGCAGCTCTCCTCCCCCTTTTTCAGCAGCTCTCCTCCCCCTTTTTCAGCAGCTCTCCTCCCCCTTTTTCAGCAGCTCTCCTCCCCCTTTTTCAGCAGCTCTCCTCCCCCTTTTTCAGCAGCTCTCCTCCCCCTTTTTCAGCAGCTCTCCTCCCCCTTTTTCAGCAGCTCTCCTCCCCCTTTTTCAGCAGCTCTCCTCCCCCTTTTTCAGCAGCTCTCCTCCCCCTTTTTCAGCAGCTCTCCTCCCCCTTTTTCAGCAGCTCTCCTCCCCCTTTTTCAGCAGCTCTCCTCCCCCTTTTTCAGCAGCTCTCCTCCCCCTTTTTCAGCAGCTCTCCTCCCCCTTTTTCAGCAGCTCTCCTCCCCCTTTTTCAGCAGCTCTCCTCCCCCTTTTTCAGCAGCTCTCCTCCCCCTTTTTCAGCAGCTCTCCTCCCCCTTTTTGTTGAAAAACTCATTAACAAAAGCATATATTTACAAATCTCAAAAAAAGCTTGAAAAAGTGCCTGAAAATGCTCAGCTAAGTGTGAATATAGCCTTACACTTTGATAATTAGGCATGCAACACTGTACACAAATGACATTTTATCAAATTTTGTGACCGCTTTCTTTTGGTGTTTAATCACCACTCAGTTTTTTTTTTATATTTTGCTATGTAAACGAAAAAAATATGTTTTGAAAAACACCTTTCTCTCTTTAGATAAAAATTTTTGCAAGTGGGTTTTTTTTTCTTTTTTCTATTTAGGGCAAAATGTATTAAGGTACATTTCTTTGGTTAAAATAACCCAAATCCGTGTATTTAGTCTGTGTGAAAGTGAGTCTGCAAACTGCGATATATACATTTGAAAATTGATCAGTCCTGATGTTCTGACTGCCTATCTCAATTCTTGTGGCCCTAAAATGCCAGGACAGTACAAATATTCCCTAATTTACCACTTTTTTGGAAAGTAGACAGTTCAAGATATTTAGTAAGAGGCATATGTATAATTACCTCAAAACCCATTCTGCTGTGCCTCCCGAGTATGGGGATAACCCTATGAATGAGACTTTCACAGTTTAGGGCTCCAAAATCAAAGAAAATCTTTTGGGATTTCAACTAGCATAAATTATGCATCTCATTTCCTAACTACCTATCACAGTTTTGAGAGCCCTGGAGCACCAGAACAGTGAAGGGGGGGGGAAATCGCTCGTCCCCCACCCCCTTTCCTGACCTGCCGGGCTGCATGTTCGGATAAGGGTTTGGTATGGATTTTGTGGGGACCGCCACACCATTTTTTTTTAATTTTTTTTTTATTGCTGCCAATTCTTTTACATTCAGCTGTCAGTGGGGAACCCTGCTGCCAGCTGAAACATTAACACATGGTTGTCACTACTAAATATACCGCATGAGTCAATAAAATAACTCGTGCAGTATTTTAGTAGCGTTTACGGTTTTTCTGACCTTCAGAATGAATTAATTGGTTTTCAATGCATTCCTATGGGAAACAGTGTTTTGGTTCACAAATTTTTTGCTATACGAAAAGTCCTGCAGAACGAATTAAATTTGTATACCAAGGTAGTACTGTAACAGCCTTTCATAAAGTACTACAATAATATGGCAACCGATCACACTCAGCTGAATCACCTTGACCAAAACTGAACCAGGTAGTGTAAGATTTTTTCATCTTTCATAATGGATTGAAATTCTTGCGTTTATCCTTGTAATTCAGTAATTTAGCAAAACCTGTACTTCACTGCTCATTATGTGTAATTGAGAGAGCCTATAACCATCCCCTGCATTGTGTACAATTGAGAATGTGGATAGGTAGTCCTGTGTTAAGCGTTACTGTCAGAAACTTTAGTAAGAAGCTTTCTTATCTCAGAACTTGCCCATTACAAGGACCTGATCTTGTGTTGGAATGCCTTTATTTGACATTCCAAGTTGATTGTGAAATAAACATTGAATTCCCTCCCTACATGGCATTGATTTGTCTTTTATTGTTTAATCAGATGATGATGGCAATAATCAATGGCCAGAAGCACTGAAGTTTTTATTTGATTCTGTGAGCTCTCAAGATGTTGGACTGCGTGAGTCTGCCCTGCATATCTTCTGGTATTGTATATTTTCATTTACATTCCTATTTAATAGCAATAACCGATTGAAATCTAATCTTATTCTCTTTGGTACCAGCCTATATTACCCCTTCGTTACTGGGCCATTTTTTATTTTCAAATAGTTTTTATCAAAATATTTCAAGGTACAAATAATGCAAAAGACAAATGTCACGTTATAAAAGGTATCAAACATCACCAAAGAAAACAATAGTAATACCTAACGAAATCAGAAAATCTGTGCAATAAGAACTGGGTAGCTCAAATAGAAAGTTCCTAGCAGAGAACGGAGAGATAAGAGACAGTAAAAAGTAAGAAAAAGAGGTAAGCAGAAACGGGGGGAGAAGAAGTGGGCCAAATTGGGAAATATCAAGGCACGGAAATGTATTGAATTCATGGGTCCCATGTTTTATCAGATTTGTTAGAATACAGGTGAGTCTGTCATTAATCATGATCCAATTCAATTTGTTCTTAACATATTCAAGCGGAATAATTGACCTCTTCCAATATTTAGCAATAGTGATTCTTGCTGCTAACAGTATATAAGTAAGCAATTTAAGGGCTTTTTTTGGTACTGTATTTGGAAATTTATGGAAGGGGGCTGTCTTTGGGGCTCTACGAACATTCATCTTGTTCAGTTACTATCGGACATCGCCACCAGACGTGGAACATAGAACCCACCTGGCCGCAACGCCAAAAGCATATTGGTGAGGCAGAGGGATGCATATTCGCCGTCTGGGTTGGGACCAGGTACCATCGCAATAGTGTTTTATAGTTCGCTTCAATTAAGGCGGTATTGATGGAAACTTTAGATAATGCCAAGTCTTTCTTGCCAATCAGATTATTATATCTAAAGACTTTGTGGGGGGGCATTTGCAGTTTCTCTTTAAAGTGCTGGAGAGGGTGAATTTGGGCACTCCAGAGGTAGTCTCCTATCTGCAATAAGCCCTTAATGATCCACTATTGGAATAGGGCTGGAACCAGACCAATTACAAATTCAGGATTACAAAAAACAGGGGCAAAAGGTGTGTGCGAGGAGGCTAATGGTTTGCGATGTCATACTCTATCCCAGACTGTCAGTGAGAAAGATAGAGTGGGACATAATATAGGAGGGCGAGATTGATTAGGGAGCCAAAGTAGGGAACTGACTGCTAAAGGATAGCAGGAAAGAGCTTCAATAGAAACCCAGAGGGGAGTAGATCCTATAGCGGTAGTGTAGGCCAATTGCGCAATTTGGGTGGCTTGGAAATATGCTTGAAGATTAGGAAGGCCAATGCCACCATGGGATTTTAAAACTTATAATGTCTTCTGATTCAACCAAGGCCTTCTATTGTTCCAAGCACCTCTGCCTGTAGGTGCTGCAACTCACATCTCGGAATTGGCATTGGCAAGGTCCTAAAAAAACAAGGTACAACAATCGAGGTAGAAACGTCATTTTAACAGAGTTGATCCTGCCAAACCAAGATATGGAGTAAGCAGCCCAACGACGAAGATCCTCAAGTTGTTTGAAAGAAGGGGGATAGTTTGCTTAGTATAGGGCGGGTGTCGGCAAATCGCGGCTCCAGAGCCGGATGCGTCTTTTTTTCATCTTTGCTGCTGCTCCGGAGCACACTGCCCACCAGGTGACAGGCAATAGGGTTTCAGTGGTCGGCAAGCCGCGGATCGCAAGCCACATGTGGCTCTTCTGTGTGCCGGGCGCCCGCTCCCCTCCCTCCTCTCGGGCGGCCGCCTCAAAAGTCAGGACTCTTTTAATCCAGCCCGCGGAGCGTGGAACATTGGCTGTCAGGATGTAGGCGGGGCAGCGTGACGAACTCCTCTCCTCTCACAGTCCGCCCTGAAGACCGGAACACAGCGAGAGGAACGCGCGGAGCAAAGGTAAGTGAATTGAGACAATATGGGGAATGAATTACTATATGGGGAATGAATAACTATATGGGGGATGAATTACTATATGGGGGATGAATTACTATATGGGGGATGAATTACTATATGGGTGATGAATTACTATATGGGGGATGAATTACTATATGGGGGGATGAATTACTATATGGGGGATGAATTACTATATGGGGGATGAAGCTAACTGCACGATCCTGTATATAGCATTAAGGTAAGAAACAATATATGCAGTGTTGGATTTGTTTTAAATGTTGCAATGGTTTTGCGGCTCCCAGTCTTTTTTTTCCCTTCGGAAACGGGTCCAAGTGGCTCTTTATGTCTTAAAAGTTGCAGACCCCTGGTATAGGGTCTCATTTGAAGCTGTCAAGTTAATCCCTAAATAGGGCAAATAACTGCGGGCCCATTGGAAGTCATATATAATTCTAAGCTGTTGCTCCATTGAAGAGGATAACAAAACATTAAGGGCTGTTGTTTTGTGAGTTTAACCACCTCCGCAATATCCGTAATATGGCGGACGCAAGGTGGTTCTCTCGTTCAGGGAGGACGTCATATGACGTCCTCCCATTCTAACCACGCATGCGCGGCGATCGGCGGTGCGCTGTGTCCCTCAGACACAGCGGATCACCGATCCTCGGAAAGAGCCGAAGATGTCATCTGATCAGCTGTGTCCAATCACAGCTGATTACATGTAAACAGGGAAATGCCGGTTATCGGCATTTCTCTCCTCTCGAGCTGTCACGCTGACAGCTCGAGAGGAGAGCCGGTAATCTGCATTCCGTGGAGGGGACATGTACACTGATGATCAGTGTAGCCCCAGCAGTGCCACCTGTCAGTGTCAGCTGTCAGTGCTCATCAGTGCCACATATCAGTGCCTACCAGTGCACATCAATGCCACATATCAGTGCCCATCTGAGCTGCCTATCAGTGCCATATATCAGTGCTGCCTTTCAGTGCCACCTACCAGTGCCTCCTCATCAGTGTCCATCAGTGCATCCTATCAGTGCCCATCACTGCAGCCTCATTAGCACACAGCAGTGAAGGAGAAAAATCACTTATTTACAAAAATTTAAAAACTAAACTTTTTTTTTTAAATGTTCAGTGGTTTTTAGGTTTTTTTTAAGAAAAAATAAACCCAGCGTTGATTAAATACCACCAAAATAAAGCTCTGTCACAAAAAAATGATAAAAATTTCATATGGGTACAGTGTTGCATGACCGCGCAATTGTCATTCAAAGTGCAACAGTGCTGAAAGCTGGAAATTGGCCTGGGCAGGAAGGGGGTATAAGTGCTCTGTAGGCTTGTGGTTAAAGAGGGCCCAGAAAGTTCAGAGAAATGGCGCAAAAGAGAGATTAGTTATGGTGGTCAGAGGGGACGTAACATACATGTGGACATCGTTGGCAAATAAAGCGCATTTATGTTCTTGATGACCACAGTGGGACCCTGTGGATTCCAGGATTAGAGCAGATTGCTATAGCTAAAGGTTCTATGGCCAATGCAAAGGGCAGTGGGGAGAGTGAACAACCTCATGTCGAATTGGGGACACGGGGGATCCATAACCTCTTATGGACACTTGAGCCGAGGGAGTGTTGTATAATGACTTCAATAGTGTGAGAAATGTAGGACCAAAAGCTCGCAACACAGTAAACAAATATTCCCAGGTTAAGCTATCAAAAGCTGTATGGAGGTCCAAAGAAAGAAGCAAGTCCCGAGAGAGAGTGGCATCCCAATTGGAGCGAACAACAGAAATCAAAGCTATGGACCTGAAAATCTGATCCAATGTTTGGTGACCCGATTTGAAACCTGGATTGATCTTTGTGAACATACTGCGCCAAAAAGGAATTAAGACGCAGGGCCAAAAGTTGTGTTAGGATTTGCTGGTCACAATTTATTAGCGAAATAGGATATCAGCGTCCTTTATTAGGTTTAGGGATAACCCTAATATATGCTTTGTTTTTATCCAAAGGAATCACACCGTCTGCTCTCAAGGTATTGAAGTAAAGAGCCATATGGGGGAGCAGTTGTTAGAGAAGGCTTTATAGTAAACAGTTGGGGCCCGGGAACTTGTGTGACATTGGCATTTTAATAACTTTACCAAGCTCCTCGATAGTTATAGGTTGTTCCATAAGTTCCCTGTGGGCTTTGACAAGGGATGGAAGCTGCAAGGGACCCAAAAAAATCTTTTTTTTTGTTTACAAACGATTTTATTGTATAAAAGTAGACTGTAAAACAGCACATTTTCAAATAAAACTTTCAGCAAAAACAAGGCACTTTTGAATAGTACATTACAGAAAAGTATATTAACGTAAGAAAGGAATAGAAAAAAAAATAGCAAGCACATGAAATCTGTAAACAATGAGTTAGGTTAAATGATACATCTGTCGACAGTATATGCCATTCAACTTTCACTGGGAATGTAATTAATCATGCAATAAATGTCTAATCCCTCCATGACTCCCATTTTTTATCAAAGAAGTGCATCTTATCCAGTAGGGTATAATGAATGCGTTCCATGAGCATTACAGTATCAATTCTGTGTAAAACGGAGGTCAAGGGTACAGTATTGGACTTCCAATGCAAGGCAATAGACCATAAAGTGGCAATACATATAGTATGTATCAATCTCACAATGGCATCAGAGACCCCCGGGATATGAGCCCCCAATAAACAGGCCTGCATAGACAATCGTACCTGGGTACCCGCCAGTGAAGTAGCCACTTCAGATTACTTGCACCAAATCAAAGATATGGTCGGGCAATCCCAAAATATATGAACCAAAGTTCCTGTATGGCCACAGCCCCAGAAACAGAAGTGGGAACAGTACATGTAGTCTTGAGGGGGTGTAATACCATCTGGTTAAAACCTTAAGGGCTGTATCGCAAACCGAGATCTAGAGCACTTACATATGTTATCCACCATGGAATCCCAATCCTCCTCCGAAAAGGTGATACCACTATCCTCCTCCCATTTTTGTCTGTATAAAGGGGGTGTATGAGAAAGACACGTCAAAGATTGATGATAAAGATCAGAAATAAGAACCCTACCTCTGGGAGTCACGGCTGATACGTTCAAAAAAGGAAATCGGGGAGGATGGTATAAGGCCAAAATGTGAGTTAAAAAAGTGTCTAATCTGTCGGTAACGATGGTACTCACAAAGAGCGTTATCAAAAAACTTGCGTAGCATATCAAAGGTAATGTACGATCCTCTTTGGAAATCAGATAATCTGATAAGGGAACAATCGTACCACCAACGAAATGTTTGAGGGGATAAAAAAGCTGCGACAAAAGTAGGATCACCAAAAAATGATACACCTGGGGGAATAAGAGAGACTAGTTTCAATTTAAGTTTGTATTTGGACCAAAGCGTCAGTGAATGGGTCACTATGGAGTTGTAGAAAGTAAGCGATCGGGGAGAGATTTTGGACCACAGAATACCCGGTAAGTAAAATGGGCGTATAGACTGAGATTCAAGTTTGATCCATGGGGTCTGAGAATTAATAGCTGTCCATTGTGATTGCTGCGCAAAACGAGCCGAGAGGTAATATAGCCAAAAATTGGGAAGACCGAGCCCTCCCGTCCGTTGTGAGCGGGACAAAATGGATGAAGCAAAACGTGGAAGCTTATTACCCCCGATAAAATTAATAGTCCGCTGAAAGTGGTCCAAAAACGTTTTCGAGACCGGGACTGGAAGTGCTCTGAAAAGATAAAGTAGTTTAGGCAAGATATTCATTTTAACCGCTGTGACTCTACCCAGAAAGGAAATATGGTAACCATGCCAAATCTTTAATAGAGTAGAGAGACGAGATACACATGGTGGATAATTAGCAGCAAACATATCCGAGTATCTGGGAGTGAGATTAACACCCAAATAGGATATACGATCCATGATCCAACAAAATGAAAAAGAACTACGGAGAGATGCACTTAGGGAATCAGGAACATTAACAGGCATAATCACCGATTTGGTGAAATTAACAGTGAGACCTGACGCTATAGCAAAATCGTTCAATACAGCACATAAATTAGGCAATGAAATTAACGGGTTAGTAAGAAAAAGCATAACATCATCAGCATACATGCTTATTTTGAAATGTGAAATTGATAATGGATAGCCAGAAATATCCGGATATGATTTGATCGCCACTGCCAAAGGTTCCAACACCAGTGCAAACAAGAGAGGTGAAAGAGGACAACCCTGACTGGTGCCTCTACCCAATGTAAAAAAGTCAGAATTACAGCCAGGAAGCCTTATTCTCGTTTTAGGAGAGTCATATAGGGCGTGTATACCGGCCAAAAACCCATCACTGAAACCCATTTTCCGTAGCAAGGAAAATAGGGCCAAAGCACACTGTCAAAGGCCTTGTTTATGTCTAGACTCATCAGCAGAACCTCTTTAGAATGTAAATTGGCATCTTGAATAACATTTAGAATGAGGTGAATGTTATCAGTAATGAATCTGTCAGGAATAAAACCTGTTTGGTCTGGAGAGACCAAAGAGGAGATAATAGGGGCCAATCTGTCCACCAAAATGCGGCTAAATATTTTCAGATCGTTATTCATTACTGAGATTGGTCTATAGTTTTGTGGTAAACAGTGGTCTTTCTGTGGTTTGGGTATTAAAGACATATTAGCCAACAGCATCTCCTCAGGGAACTTACCACCATGCAAAACATCATTAAATAATGTTATCAAATAGGGAGCCAACGTAGAGGCAAAATGTTTATAATAACTAGTGGTGAATCCGTCGGGGCCCGGTGCAGTAGAACTTTTTAGCGCGCTAATTGCACAAGTTATTTCCTCTATAGTACAGGGGGCATTAAGAGAGGCAATCTGAGAAGGTGTAAGGGCAGGGAGGGGTATCGAGTCCAGCCATGAGTCAGATGAAAAAACAGAATCTGACAGGGGAGGAGCTAATAGACCAGAATAAAAGTTTTCAAAAATACCCAAAACTTCCTGAGGTAGAGATGAAATGGCACCCGAGGTGGTGCACAACTTAGACATGTGGGGGGTGCAGATGGTGGTTCAATTTCCTTGCAAACATAGTGGATGCTGAGTTGCTATGTAACAAGTACGAGGCCTTCGACCAGCGGAGAGCTTTTTCAGTCTTTTGGGAAAGTAGGGTATTAAATTCTAAACGCTTTTGGGACAACAACTGTTTATTAAGAAGAGATGGATTAGCAACATGACTTCTATAATGTGCTTCTAATTCTCGGGTAAGAAGTAGTATTTGTTGCCATCGTTTTCTATTCCTGGATGAGGCCATGGAGATAAGGCGGCCATGTAGGACTGCCTTATGGGCTACCCATAGTGTGGCTGAAGATATATCAGAAGTAGAGTTAGACTGAAAGTATTCCCGGATAGATGTAACCACCTCTTGGCGAGAGTCAATATCAGTAAGCATAGAGTCATTAAGTCTCCAAGAGAAGGGGGTAGGTGCCAATCCTATAAACGTGATAGATAAAGCCATAATATCGTGATCCAACCAGGGGCTCAGGTGAATGCAAGCTGTCCTAGAATTCGCTAATAAAATAGGGGTACAATAGATATAGTCTAATCTGGCATAAGAGTCATGGGGGTGAGAATAAAATGAATAATCTCTGGCTCCCGTATTGTGCGCTCTGCAGGCGTCCACTAACTGGAGGGCATCTAGTTTCTTAGTAAGGGATTTTGGGAAAGCCTGGGAAGATTGCGAGGAGGAACTCCGGTCCAAAAGAGGGTTTGCTACCAGGTTAAAATCCCCACCCACCAATAGATGGGGGGACAAGAACCTATCTAGAACATCAAAAAATTTTGAAAAAAAGGAAGCTTGTGCCGAATTCGGTGCATAGATATTAGCAATAGTATGTTCTCGACCTAAAAGGGTGCCTTTAAGAATGATAAACCTACTGTCCATATCACGATATACGTGTTGGACCTCAAAGGGAATGAATTATGTAGAAAGATAGCTACTCTACTCTTGGAGGAATGTAAAGTATAATACCCCTGCCTACAGGATTTATGGAAATATGTTGGGTGTTTTGCGGCTGCAAAATGTGTTTCCTGTAATAAAATAATTTTAGCCCCTAATCGCTTATATTGAAGAAAGGATGTTCTGCGCTTGTTTGGTGAGTTGAAACCCTGGACATTATACAAAATACATTGACATCTCCCAGAATTATTTGGCTAGGCATAAGGACCCGTGAGTCCACATCAGACAGATTTACAGGCAGTAGTACCAGCATAGGGGACATCCAGACCCCAATATGGGGGTCGTGACATCCACAAACCGGCACAAAACCAACATCATGCACTAATGCTTTGAAAAGAGAGAAGATAAAAAATAATAGAAGTGAAGCTTTAGCTCCTATAATTAAAAAGCGTGCGTCTGTTCTTTGTAAATTAAGTCCAGAATTTCCAATATTTCTTGTCACGCTTTTAAAGCGCAAAGGTAAGTTTCTTAATTTGTTGGATTGTGGTTATCCTGGCTAGCCAATGTGATCTGGTTGGGGGGAGGGTTACTCTTACAAAATGCTGGGATACATGCCTTAGCAGCAATTAAGAGATGTCTTAAAAGTGCATTTTTGTATTTTTTAATAGACAAGGGGTAATATGTAAACAGCTGCTGTAATCTCTCCAAGAGACACACCCGGATTATTTTGAGATTTGGCTACCATTGTCCAAACGTTTCTGTTTCGGGCATTCCCAAAATATGTCAGAGTGCCCTCAGACAGTAGGCATTTGATACTTGTGGGAACTTCCACTGCAGCACTGCCAGCATTCTGTACCATCTAGTAAATTATATGCTCCTCTCTGATACCTACTTGCCAAGGATGCCTTGTGAGCAAAAAGACCCTGTCTTTCTGGGCTCCAGAAAGGTCTGTTTTTCAACAGAGCAACCTGTCCTGCAGATGTTGCAGTTAGAGGGTTGAGACAAACTATTTACCACTGATAAGGGTGCTTAGAATGGTCATTCTTTATTTAAAGTGGAATTTTACACACCAATAAGTTCTCCGAAGTAACATTCATCTCATATAATGTTCCTTAATCTCCCTGCATCCCTTCATAAGCTGTGTAATGTAAATTATTTGTGCTGTAATCTTTACCTGTGCGCATGTGCAGTCGAAACAGTAATTTTGGCATGAGAGATGTCGAATTATACAGCTGGGTCTCGCATTTCACTATGCTCTTGGGGGAACTGGTATTGCAATAACACAACTACAATCTTCTCTGCATCATGATCCAAGTGGTCAGTAGTAATCCAAACTGTAAATAGTAGTCCTAGCTCTGTCACTGAGTAAAGTGAACTTGCACCCTCTCAACCCTGCACTGCAGTGCCTGTTCCCTGTAAATTGTCTCCTTCTCCAGGCTTCCCTGAATAGTTTTGAGCAGTAAAAAGCAAGTTGTGACATCCTGCATTATGGCCTCTATTGTTGTTTATTTTTAGAGCACAGGGTGCTCACCATTTTCCCATGCTTGTGTATTGAAGGTCCCCTTGTCTTGCCTTTTAGTGAGAGATAGAAGCAACTCTGTCGTCTGCACAGAAGAATTTGCAGGACCAGTTCAGTGTGTTGATTGCAGGGTTTATCAGCGTACCTAGGATTTCTGAAAGCTGGTCTGGGGCTCCCTGCTATTTCACCATGCCAAGCAGAGAGAGTCTGCTACTAATTTAGCACTGCTGTGCATAAGATTGTTTAAAATCTGACCAGATTATGAGGAGAGTATTGAGTGCAGTCTTTCTCTGCAAGACAGTGATAGCAGATGACAGCGAGGAGCTGGAGATTAGCTTTCATAATAGAGGGTGGTGCTCTAATAGAGGTCTGCAATGTGTGGCTCAGCCAATATATAATATGGTCTACAGGGTGCGGATGCCCCTCCCTCTTAGCAAAGTCCAGGAGGACTGATGTATTAATACATATTGTCTTTATAACTTCTCCTCTATGCTCGCTGAAATCTGTTCAGCTGGTATGTCAAAAAGAGCTGGGCATAAAGTGTATATGTGTAAGGTGGAGGGATTTCTTTAGGCAATATCAAAGCTGCTAATAAAAGATATTGTACATGTGCTGGAATTAGAAATTACCTAATTATGGGCAGTTGAATCTACAAGGAAGAGGGGCAGCCAGAAATAGTAAAAATGGCAGAGCTTTATTGAAAAGGGGAAGGAGCCTAGTTTTTATTTTTGTCTACAAAAAATAGATTCCATATTAATTATTAGTTTGTACTTTTTCATATATTTTTTTTATAATTAAGATTTTTTTTTTTTTTGTGGTCACAGCTCCACTTTAAGTAAAAACTTTATCTGAAAAGGATAAAAAAACACTTTCTGCAACTGCTTAAAAAGGGATAGCTGGAATTTCGCTTCAAATTTGTTAGTGAATTTAAATCTGCTAGCACAGTGGTCGGCAAGCCGCAGCTCGCGAGCCACATGCGGCTATTTACACCCTTTAATGCGGCTCTTGTGTGCCGGGCGCCCGCTCCCCTCCCTCCTCTCGGGCGGCAGGGACTCTGCAGCGTGATCCAAAAAAAAACCAGCCAGGGCAGCGCGCTCAAATGCAATGATTGGCCAGTCTCGCTGCCACTCACATCCTGATAGCCAGTGATTGGCTGTCAGGATGTGTGTAGGCGGGGCAGCGTGACGAACATGAGAGGAGCTAGGCTCCTCTCACAGTCCGCCCTGAAGACCGGAACGGCGCGGGAGCACGGCGAGAGGAACGTGCGGAGCAAAGGTAAGTGAATTGACACTGGGGACTTGGCTTACTACTTGGGGGGGGGGGGGGGGGGAATAGTACTGTGGGGGATGAAATACTATATGGGGGATGAATTACTATATGGGGGATTAATTACTATATGGGGGATGAATTAATATGGGGAATGAATTACTATAGGGGGGGTGAATTACTATGGGGGATGAATTACTATGGGGGATGAATTACTATAAAAACTTATTGAAACTAAAAACAGTGTACCATCCTATGTATTTTCAGTTTTAAAAATGTGGCTCTCAAAATAAATTTCAATCGTGGTTTTGGCGAGATTTGGCTCAGTTGAAAAAAAAGGTTGCCCACCACTGTGCTAGCACAACTGACGCTACTCTCCTCCAGACTAACAGTGCTGCCATCCAGAAGTCTCTGTTGCGGTTTCATCCAGAGTAGGGGCATTCTGTTACTGGAGGCTTTACTGCCCATATCACCAGCTGACATGGAAAAAGACCTAAAAGAAATGAATGCAGCCACCACATCTAATTATTGGTAATCTGCAATATATTACATTTTTGATTTTAAGTTTAATATTGCTTTAAACAAGGCATTTAGAAGAAGCTAACAAAGAGCACAAATGAAGCCTGAATTCTTGGCAGTTGAGAAAATTAACTGGTTTCTGATTATTTCTGAGGTACAGCAGTAGATGCCCTCTTTGTAACAAAGGTGCGGGGCAGACTCTGTTATGATCAGCAGGGGATCTGTTGCTCAGAGCAGGCATATGACAGGTCTGTGCCTTGTTTATGCAGAGCATACACAGACTGAGCCTGCTCTGCTGTATGGACCAGTAGGTGTAAAAGCTGTCCATTTACACCCAACTGCCCAGATGAAGGGGGACAGATCTCCTAGCAAAACGGATCAGATCGGTAGTAGGAGAGTGTAAATGGACACAAGTCTGTTTACACCTGCCGTTTCATAGGGGTGAATAGAGGGTCTGATCAAGTCCACCTAAAAAAACTGACAGGCAGATCTGATCAGATCCTTCGTGTGAAAGAGGCCTTAAAGGTGGCAGGCAACAGGCAAGTGTTAGAAAAGAAAGTCCTATAATTATAAACATAATGCTCTTTGCAGATTTGCAGTAAACTTTTTGATCAGGGTCAATGTCCAAAAAACATTCTATAGATGCATAGTTTTCTTGAGATGCTACATATGTTTTTCAGGAACTTTCCGGGTATTTTTGGAAATCAACAGCAACATTACTTAGAAGTAATTAAGAGAATGCTTGTCCAGTGTATGCAAGACCAGACTCACCCCCAGGTATTTATTGTTATGCAAAAGATTTTAAAAATTCACTGTTTTGTAGGTTAAGTGAACGAATTGTAATTGGTTTGCTATGTTCTAAAGACTAGATTGTTATTACCAGACATAAGAGCCTAATGATTGAAACATAACACTAATCTACAAAATGAAAGCAATTCAAATACCTTTTTAGAGTCCGCTTTGTGTTGACTATACCACATCCAGTCTTCCTTTGGGTGGGGTGGAGACTGTTAGTGATGATTGGCAGCTTTTGGCAATATCACTGGTTCCAAGAGCTTGTTTTTTTTCTGTATGAAAATTTGTCACTTTAGCTGTTCAGGGCTTGGTGAGAGCATGCCAGTCTTACAGAACTGCAGGTGTGCTTTACAGCATAAGTAACGACAGAAAAGGCTGTCATTAGGTCAGGTAGATAGATGCAGTCAGTGAGAAAATCTCACCGATGGGTGCATAAACCACAACAATCTGTCAGATTTTAACTGTTCCTCATTCTGACCAAGGCAAACATGTTTTGAAGTTGGGATATATATATATGATAATATAAGCTTACATATGCCAATTGTATATCCAGATGCTGTTAGATCATACCTATATTTACTTTCACTTGTATATGGCCAGCCTGAATAAGCCCTATCAGAATACAAACATGTGAGTTACTATTGCTATCTCGGAATTTAAAGGCCCAAGCTCTGGGAGAGAGATTGTGTTCACTTGCACTGGCTGCATGTCTGGCGTCATATTTGCTAGGTTTCTGTATAACCTTGACCATTCTGCTTTTCTTATGGCGCTATAAATACACAAGGTGGTGGAGCAATAGTCTGTACACCTAGGTGGCAGTACAAATTTTTCTAAAGGCTTGTTAGAATAAAAGTGCTTGATGCACACTGTATACATGTTATAAATGGTGTGGGTCTCATTTTTTTTTTCTACTTTTTTGTAGATAAGAACACAGTCTGCCAGGGCGGCTGCTGCATTTGTTCTGGCCAATGAACACAATGTTCCCTTACTGAAGCATTTTGCAGATTTATTACCAGGTATCCTTCAGGTGAGATCCAGGGATCACTGTTTTCAGCTCAAACATTAAACTTGTGTTAGACATATATTTGAATGTGTAAACTTTTCCTACACAGAACTTTAATTGGCAGTTATTTTTTTAGGCCTCCAAAACAAAAATGTGTTATTGTATCTCACTAGTTCTTAAATATTGTCTGTATTAGTTTTTTTTCCAGGCTTTTGTCTCTATTGCCATCCAGGTTGGACTTCAAATGTGTCTTTGTTCATCTCCATTACATAGGGGTTAATGGGATTGGTAGTTCACGCATCAGATTTTTTTTTCCTGTCCAACTCAAAGAAAAGATGAGGATGCTGTATTTCTGGCAAGATTACAAGTATATTTTAATATGTATAGTACAGGACACAGGCAACCTTCTCAAACACCATAGCTTCATATGTTTAGGTCAGGGTTCTGCAACTTTTAAGACATAAAGAGCCATTTGGACCCGTTTCCGAAGGGGAAAAAAAGACTGGGAGCCGCAAAACCATTGCAACATTTAAAACAAATCCGACACTGCATATATTGTTTCTTACCTTAATGCTATATACAGGATCGTGCAGTTAGCTTCATCCCCCCCATAGTAATTCATCCCCCATAGTAATTCATCCCCCCTATAGTAATTCATCCCCCCTATAGTAATTCATCCCCCTATAGTAATTCATCCCCCTATAGTAATTCATCCCCCCTATAGTAATTCATCCCCCATATAGTAATTCATCCCCCATATAGTACTTCATCACCCATATAGTACTTCATCACCCATATAGTACTTCATCCCCCATATAGTACTTCATCCCCCATATAGTACTTCATCCCCCATATAGTAATTCATCCCCCATATAGTAATTCATCCCCCCTATAGTAATTCATCCCCCCTATAGTAATTCATCCCCCCTATAGTAATTCATCCTCCATATAGTAATTCATCCTCCATATAGTAATTCATCCTCCATATAGTAATTCATCCTCCATATAGTAATTCATCCTCCATATAGTAATTCATCCCCCATAGTAATTCATCCCCCATATAGTAATTCATCCCCCTATAGTACTTCATCCCCCCTATAGTAATTCATCCCCCATATAGTAATACATCCCCCATATAGTAATACATCCCCCATATAGTAATTCATCCCCCATATAGTAATTCATCCCCCCCATAGTAATTCATCCCCCCCATAGTAATTCATCCCCCCCATAGTAATTCATCCCCCATATTGTCTCAATTCACTTACCTTTGCTCCGCGCGTTCCTCTCGCTGTGTTCCCGCGCTGTGTTCCGGTCTTCAGGGCGGACTGTGAGAGGAGTTCGTCACGCTGCCCCGCCTACATCCTGGCTGCCCCGCCTACATCCTGACAGCTAATGTTCCACGCTCCGCGGGCCGGATTAAAAGAGTCCTGACTTTTGAGGCGGCCGCCCGAGAGGAGGGAGGGGAGCGGGCGCCCGGCACACAGAAGAGCCGCATGTGGCTTGCGATCCGCGGCTTGCCGACCACTGAAACCCTATTGCCTGTCACCTGGTGGGCAGTGTGCTCCGGAGCCGCAGCAAAGATGAAAAAGAGCCGCGGGTTGCCGACACCCGGTTTAGGTGATCAAACACTGGCAAGTGTTTGTGTACATGCCCCCTTGGCATTCCTCCTCTATAATCTTAACCCACTCTTTTTTTTTTTTTTCTTTTTTTTTTGCTAGTGTCTGTAGGTCGAGGGCCTATTCTGCCATCTAGAGAAACCAGCTTCACTACTTTTTTTATATTCTTACATTACACAGAAGCAGTGTATCCAGATTGGTGTAACATCCGTAAAGCCTTGGGAGCCATTCCCGGAGCCCACAGTGTGGGAACAGTCTATAATGGTGCATTTGGCATTTGATCCTGCATGGGGAATTAGTTGAAGGACAGTTACCAATGTACTTCTTCTGTACACTCTTAGCCCATCTCCCACACTCCACTTGAAGTATCCCACAGGGGAATGCCAGCCACTTGTAGCTATGGCAGAGACCAGGCAAAAGGGAGAAAACTCTAAATAGCAGGTGAACAATTGCTTTGCTGAAGGTCCGTACTACACTCTGCCTCAATGACAATGCGTCCCTTGCAGTTGTAGCAGGAGCTGATTTTAACACCAGATTCAGCATCCTATTCTAGTTCTATTTCAGGCACGCAAGTGGTCTATTTTAACTAAAGTAGAAATTTCTGCATCTGTTAGTTTTCTACAGCAGACTATTTTTTACCCTTTTATGGGATTTAAAAGACATATACAGTGGATATAAAAAGTCTACAAACGCCTGTTAAAATGTCAGGTTTATGTGATGTAAAAAAATGAGAGTGTGGTTGCATAAGTGGGCACATGCACACCCTCTTTTAACTGGGGATGGAGCTGTGTTCAGAATGAAGCAATCACATTTCAAAATCATGTTAATTAGGAGGCAGTACACACCTGCCATTTAAAGTGCCTCTGATTAACTCCAGATAGAGTTCAGCTGTTCTAGTAGCTTTTTCCTGACTTTTTCTTAGTTGCATCCTACAGTAAAAGCCATGGTCTGGAGAGAGCTTCCAAAGCATCAGAGGGATATCATTGTTAAAAGGTATCAGTCAGGAGAAGGGTACAAAGAAGACAGTCATCACCAAGTGGAGAAAATATGGCGCAACAGTGACATTACCAAGAATTGGACGACCCTCCAAAATTGATGAGAAGAAAATTGGTCTGGAAGGCTGCCAAGAGGCCTACAGCAACATTACAGGAGCTGCAGGAATATCTGGCAAGTACTGGCTGTGTGGTACATGTGACAACAATATCCCATATTCTTCATATGTCTGGGCTAGAGTGGCAAGACGGAAGCCTTTTCTTATGCAGAAAAACATCCAAGCCTGGCTAAATTTTGCAAAAACACATCTGAAGTCTCCCAAAAGCATGTGGGAAAATGTGTTCTGGTCTGATGAAACCAAGGTTGAACTTTCTGGCCATAATTCCAAAAGATATGTTTGGTGCAAAAACAACACTGCACATCACCAAAACAACACCATACCCACAGTGAAGCATGGTGGTGGCAGCATCATGCTTTGGGGCTGTTTTTCTTTCAGCTGGATCTGGGGCCTTAGTCAAGATAGAGGGAATTATGAACAGTTCCAAATACCAGTGACTATTGGCACAAAACCTTCAGGCTTCTGCTAGAAAGCTGAACATGAAGAGGAACTTCATCTTTCAGCATGACAACAACCAAAGCATACAGCCAAATCAACAAAGGAATGGCTTCACCAGAAGAGGATTAAAGTTTTGGAATGGCCCAGACCTGAATCTGATAGAAAATCTGTGGGGGGATCTGAAGAGGGCTGTGCTCAGGAGATGCCCTGGCAATCTGAAAGATTTGGAGTGTTTTTGCAAGGAAGAGTGGGCAAATATTTCCAAGTCAAGATGTGCCATGCTGATAGACTCATACCCAAAAAGACTGTGTGCTGTAATATCAAAAGGTGCTTCAACAAAGTATTTAAGGGTGTGCACACTTATGCAACCATATTATTTTAGTCTTATTTTTACTTCCCTCCACCTAAAAGATTTCTGTTTGTGTAGACTTTTTATATCCACTGTATCATAACAAATCGAAAGTAATTTTTTTAATGTACAGAAAAGATGATTATATACTGTAAATATACTTTTTTGATTTGTTATGATATATATGCCTTTAAAATCCCATCAAGGGGTAAAAAATAGTCTGCTGTAATTAAATATAGGGACGTGGTATCTTTTGAGTATACCTGCAATTTTACATTAAATTGTTTGTTTTCTGGACAAATTATGGCCTTCAGTCAGCCATCTTTGTCCAATGCTCAAAAACTCCCTGCCTCCTTTTTTTTTTTTTGGACCCTGAATTGCTGACCCTGGGGGATACTGAATCAGAGGGTGATGAAGATGATGCTGAGGCAGTGTTGGTGGAAGCTGAAGATTTTTCTCTCATATGTCACTGTTGAAGAGGCAGCTTCCATTAATACACTGAACAGATCATTGCTTCTGTCATCAGAAGTCTTGGGTTTGTACTTGTGGATCCTCTGTCTACATATCGCTATGCACGCCAGTGTGAGTAATTTTAGCACTGGAGCTCCTAAACTGATAGCCTGTAGGGGCTTCTCAAGCGTCCCCTATGGAAAATATAGGATACTAAAGTTTCTCACCATTTCATAGATGCACTTGATTTTATGGTTTCACATGTTGCATATCTATTTACTCAGCACAACCTTCTTTTACTAAAAAATTGTGTAATTTATTGCATTTGTTTGCCTTAAAGTATTTAGTTAAGTTTGTGTTTCCTAGACCTATGCGCTAATATCGTGGAACATAAATTGGAGCTACCAACATTTTATTCTCTAGGGTGCCCTTTCAGAAAATATAGCCTTCAGGGCATAAAATTTTTTTTTTTTTGTATGCAAAAAACCCAAATACAACTCTGGCAGCAAAAAGGGTTAATGTTAGCCTCCTTCAAGGCAGTACCCTTAACCTAATTTCATTTAATTCAAGGGGATTGGTCTCTTCATACAGATGTGTTCAATCTGAAGTGCCAAAAATGGAGGACTCTGTATATAGACATCCTAGCCTCCATATTTCACAAACTACCTGTGTTTGTATCCAGAACAAGTAATCTAGCTCTGGCCTTGAATGCTCCAGTTATCTTTTGGTCTTGGTTTAGGCTAGCTTATGCCTTCCATCCACTAATTTGCCTGTTTCACAAAACAGAGCAAGAGACAGTGATTTTTCTGGAACCAAATTGACCCAAATTAACCTGGCACACAGACATATTCAGACTTCTTGCAGAATACCCCTGGCCTCTTCCCAGGAGACTGGATCTGTCTCAAGGCCCACTATATGCAGAGGTATCTTCTCTTCCTATAGAACTGCTCCCAGCTTGCAGACACTACCAGCCCTCTTGGCTGCTCTGAAGGTGCTTAAGCCTTTATCCTTGTCCTGGGAGACAACGTGTCCTTTCAAAGCTTGCTACAAATGGCAGTTTCTTCCCTTGTGAATCCCTGAGTGTGCTGATGTACTCACTCTGTCCTCCTTGCTCCCATTCCTTCATCCTGTTCATACCATGGTGCTAAATGGATCCTCTGAGCCAGCTCATGCTCAGCTTGCAGGCCAACTAGGCCCTCCCAGGCCCACCGACCACCTCCTCAGAACTCAATCTTCCACCCATCTCCTCTGCTAGCCTGACTCTCCCGTATTTATGGGTTGGCCTCACCACTCTACCAGGGCCTCCAGACGTTGGATTGGTTAGACTCCCATAAACATGCAGCTTTAGGTCTCCAACCTTCCATCCACTGGCTTCTGGACGCATCCGTGGTCCTCCAGAACCAGGTGGAGGCTATAGTCCCAACCTGTTAAGCCATCCAGCTCGACCTGCATTAACCCGACCCAGTTACAGACAGCCCTGCGCTCTCTAGTCCTCTCTGATATCTGCCCATGCTTTCACATAGAGGGCTTGCTAGCCTCCTTGTGATAGTAATAGTTAAATGAGGGGAAAAAGTAAAATTGAGAAAAATCTAATGAAAAAGATAATGTGCATACATACAAGTGCAAACCTATGTAGGTCTTGCAAGTAATTGTAAACAGTGATTACGTCCCTTGTGCTGTGAATGTCAGAGTGGGCAATAATTCTAAGGCTATAATTCATGGTTCTCTCTAAACTGATAACCTGTAAAAGCTTTTAAAGTGTCATCTATGGAACATTTTTGGTACTGTAGTTCATGGATGCAACAGTTTTGAGTCTTGACTTGTTTGGCATCTACTCGGTGCAGATGCATATTTTACCAAAAAATGTGATATTTGATTTTTGTCATGTTTCTTGTGCATAACTGTTAGTGTATTTTGTCCTGGGCAACATAAAGATGTAATTACATAGTTAGGCTGAAAAAAGACAAGCCCATCCAGTTCAACCATTAAAAAAAAAAATGTTATCCTATACCAACAGTTGATCCAGAGGAACACAAAAAAAAACCCAGCAAAGCATGATCCAATTTGCTCCTGCAGGTAAAAAAAATGCCTTTGTGATCCCCCGAGAGGCAATCGGATATTCCCTGGATCAACTTTACCTATAAATGTTAGTATCCAGTTATATTCTATCTATCCAAGAAAAAATCCAGGCCTTTTTAAAGCAATCCACTGAGCTGGCCAGAACCAACTCTTGAGGGGAGTCTATTCCACATTTTCAGAGCTGTGAAGAAACCTTTCTGTGTTTGGAGATTACATTTCTTTTCCTCCAGACATAGAGTGCCCCCTTGTCCTCTGTGATGACCTCAGGGTGAATAGCTCTACACCGAGTTCACTATATGAACCACTGATGTATTTATACATGTTGATCATATCCCCCTTAATCCCCTCTTCTCGAGAGAATGAATTCTGTTCCTCTAATCTTTCCTCATAGCTGAGCTCCTCCATGCCTCTTAATTTGGTTGTCCTCTGTACTTTCTCCAGTTCCCCAATGTTCTTTTTGTGAATTGGTGCCCAAAACTGAACTGCATGTTCCAGATAAGGTCTTACCAATGATTTGTACAGGGGTAATATGATATCTCTCTCTGGAGTCTATACCTCTTTTAACCGCTTCCATACAGGGCACTTTTACCCCCTTCCTGCCCAGGCCAATTTTCAGGTTTCAATGCTGTCACACTTTGAATGACAATTGCGCAGTCATGTACTGTACTCAACACTGTACTCAAACTAAAATTTTATCATTTTCTTCACACAACTAGAGCTTTCTTTTGTTGGTATTTAATCACCTCTGGGGTGTTTTTTTTTTTTTGTTTTGTTTTGTTTTTTTTGTTTTTTGTTTTGCTAAATTAACAAAAAATAAAATAAAAATACATTTTTCTTTGTTTCTGTTAAAAATGTTTGCAAATGAATATTTGTTCTTCATACATTTAGGCCAAGATGTATTCTGCTACATTTCTTTGGTGAAAATAACCCAAATCAGTATTATTTAGTCTGTAGGAAAGTTATAGAGCTCAAAAACTATGGGATATATCTGAAAATTGATCGTTCCTGAAGTCTAGCTATCCTTTGTCGTATCCGACCCTTGGCGATTGCATGGACCGTCACTCGAAAGCGACTTTTTCCATGAATTCTTTTAGCAATATTTTACAGGGTAGGTTGCCAGGTCTTTCTCCAACTCCTACCATGCTGGAAAACCTGCGTGGCCAGGGATGAAACTAGGACAATTTAGACAGGAGCCAATTCACCTACCAGCATGTTTTTGGAGTGTGGGAGGAAACCAGAGTACCTGGAGGAAACCCACGCGAACACTGGAAGAACATGCATACTCCATGCAGGAGGCGCCATGGTTGGGAATTGAACCCATGACCCAATTGCTGCAAGGCAGAAGTGCTAAACACTAAGCCACTGTGCTGCCCTCATTCCTGAAGTATTGACAGCCAATCTATTTTCTTGAGGTCCGAGAATGTCAGAACAGTACAGATATCCCCCAAATGACCCCTTTTTGTAAAGTGGACAGTCCAAAAAACTCGCCATGCC
Source organism: Staurois parvus (assembly GCF_062004578.1). Taxonomy (NCBI): domain Eukaryota; kingdom Metazoa; phylum Chordata; class Amphibia; order Anura; family Ranidae; genus Staurois; species Staurois parvus. The sequence goes on along the minus strand of NW_028318029.1, from coordinate 4,028,131 downwards.
TGTTATGAAATACGTTGAAGTTGTAATTTTTTTGTCATTTTTCAGAAAAAGCAGAAATGAAAAATGATTTTCACTTTTTTTTTTTTTTTTTACATACTGTCACCTGTGCAGTACAGCGTCGTCCTATAACTGGCATGGCGGTGATCAGGGACACTGACTGGTGACAGTACAAAAAAAATTGATTATTTTTTTTATTTTTAATTTTTCTCTTAAGATTTTTTTTTTCATATTACACTATGACCAAAGTAGTACAATGTTACCATAGTAACATTGTACTACTTTGGGGAAGTGATCAGTGTGTATATATATATATTTTTTTTTACACAATTTGCTTATAGCAAAGAATTACTTTGCTATAAGCAAGCATTTACCTGAATTAAATCAATTCATTCAGGGTTTTTTTTTTTTTGTGATTAGCTGTGATTTGGCCACGGCTAATCACATGACACAGCTGGGCTGTGATTGGCCCAGCTTGTGCATGTGATTGCTGTGACCATTCACAGTTAGACACACTTGTATATAATGGATGGCATGAAAGGAAGCCATTCATTGTATATAACTGTCCTGTGACCTGCTGTGATTGGTAACAGCAGGTCACATGGTACTGGCAATGGGGTCGGTACATAGATCTGTCATCGGCCGTTTCCGAGGTACGCGGCCGGGGACAGATCTCGCCACAGCGAGGCCCTGCAGGCATGCGCAATGTGCGTTCCGGAAGGGATGCCATATGGCGGGTGTCGGCAACCCGCGGCTCTTTTTCACCTTTCCTGCGGCTCCGGAGCACACTGCCCACCAGGTGACAGGCAATAGGGTCGGCAAGCCGCGGCTCTTTTAATGCAGATCTTCTGTGTGCCGGGCGCCCGCTGGCAAACATTGGCTGTCAGGTTGTAGGCGGGGCAGCCCGGATGTAGGCGGGGCAGCGTGACGAACTCCTCACCTCTCACAGTCCGCCCTGAAGACCAGAACGGCGCGGGAACCCAGCGAGAGGAACGCGCGGAGCAAAGGTAAGTGAATTCACACAATATGGGGAATGAATTACTATAGGGGGGATGAATTACTATAGGGGGGATGAATTACTATAGGGGGGATGAATTACTATAGGGGGGATGAATTACTATAGGGGGGATGAATTACTACGGGGGATGAATTACTACGGGGGATGAATTACTATATGGGGGATGAATTACTATGGGGGATGAATTACTATGGGGGATGAATTACTATGAGGGATGAATTACTATGAGGGATGAATTACTATGGGGGATGAATTACTATATGGGGGATGAATTACTATATGGGGGATGAATTACTATATGGGGGATGAATTACCATGGGGGATGAATTACCATGGGGGATGAATTACTATATGGGGGATGAATTACTATATGGGGGATGAATTACCATGGGGGATGAATTACCATGGGGGATGAATTACTATATGGGGGATGAATTACTATGGGGGATGAATTACTATGGGGGATGAATTACTATAGGGGGGATGAATTACTATAGGGGGGATGAATTACTATAGGGGGGATGAATTACTATAGGGGGGATGAATTACTATATGGGGGATGAATTACTATATGGGGGATGTATTTTCAGTTTTAAAAATGTTTCTCTCAAAATAAATTTCAATCGTGGTTTTGGCGAGATTTGGCTCAGTCGAAAAAAAAGGTTGCCCACCACTGACCTAAGGCTATGATTGTGATTATGACGATACACTGTGGCCCTGATTAACCCTTTGCTTACTGGGCCCTTAAACCCCCTTCATGACCAGAGCGTTTTTTGCAATATATGCAGTGTCGGATTTGTTTTAAATGTTGCAATGGTTTTGCGGCTCCCAGTCTTTTTTTCCCTCTCGGAAACGGGTCCAAGTGGCTCTTTATGTCTTAAAGGTTGCAGACCCCTGCCATATGGCGTCCACCCGGAGGGACGAGCTGTTTACCCAGCCGCCATTGGACTATAGGCTGGGCGGCAACTAGTTAATACAAGAGAAGATTTTGCTCACTGTAGAAACCGCAGCTTGGCATTGCATGCCATTATTAAGCTGGTGCTCTACCAGAACTCCCAGATCCTTCTCCACCATTGATTCCCCCAGTTGTACTCCCTCTAGTATGTATGATGCATGCATATTCTTAGCCCCCAAGTGCATAACCTTACATTTATCAACATTTAACCTCATTTGCCACATAGTTGCCCAATTAAACAGTGCATTGAGGTCGGCTTGTAAATTGGAGACATCCTGTAAGACATCCTGCACGGTTTGGTGTTGTCTACAAAGACTGAAATGGGATTTTTTAATCCCAGATTAATGTGATGACCACTTCTTTTATTCTGCAGGTTTCTTTTTTCTGAAAATGCATAATGTTTGGGGTTCTAAATCTCATTACTAAGTAATTTCTAGCAAAAGATAGCAGATTTTAACATGCGTGTGAAAAATTTTAAAATTGCCCTGGATGCAAAGTGGTTAAACATTGAGTTTGAATAGTCAATATATTTAAAAATTTGAGCTAAAGGCTCATGTCTTACAGGTTTAGCAGGCAAATATTTTACAGAATATAACAGATCAAAACAATTTAATGTCATGTTTATTTGTAGAACCTGTTTTATTTAAACATAACTTTGACTGCAAAACATTCCTTGATTTAAAAAATGCAGCGCTTTGATGTAATTGTATCTGCTGGCATTTGATTTTTTTTTTCCAGTACTCCTAATATTTTCAAACATTTTTTTTTTAGGCTGTGAATGAGTCGTGTTATCATAATGATGATTCTGTTCTGAAGTCCCTTGTGGAAATTGCTGATACAGTTCCCAAATATTTGAGACCCCACCTGGAAGCGACTTTGCAGCTGAGCTTGAAGGTAGTAATATATCTATGCAATTTTATTACTTAAAAATACATGAGAACATTATGTAATGCTATATATATATATATTTTTTTTTTTTTTCAGCTTTGTGCTGACACAAACTTAAGCAACATGCAAAGACAGCTTGCACTTGAGGTTATTGTCACCCTCTCAGAGACGGCTGCTGCCATGTTGAGGAAGCATACAAGTATTGTTGCTCAAGCAAGTAAGTTGATCTTAAATGTTGTCTGTGTTTTAAGCTTTGCTTATGGAATTGTTTTTATGTGCTTTTGTCTAGTCTTGGTGTTTCGTTAATGAAAAATTTTGCTTTTAGTACCCCAAATGTTAGCAATGATGGTAGACTTAGAAGAAGATGAAGAATGGTCAAATGCTGATGAGTTGGAGGATGATGATTTTGACAGGTATTTACCTATATAGCATGCAAATTGTACTTTTAGTTCCAAAACTTTGGTGTTTGAGAGAGAGAGATGTGTTTATATTCCCAAATGTAGAATGTCTTGTGTGGAACAATACAAAGGTTTGACAGTATAGAAAAAAAACTAAACTGTTCAACATCTCATGTTAAAAACTGGCTTATATTTTATACATTTACAAATGTCAGGGACATCTTAACTGTGTGACATATAGCAGTGAATAAAGTTTAACCACTTTAGCTCCAGGATATTTTACCTGCTTCATGACCAGACCATTTTTTGCTCTTCAGCATTGCGCTACTTTAACTGGTAATTGCACAGTAATGCAACGCTGTACCCAAACAAAATTTCATATCATTTTTCACACAAGTAGATCTTTCTTTTGGTGGTATTTGATCACCACTGGGTATTCTATTTTTTGCAATATAAACGTAATAAGACCAAAAATGTAACAAATTTTTTACTTTGTCACAAAACCTATCCAATTAAAAACAAATTTCATACATTGTGGACAAAATGTATTCTGCTTCATGTCTGATTTAAAAAAAAAAAAAAAAAACCCAGTTAGTGTAAATTAGTTTACGTGAAAGTTATACTGCCTACAAACTATGGTGTATATACTGGACATTTTTTAACTACTAATGGGGGTGATCAGTGACTTATACTGGGACTGTGATAATGCGGCGAGCAATTGGACATTGACGCTGGGGGAACTGCCACTTACATCACCAGTGAAATCATTTCAGCCGTGGAAGGTTTCCCCTCTTCATGACTAGGCCATTTTTTGCTATTAGAAACTGTTGTTTTAATTGCCTGGCCATGCAGCGCTGTACCCAAATTAAATTTAGGTCCTTTTTTTTTTTTTTTCACACACAAATAGAGCTTTCTTTTGGTGGTATTTGATCACCAATGGGTTTTTAATTATTTAGGACATAAATGAAAAGACTACATTTTTTACTTAAAATCCAATAAACTCAAATCTCGTCACAAAATTTAGGCCAAAATATATTCTGCTACATGTCTTTTGGTTAAAAAAAAAAAATCCCAATGTGTATATTCGTTAACCCCTTGACGCCGACTGTAAGAAAATATGCGGCCTCTCGGCGGCTGGGCCTTGACTCTGAGCGACCGCATATTTGCGTACCATTTGAAAACACATATGTGCTGAGTGCGTGCCCTGCACCAGGTATCCTCCTGGTTTAGCCACTCAAAGTCCAGTGATGTACCAGTTCGTTGCTGGTCCTTGTTGGACATTTATGTAACGGCAGAAAACTTGGGCATATGATGTCTGTGAACCAATATGACAGCATGTCATTATTTTTTGTAATGCCCATGTCAAGGGTTAGACCCACAAGATTTAAATTGGTAAACCATGATAGGTTTCCATGCAAATTCCCTGGCAAGAGCTGAATTTGGGTGGGTGGTGCTGTATTGTGCATATAAATTGCTTTGGCCCACAATCATTGATACAAATCTTCCTTGAAAAACAGCTTGCTAAACACTAGTGTAGGTAGCAAACGAGGCTGATTCTGCTAACACTGCGTTTTTGGGGACACTATGCTAAGGAGGCAATAGTATATTTTTGTTTGTCATCAATATATTGATCCGTGCAAACACTATAGTAATGGCAGTGATTAGTGACCTATAGCGTAAGAGCAATTAGCGTGCGGGCAATGTAACACTAGCTTGCCCTGCCTGACAGGGTAGCTTACAGACCCTGATGCTATCTGATGTTGCTAGCGGCAGTAATAAAGTGATCAGTGAAACATTCTATATACTGACACTGTACTAATGGCACTGGTTGGGTGACGGTGATCAAAGGGTTAATAGGGGCAATCTAAGTGTTAAATGTGCTAATCTAATGTATGTAATGTGTAGAATGTAGTGCTTTTACTTAGTGTAGTCTCTTCTCTTCCTGGGGGGGGGGGTGCGTGTGCTCATGCCCGAAAATAGAAAGCGACGCAAGGGTACATCGCTTTGCCCAGAGGCGCCGCTTGCCCACGCCTCACAGGTGGGTGGTTGGCAAGTAGTTAGAAAAAAAGAAAAAACCCTTTCGTAAAAGTAGTTCAGTGTTACCATAGTAACATTGTACTACTCTGGGGGGTTATTGGGGAATTTTTTTTTTTTTTTTTGCTTTGCAGGAGCAATAAAGATAATTGCTCTCACAATGTTTGCTTTGAACTGTCATGAATGGGTTAAGTTCATGACGTTCAAAATACTAGTGATCTGTGGTTGGCTACAGATGATCACATGGTACAGGGTGCAGTGATTGGCCCATGTGAGAGCTGTGGGACAATGACAGCTCACTAGGAAGGGAAGCGCAGCGGTTTATGAATCAGATTGATTCATAACAGCTTTGCTGACATCGTGATCATGCGATCACATGACCATCGGATCCCCTATGGAAAGTGATTATATGTGATTATATGGTGATCAGTGATAATACTATACACGGTCACTGTACTAATGACACTGGCAGGGAAGCATTTAGTATCTAGGGCAATCAAAGGGTTAAATATGTGCCTAACTATGTGTAATGGTGGCAAAATTCTGTTTTGCTCTGTATATTTCCTTGCCCATATGCACTGTTCCCCTTTTTGCTATTTTTAAATGTTTCCTTTTTTGTTTTATATTGTATGTAAAATGTATTTTAATATGCATATATGGCTTTTTTGCTCTTTTTTGAATTAAACAATTTTAATTTTTTTTATTTGGCTTCTAGCAATGCTGTGGCTGGTGAAAGTGCCTTGGACAGAATGGCTTGTGGTTTGGGTGGAAAGATTGTCCTCCCCATGATTAAGGAACATATCATGCAAATGCTACAAAACGGTGAGTTATTTCATAATTTGTGCTAAATATGGTATATTTAGTAAACTGTATGTTACTAAATGTTAATTCTGATTAGACAAGCTAATTCTGTTTCTGATTACTTTGTTTTCAGCCTTTTGTAAGCCATTGAAGCGGGGGTCATTAGGAGAATGTTGTGAATGGTCTTTGTGGAAAATGGGATATTTAAAAGTTGGTGTAGCCACATTCTTTAATTGTACAATTTCCTGTATCCCTTTTACTGCAACCGACATGTCACATGTCAGGGGGGAGGGGGATCGGCTTGGTTAGTTTGCATGTTTGCTACAGGAAATGGGGTGCATGTATACATTTAACAAGCTGTCTGCTTTAAAATGGATCCTTTCTATGGATCTCCATTATATTGTCCATTGGTTTCTATTTGACCAAGTCATTCCACCGAAGAAAGAACAAAGTCAAGAAGTTCAAGCTTTAATATTCATGATTGTTCCAGATTTCGGTGTCTTGATTTTTACTGAATCCAGAAACTGTTGAATAACTTTTTTTTTTTTCAGTAGAGGCAGTTCAGGTATCTGAGATGGTAGTAATGAGCCCATGCCCTATACCTTGCTCTTTTTTTTAGGTTTTAAGGTTTTGTTCGGGTGGTTTTCCTTCCTCCAAGCCAATTGGATCATGGGTTCCTCTCCTCTTCATATTTAATGCTTTTTTCACAACTATTTTAGTTTTGTATAACTCATCGTATGTAGTGATAATTAAGCTCCCTTCCATTTGTAACACACTAAGCTGGAGAGCATTGGTTTCTATTTACATAAATGTGTGGAACAGTGGCTTACTATTTCAAACTATTTTTCTACAGCTAACTGGAAGTACAGGCATGCTGGTCTTATGGCATTATCAGCCATTGGAGAGGGTTGTCACCAGCAAATGGAGAGCATCCTTAATGAGATGGTCAACTTTGTGTTACTTTTTCTTCAAGACCCTGTAAGTATTATATTTTGTCTAGTTAATACAGTGGCAGTTTGTGTCTGGTACAGTTTCATTAGATGGATGTGTTTATCCAGAGCTTGACAAATTTGCTTTGAATCTAGGAGCCAGCTGAAAGTTAGGAGCCATATAATTTTTTTTGTTTTTTTTTTAGAATAGCGCGGGTTGTCCGTGCCCGGGGCAAAGCAACTTTTGGGCGATAAGCTTCACAGATTTGCATAACAGATGTGTTCCTATTGAGGTGGTTCACACACATGCGATCCACATGCATTGTGCCATTAAGAAAAGGGTCTTGTGCGAGTTTGTAGCTGTGCATTCCAGACTCGCAGTTGATAGAGTAGTGGCATGTGGATATAAGTGTTTACATAGGATTGCTATTGACATAGGATTGTTTTTACCTTGAAGTGTATAGGAGGCAACTTTGCATTGAAGTGTATGGGAGGCAGTGTGTGAACCCAGGCACGAGGACTCAATTTCTAGTCGACCTGGTGCCTGGGATTTGTCAAACCTATGTTTTAGCAAGCATCTTAATAATTTTACCGGGTATCAAGGTTATGTAGAAAATCAGAATTTTTTTTTTTTTTTTTCAGCATCCAAGAGTGCGGTATGCTGCATGTAATGCTATTGGGCAGATGGCTACAGACTTTGCACCCGCCTTTCAGAAGAAGTTTCATGAAAAGGTACGAGCAAACCTATGTCTACTGTCGTGTGCATACATTCTGCAAATATATTAGCTTGATGGCTAAGTAAATTCTGTGCTTTTCTTTCTATGATAATTGTAGTTAGGCTGTGCACAGTAATATCAATTAAAAAGGTGAGACAAACCTCAGCATGTTAGGCTTTCATCTAACCAATGATTGCACAACAGTAATCATCAGAAGTATTTGGAAGTGTAAGTTCACCTTTTCAGAAAAAGTGAACTAACATCCTCACCTAACACCACCAAACCATGGCCCCCACTGCATTTACCACTGTGGATGGTTAGCTTTTTCGCTGGCCATGCATTTGCTGCAGCGTTTCAGGTATTTGAAAGCCATGGTCCTCTCTGTTGGATCAGAAATATTGGTCACATGCTGGCACATGACCTTTGACCAAATAAATTGCTCTGATCTGTCCTAGTATCCCTAAGGAAGAAAAAGAAGCCATGGCTTTCAAATACCAAGACCCTGCACAGGCTTTGCAGTCAGTGAAAGCTAATCATCAATGGAGGTAAGTGTGGTGAGGAGCATGTAGGGTGCTCACCTTTTTTTGGAGAGGGAAAGGTGAACTTGCACTAAGATGAACAGTCATACACATTCATAAAAGTCAATTTTGCCATGTATCCAGTTACAATTAATTTACTGCTCAAGCTGTTTTTCTTTTCTAAAGGTGATTGCAAGCCTGCTTCAGACTATGGAAGACCAAGCCAATCCACGTGTCCAAGCCCATGCAGCTGCTGCCCTTATTAACTTTACTGAAGATTGTCCAAAGTCATTACTTGTTCCTTACCTAGATAATCTGGTTAAACACTTGCATTCCATTATGGTCGTCAAATTGCAGGAGGTATGGTTTGCCTGTTGATAAGTTGGTTGTATATTTCTAACACAGGTTTATGTTGAAAGCCAAATCAAACTGTGGTGCCTGATGCTTCTGGCATAATCTGCAAGTATGCCCCCCTCCAGCAATACTCTGATGGTGTTATCTTTCCTAGTTTTCCATGTTTTGACATCTTCAGCTATATTGATTGGCAGGGTTATGATCTAACTCCATTGCATGTGTACAGGTGTTAATCTATCCTGGTACCAAAGGCATGCTGAGACTGGTACTCTCAGCTGTGCATTTGTGATTCAGGGAAAATTCAAGAGACATATTGCTGGTGGGCAGAAAAGCAAATTTTAACATAAACTAAAGAAAGTACCTTATTTTTTGCTCCGTAAGATGCACCTAGGTTTTAGAGGAGGAAAACAAGAAAAAAAAAATATTCTGAACCAATGGACTGCAGACACAGTACAGGAGATGACCAGAGACTGCAGACCTTTGGGGAGCGGAAGCGGGGGGAGCAGGTACCCAAATTTGACAGGTACCTGCTCCCACTTCTTTGGAGTTGTCCTCCCCCCCTGTCTTCTGGGACACGGGACAGGTCCCAGAAGTCTGCCGGACCATTCAAAAAGTGCAGCGCTTCTTGCTCATGCGCAGTGGGCACCCGGCTGTGAAGCTGCAAGCTGTCACACCTGGGTTCCCACACTAAAAATGCCGGCGCCAGAGAGAAGACGATTAGGAAACCGCTGTACCGAGGAACAGGTAGGACCGAGGAGCAGGTTCTGCTGCACAGAAGAGCCAAGCGGCCGGCCCAGTATTCTATCGCGGTGGGAATACCAGGCCGGCCATTCCATATTCACTTCATAAGATGCATAGACATTTTCCCCCAATTTGGGTGGTAAAAAATGCGTCTTATGGAGTGAAAAATATGGTAGGTTCCCGAATAACCTTCATGGGATCTCCTTTAGAAGATTAGAAACTGGTAAGTAAATCTGTAGAGCAACCCAGTATAACCCCTTCCAATCCCATCATGCTCCAGTTTTTTTGCTAGTGTCCTAAGAGAATGGACCTTCTCTTTTCTGGGTGAAGTAAATCATTTCTTTTGACATCTTTTATTTATTTTCTGTATTTGCCCTCTATTCAAGACCTTTAAAAAAAAATTTTGCTAGACTTTCTCAAGTTATTTAACAGACCATGAAAATATTGTTGCCTAAATAGAATACATTAAATGTTTCATTGTATTCATAATTTTTTTGTTTCAGCTAATTCAAAAGGGAACAAAGCTGGTTTTGGAACAAGTTGTGACTTCAATAGCCTCTGTGGCTGACACTGCAGAAGAAAAGTTTGTCCCCTATTATGATTTGTTTATGCCGTCCTTGAAACACATTGTGGAAAATGCAGTTCAGAAAGAGCTTCGGCTTCTTAGGGGGAAGACTATTGAGTGCATCAGTCTTATTGGGCTGGCTGTAGGTAAAGAAAAGGTGGGTGTTCTATGTTGTGGTGTTTGTTTGTTTTGTTTTGTTTTTTTGTTTCAAAACTACAACTCTAGCTGATAGATGTTGTTCATGGCACCTTAAACCCAAGAAGATGATCTTTTGGTGTTAAGTACATCCTGCTTCATTTTGTTAGCACAGACATGTGCAAGTGTTCTTCAATGTACCTCTTATTCTTTTAGTTTATGCAAGATGCATCGGATGTAATGCAGCTTCTGCTAAAAACTCAGACTGACTTCAGCGAATTGGAAGATGATGATCCTCAGGTGTGTTCACAAAATATAAATACAAATCTCATTTCATTATGTTTGGCAACACGTAATCCTTGTGTGCTTATTCACACAGGCTTATTGTAAAATGTATTTAAATTTGAGTCTGTGGGATGTGCTTTACTTATAACTTTGTCTTTCAAGATTTCATACATGATCTCTGCTTGGGCACGCATGTGTAAGATTCTTGGGAAGGAGTTTCAGCAATACCTCCCTGTGGTCATGGGTCCTCTTATGAAAACTGCATCAATTAAACCAGAGGTTGCTCTCCTTGACAGTGAGTTGCATTTACTTAGGATTCTGTTAGCCTCTTTAATCATTGGGTGCTTTGTAGAGGAGTATTTTGACTTTTAAAAAGCTGGGCATACAGTGGGGCAAAAAAGTATTTAGTCAGCCACCAATTGTGCAAGTTCTCCCACTTAAAAAGATGAGAGAGGCCTATAATTGGCATCATAGGTAGACCTCAACTATGAGAGACAAAATGAGAAAAAAAAATCCAGACAATCACATTGGCTGATTTTGGAAGAATTTACTTGCAAATTATGGTGGAAAATAAGTATTTGGTCACCTACAAACAAGCAAGATTTCTGGCTCACAGACCTGTACCTTCTTCAAGAGGCTCCTCTGTCCTGCACTCATTACCTGTATCAATGGCACCTGTTTGAACTTGTTATCAGTATAAAAGACACCTGTCCACAACCTCAAACAGTCACATTCCAAACTCCACTATGGTGAAGACCAAAGAGCTGTCAAAGGACACCAGAAACAAAATTGTAGACCTGCACCAGGATGGGAAGACTGAATCTGCAATAGGCAAGCAGCTTGGTGTGAACAAATCAACTGTGGGAGCAATAATTAGAAAATGGAAGACATACAAGACCACTGATAATCTCCCTCGATCTGGGGCTCCACGCAAGATCTCACCCCTTGGGGTCAAAATGATCACAAGAACGGTGAGCAAAAATCCCAGGACCACACGGGGGGACCTAGTGAATGACCTGCAGAGAGCTGGGACCAACGTAACAAAGGCTCCCATCAGTAACACACTATGCCGCCAGGGACTCAGATCCTGCAGTGCCAGACGTGTCCCCCTGCTTAAGCCAGTACATATCCGGGCCCGTCTGAAGTTTGCTAGAGAGCATTTGGATGATCCAGAAGAGGATTGGGAGAATGTCATATGGTCAGATGAAACCAAAATAGAACGGTTTGGTAGAAACACAACTCGTCGTGTTTGGAGGAGAGAGAATGCTGAGTTGCATCCAAAGAACATCATACCTACTGTGAAGCATGGGGGTGGCAACATCATGCTTTGGGGCTGTTTCTCCACAAAGGGACCAGGACGACTGATCCATGTACAGGACAGAATGAATGGGGCCATGTATCGTGAGATTTTGAGGGCAAACCTCCTTCCATCAGCATGGGCATTGAAGATGAATCGTGGCTGGGTCTTCAACATGACAATGATCCCAAACATACCGCCCGGGCAACGAAGGAGTGGCTTCGTAAGAAGCATTTCAAGGTCCTGGAGTGGCCTAGCCAGTCTCCAGATCTCAACCCCATAGAAAACCTTTGGAGGGAGTTGAAAGTCCGAGTTGCCCAGCGACAGCCCCAAAACATCACTGCTCTAGAGAAGATCTGCATGGAGGAATGGGCCAACATACCAGCAACAGTGTGTGCCAACCTTGTGAAGACTTACAGGAAATGTTTGACCTCTGTCATTGCCAACAAAGAATATATAACAAAGTATTGAGATGAACTTTTGATATTGACCAAATACTTATTTTCCACCATAATTTGCAATTAAATTCTTTCCAAATCAGCCAATGTGATTGTCTGGATTTTTTTTTCTCATTTTGTCTCTCATAGTTGAGGTCTACCTATGATGCCAATTACAGGCCTCTCTCATCTTTTTAAGTGGGAGAACTTGCACAGTTGTTGGCTGACTAAATACTTTTTTTGCCCCACTGTATCTGTTTGTGAAATGCTTTGATATTGAATGTTGCTCTGAGCTCTGTTTCCTTGAAGTGATTGTATAGAGAATGTTTGAACACTAACAAACATTGCATGTACTGCTTGCATTCAGTAATATCTGCTGGTATTTGATTTCCTTTTTCTAGAATGTTTGGTTAGAGCTAAAAATCCAATAGATTATAAATACTTTTAAACACAGAAGTATTCTGGAATGCAGGTTTTGGGATTAATTGAAAAGTACAAGCAGTGGCATAAATAAGTACGATTAGTAGAAAATAAACTGGTCTTAAACCTATGTTCTACATATAGCACTATCCTTTTACAAGTAAAATCCCCACCAAGTCACTATCACAATCCTTCCCCTGAAGTACAAATATCATCAAATAAATCTTACAGTAGACTTGATTTACCCTCTAATAAATATTAGTGTATACAAATAAAATCCAAAACCAACAAAACCAAAAAAAAAAACATCAAAACCCAAAGTCCAAAATAAAATCCCAAAAAAATATATTATTTCAAGAAAAAATCTTTATCTGTAATATCTTAATTCTTCATATCTTCAAACATCTTTGTGATATACTTCAAACCAAATCTTCATATACCTCAAAGGAAAAAAAAACTCAACATGTGTATTATCTTCAAAAAGAGGGGTATATAAGACGTGCCACACGTGTTTCATGCACACAAAAAATTGACGTGCCACCACAACCGTGAAGAGAAATCCCTCAGCCTTAGGAATCAATCCACTGCATACCAATAGAGGAAGTGCATAGTTACCCTCAGAATGGTATCAAGGGTCTGAATACTTCTTTCCAACCTTTTAATATTCCTTCAGCCTTTCCAGCCACTTCCCACAGACCTCATAAACAGACCAGGGATCAATATGTATCATAAAAGCTTATAGCACTTTATTGTAGCAACTTACATTCAAATAAGATGACATCAGCTTCCACACCAAGAACGATTTGTTGGTAAAACGATCCCTGTTGACAAAGTCCGGATGTGACGAAACGCGTCCGGGGCACGTGACGTGGTGACGTAGTGACGCTCTTCCGGAAGTGCGCTGACGGCCATTTTTGATCCTGGTACATGCGGTTGTGGCTCCCTGGAATCCTCATGGGGTTTTGAGGTATTGGGTACCTACCACAGGCGATCTGTTCCCCCTCGGGAGTAGGATGGTGTGGATACCTACACACTTGTGAGGAGAGGCAGGATTGTGAACAAATCGTTCTTGGTGTGGAAGCGGATGTCATCTTATTTGAATGTAAGTTGCTACAATAAAGTGCTATAAGCTTTTATGATACATATTGATCCCTGGTCTGTTTATGAGGTCTGTGGGAAGTGGCTGGAAAGGCTGAAGGAATATTAAAAGGTTGGAAAGAAGTATTCAGACCCTTGATACCATTCTGAGGGTAACTATGCACTTCCTCTATTGGTATGCAGTGGATTGATTCCTAAGGCTGAGGGATTTCTCTTCACGGTTGTGGTGGCACGTCAATTTTTTGTGTGCATGAAACACGTGTGGCACGTCTTATATACCCCTCTTTTTGAAGATAATACACATGTTGAGTTTTTTTTTCCTTTGAGGTATATGAAGATTTGGTTTGAAGTATATCACAAAGATGTTTGAAGATATGAAGAATTAAGATATTACAGATAAAGATTTTTTTCTTGAAATAATATATTTTTTTGGGATTTTATTTTGGACTTTGGGTTTTGATGTTTTTTTTTTTTTTTTGGTTTTGTTGGTTTTGGATTTTATTTGTATACACTAATATTTATTAGAGGGTAAATAAAGTCTACTGTAAGATTTATTTGATGGTCTTAAACCTACCCCTATTAACCCATCCTAAAATTCTGCAAATGTATTTTAATAGTGTAGGACCATGTGTAAGGGTCAAATGTAGGTAAAGATGAAATGTAATTTATTGCTTTAACATGTGTATGATTTGTTTTTTTCCTTTTTCCAACACAGCTCAAGACATGGAAAGCATGGGTGATGATGATGGATGGGAATTTGTCAACTTGGGAGATCAGCAGAGTTTTGGAATTAAAACCGCAGGACTTGAAGAAAAAGCAACTGCATGTCAGATGTTGGTGGGTATTAAGGTTTTTTTAAGTGATAATAAAGGCAGTTGTTTGTTTAAAAAAAAAAAGTCATACTTTCCTGCTCTGTGCAGTGATTTTGCACAGATCAGCCCCGATCCTCCTCGCTGGTCCTCCTTGCCCCTCCCTCCCTGCCCAAGCAGGCTTGCTCCCGAGCCTCTGCTCTCTCTATTCTGACTCTCGCTACACATACCAGCTAATGTAAAAATATGTTTACATTGTTGCTTCTTGTTTTGCATGTGACAAATATACTGTCAAGTAGAACTATAGGCAAAACTTATAGGTTATATGTCGGCTGTCAGATTTTTTTTTTTTTTTTTGGCGTCTGTGTCCCATTAGGGAGATTTACCTGCACTTCCTGTCTCGCAGCCAAACGGGAAGTGAGGAAATCTCTGCAAATTAAGAGAATTCCTTGGTGGCCCCTAGGTCATTGGATGGTTTCCCCTCTATTACTTTTGTGGGGGCAGTCCAAAATTTGGGATTTTCTTTTACTTTCAAATGGTAATGATAAAAAAGAAAAACTGAGAGGATGAATCTCCTTAACGGGAATACAGCAGCAGTAAAAGCTGATAGGTGTTCTAATCCCTCTCCACTCTATCCAAAACTAAAAAAAATGCCTTTAGGTATACTTTAAAGGTAACGTTTTATAGAACAGTGTGTCTAACACTGCCCATAGACTTAAGAAGGGTGGTCATATGTGCACACATGGTAAAATCCTTCAGCAAACAGAAGAGTGAAGAATAGAGCTCCAATGGCGCTGTAGCTTATGTGCAAGGAAACAGTGCTTTATAATTTATCTGGTCAGTGTTGCCATTTAACCGATTGCAAACCATTTTCATCTCTTCAGGTTTCAAAAGGGGGCAGCGAATGTGTGTTGTAATTAGCTAGGTGCTCTGACATGAATATTTTTAATTTTATAGGTCTAACCGAAGGTGTTTTTTTTTTTTTGTCTTTTAGGTTTGTTATGCTAAAGAACTGAAGGAGGGCTTTGTTGAATATACAGAGCAAGTTGTAAAACTGATGGTCCCACTGCTTAAATTTTACTTTCATGATGATATCCTTTTTAAATTCAAATTGCAGTAGCGCCTTTTTTATTCCTACTGCAACTACTGTTTCTTGGCCAATTTAGGATTCTAGAAAAATGTCTATAGAGAAAAGGAGTCGATTGGCCTTCTGTTTAAAACTAGTGGTGCACCGAAATGAAAATATTGGTACTGAAACTGAAAATTGAGGTTTCAGTTGGCCGAAAAGCAAAACGGACCGTTTTTAAAAATGAATGTTTTGAATGAATTGTTTTTTTTTTTTTGTAAAAGATGTTATGCCGAATCAATAGGTACCAAACATGTCATACTTTAAAATTGCACATGCTCGTGGAATGGCGTCAATCTACGGTACTTAAAAATCTCCACGGGTGGCAATTTGCAAATGTCTTCAGGTTACCAGTGTAAAGTTTACAGAGGTGGTCTAGTGCTAGAATTATTGCTCTTGCTCTGACGTTCGTGGCGATATCTCACGTGTGGTTTGAACACAGTTTACATATGTGGGCGAGGCCTACATATGTGTTCACCACTATGTGCAAGCACGGGGGGGACGGGGCCACTTTAAACTTTTTTTTTTTTTTTTTTTTTTTTTACACTGTCCCTTTTAAATAAAAAATGTTTAATCACTTTTATCCGATCACAAGCAATGCATGCATTCCTATCACAAGGAATGCATGCATCCCTTATAGAAATATGTAGTGACAGGTCCTCTTTATGGAGAGATATGTTGTCAATAAGACCCCACATCTCTCCTCTAAAATGTAAAGCATTAGATCAAAAAAAGTATTGATCTAGTGCTTTAGCCACTTGCCCTCTTGAGGATTTACCCCCCTTCCTGACCAGTCCATTTTTTGCATTACGATGCGTTACTTTAACTGACAATTGTGCGGTCATGCAATGCTGCACCCAAATGAAATTTCCATCTTTTTTTTTTTTTTTTTTTTTTTTTTTAATGCTATTAAAAAAGCGGACAATTTTGAGAAAAAAAGACAATATTTATGACTTTTTGCTATTAAACTTGTCCAGTAAAAAATTTTTTAACAAATTTCTTCCTAAATTTAGGCCAAATTGTATTCTGCTACGTGTCTTTGCTAAAAAAAAAAAAAAAAAAGTCCCAATACATGTAAATTGGTTTACGTGAAAGTCATAGCGTTTACAAATGGCGGTATAGATACTGCAATTTTTTTTATTTTTACTAGTAATAGTGGCGATAGCGGGACACTGGTGGGCATATTCTGGCACTGGAGGGAACTGACTTGTCACTGACATCCCCAGTGATGTAGAAAAAAAAAAAAAGCACACTGTACTAATGGCACTGGGCAGGAAGGGGTTAACATGAGGGGTGATCAAAGGGTTAACTGTGTGCTGTTTCACTGTAAGCTCTGTGTTAGTGCATCACTGTAATCACACTGCTTTGGATGGCTGTGTACAGCACAGCCATCCAAAGCAGCGTGCACGAGCTGACGGAGGAGAACTGTATTGTTTACGTACAGTTCTCCGCCCTGTCAGAGATGCTCATCAATCACTGGGCGCTGGTGAGTCATCACCGACTGGGATCTGGTGATTGGTGGTGCAGGTAGGGAGCGATTCTCGCGCGTACCCCCTACCTGGAAATGCAAAATCACACACACATGATTTTGCGCACCCATGCTGCCCTGTAGCAGTATATCTGCTATAGGGCGGTCGGGAAGCTGTTTAAGAAAAAAAAGGCCTTGTTTACAAAGCGCTGAAACGAGAAGTGACGTCGCTCTGGTCCTCTAAGGGCATAAAGATGAGTGGAGGCCATCTTTCCTTCACATATCTATGCCCAGCGCCGGGATCGTTCAGTGGTTTTTCAGGAAAGGGGGTGGGGTCATTTTCGACACCTGTATTGGTGCTTATTTTTATATCTGCCAAAGGCCAATAGGGGTGTTTTTGGACGAAACGTTTCGGCCACCGAAATTTTGGTGCATCCCTATTTAAAACCTTAAGTACCTCTGTTTAAAAAAAAAAAAAAAAAAAAAATACAATTTGTAATTGTGCAATATTTTTCGAAATGTGTTTTCTCCCTAACTTCATACGCGTCAGAGTTGCTGCTGCAGAGTCCATGCCATTGCTTTTGGAATGCGCCAGGGTGCGTGGTTCTGACTACCTGACACAAATGTGGCACTTCATGTGTGATGCTCTGATCAAAGGGATAGGAACAGAGCCTGATTCAGATGTTCTTTCAGAGATTATGCACTCTTTTGCTAAGGTGAGTCTGCTTTTTTTATTTTTCCTTTTTTGTTTTTTTTTTTTCCCTATCCACAAGAATGACAGACTATAGTGAGAAGCCATAGTGCAAAGTTCTTGAATTTTAAATACATGAATGTGCAATTGCAGCAGTTTTATTTATAGGGACAACCCAGAGCTGTTTTACCATTACTTGGCTACATAGTCACTAAACAGAATTAGTGTAAAGGATTTCTGATATAAATAACTTTTCAAGCTGGTGACTTATTAGTAAAGTTTATTTTTAGGACACTGATTTGCTGAGCAGTAAACCATAGATAGGGATTTTTGAATGCTTTGTTTACATACATTTTTGAAGATTCTGTTTTTTTGGGTAGTGCATTGAAGTTATGGGTGATGGATGTTTAAACAATGAACACTTTGAAGAGCTTGGAGGAATCCTCAAAAGCAAATTAGAAGAACACTTTAAAAATCAAGAATTAAGACAAGGTAGGATTCCATGTTGCAGCAAAGTGGTTTGCTTTAAATGTCTTAATAAGCTTTGTTCATACACCTTATGTTTTAATACATATCTTGGTTTGTGCATTGAATGCTATGCATTGCTTTAATGTTTAGTTTGCAGGCAAAGCAAGTGGTTTTGATTGGTGCTACATTACAAAATTAATTTTATTTGCACATTCTCTAGTGCCCATCTGCATGTAAATATGCTTGTTGTACTTGAAGAGGAAAATAAAAAGGATCCCCGAAACCCACCTATCCAGCAGCATATACTTTTCACTCATTCCTGTGCTTCTCCATTTTGGTTTCTGAGCGTAAAGTAAAATACTCAGCATTTATGGATATGAGTGAGCATGTGACTTGCTCTCCATCTGACTCTTGTCTAGTGGAATCACAAGGTGGTGGAGTACAAGGCAAATATATGCTGCTGGGAAAAAGGGTAGCTAAATGACCCTTTTTTTGATTTGCACTGTATAGGTAAAGGAAAGAATCCCTTAAAAGCTGGAAGTGAAAAAGTCCATGGTCATTCGCTTTCTATTTAACCAGTTTCCGGGCACGGGTAAGCTGAATCATGTACAGTTAGGTCCATATATATTTGGACACAGGCACAATTGTAATACTTTTGACTCTGTATGCCACCAGAATAAAATTAAACAATCCAAATGAATTTGAAGTGCAGACTTTGAGCTTTAATTCAAGGGTTTGAACATAAATATCAAGTAAAAATTTTAGAAACTGCAACCATTTTTATACACAGTCCCTCCATTTTCAGGGGCTCAAATGTAATTGGACAAATGAACATAATCATAAATAAAATGTTCATTTTGAATATTTTGTTGAGAATCTTTTACTGGCAATGACTGCCTGAAGTCTGGAACCCATAGATATTACCAAAGACTGGGTTTCCTTTTTTCTGAAGCTTTGTCAGGCTCTAACTGCAGCTGTCTTCAGTTGTTCTTTGTTGGTCTTTCTGCCTTTAGTTTTGCCTTCAGCAAGTGAAATGCATGCTCAATTGGGTTGCGTTTAGGTGACTGACTCAGCAATAGCTAAATATTCCACTTATTTTCCTTCAAAAGCTCCTTGGTTGCTTTTGCAGTGTGTTTTGGATCATTGTCCATCTGTACTGTGAAGCGCCGTCCAATCACCTTTGCTGCATTTGGCTGAATCTGGGCTGACAGTATATCTCTAAACATTGCAGAATTCATCCGGCTGCTTTTGTCTTCTGTCACATCAATAAACGTCAATAACCCATTGCCACTGGAAGCCATGCATGCCCATGCCATCACACTACCTCCACCATGTTTTACAGATGACGTTGTGTGCTTTGGATCATGAGCTGTTCCAAGCCTTCTCAACACTTTTTTGTCTTCTGGTACAGATTAATCTTAGTTTCATCCGTCCAAAGAATGCTTTTCCAGAACTGGTCTTGTTTTTTTTTATGTTTTTGGCAAAGTCTTATCTGAGTTTTCTATTCTTCAGGCTTTTGAATGGTTTCCACCTTGTGGTGAACCCTCTCTATTTGCTCTCTTGGACTCTTCTCTTGATTGTAGACTTTGACAATGATAGGCCCTCCTGGAGAGTGTCCTTCACTTGTCTGGATGTTGTGTATGAGTTTTTCTTTACCATAGAGCGGATCCTGCTATCATCCACCATCGTTTTCTTCAATGGATGTCCATGCCTTTTTATGTTGCTGAGCTCACCAGTGCGTTCTTTCATCAGAATGTACCAAACTGTTGATTTGGCCACTCCTAATGTTGCTGCTATCTCTCTGATGGATTTGTTTCATTTTTGAAGCATTACAGTGGCCTGTTTCACTTGCATGGGTAGCTCTTTTGAATGCATGATGTAGGTTCACAGCAGTAGATTTCAAATGAAAATACCACTCATAGAATCAACTCCAGACCTTTTACCTGCTTAATTGATGAAGAAATAATGGAGTAGCCCACACCTGGCCATGAAACCGCTTTTGATTCAATTGTCCAATTACTTTTGGTCCCTTGAAAGAGGGGGAATGGCTATTATTAACCTCTTCACGCCGGCTGCACACAAATGTGCTGTCAGGGCTCCAGGTATGACCAGAGGTGTGTGGACTGACACAGGGAAACGCAGGCTTCAGGTATAGTGTAAACAAGACAATTTATTGAAGACTAAACACAAACGCAGTGCAAGGTAAACATAACACTGTGCAAACAACCCACACCCAACAGATAACCATATATACAATCAAACGTAGTCGGGCAGACTGGGTCGGTAGCAAATGGTACCAGGAGCGAGCGGAAGAGTGGTCAGGAATAGCCGAGGTCAGGACAGGCGGAGTTCGTTCAGAATCAGGATCAAAGCAGAGTCAGGATCAGGCAGGAAGCAGACAGGATGCAGGTACAGGGGCTCATGGGAAACATACACCAAGGCACTGACTGCAGGTCTGGCCATTCCTTAAATACACCACCTGCAATCAGCCTCAGGTGATGGCTGACTGCAGGAGTGAGCTTCTGGTTGCTGAGAGCACCAGCTGGCGAGCCCTGGTACTGCAGCCCACACGGCAGATGAGTCCCACCACTAATGGTGAGTCCATTCCTGACATGTGCGGCCTCCCGGCGTCTGGGCCTGGACGTTGAGCGGCCACACATGTGTGTGCATTTAAGAAAAACATATGCACTGAGAGCACGCGCCCTGCGTGCTCCCAGCACACATGTCTGGTACTCACGGAAAGGTCCCAATTTCCTCTTTCGATCAGGACCTTTCCAGACCATGTGACGGTGAATCACAGCGGTCACATGACCCTAAAACCCTGCCCCACCTCCCAGCTTCTGAAACCCTTAAAGGACCGGGAGGCGCCGGTGCCAAGGGGTTAAGAGCTATAATTCCTAAACCCTTCCTCCAATTTGGATGTACATACCCTCAAATTAAACTTGAGAGTGTGCACCTTCAGCCCATATCCATTATATAACTAAAGCTTGACTATGTTTTGGTAAATACCTGAAAAAAACTAAAATTGTGCCTGTGTCCAAATATATATGGACCTAACTGTACATCATCCAGCCGTTTGCAGCTCCGAGTATGCGGCCGACCTGAGTGGCCAGGGGATCATGGTTGTTTTATTGGTTATGTTTTATAATAGAATGTAGAAAATAGTGTTTTGGGTTTTTTCAAAATTTTGGTATTTTTTCATTTTATATAGCAAAGAATAAAAAACCCTAGTGGTGATCAAATACCAGAAAGTGTAAAATATTAGAAATATCTTGCGAGCCAGAAAATGAACAAAAACTCCTTATTAATACACTCTAATGCTGGATCGCAAACCTCTAGCACATAACTACCAATGTGATAAACCGCAAAAAATAAATCTATAGTGTTGCGCTCCCAATCCTTAAATCAATATTTTGTTATTTGAATATGATCTCTATAATAAAGATCACAATAATTAAGAATGATGTGTGTAAATAAACATAAATACTAATATTCTTAAACTTTGAATTGATACAAATAAGTAATGTGCATGAAAAATGAACAATGACAATAAATCACTAAAAAATATTTAAATAAATATAAAAAATAAAAAATAAAATATAAAGATAAAAATAAAGATAATGTCCCAAAAAGTGACTTTGTGCTGGAAAATCTTCAATCTAAAATAATTGTAAATCGGTGACTGCTTGTGAATCCTCCCTCCAGTGAAGATGTGCGCTCACCTCATGAGAAGCCTGCAATTAGGCTATAAAAGCTTGCGGTTCACCTCCTTTGGAACCTACTAGTTTGGAACTCCTGCTTGAAGATAGGATGAATCTCCTCTCCAGAGGGTGCAACTCCTCTATACTTTCATCTCCATGCGATTCTCCACATATAAAAAAGATCTCGACATGGTGCTTTATCTTTTATATAAGTATGCCTTTTATTTGCTTATGATATGGCACTCACATATAAAGTGTGCGGATAGTGGTAGCACAAATGCAATCCCAAACCGCCGTTGATTGTCGGAGCTGTGTACTCGTGGTCCGGCAAACAAACTGACTCCCTCCGAGTGACGTTGCAGTCCCACCCCTACGCGTTACGCCACTGGTCACGTGTCTTCATCAGGGGGATTTGATCATCATCAAATCCCCCTGATGAAGCCACGTGACCAGTGGCGTAACGCGTAGGGGAGGGACTGCAACGTCACTCGGAGGGAGTCAGTTTGTTTGCCGGACCACGAGTACACAGCTCCGACAATCAACGGCGGTTTGGGATTGCATTTGTGCTACCACTATCCGCACACTTTATATGTGAGTGCCATATCATAAGCAAATAAAAGGCATACTTATATAAAAGATAAAGCACCATGTCGAGATCTTTTTTATATGTGGAGAATCGCATGGAGATGAAAGTATAGAGGAGTTGCACCCTCTGGAGAGGAGATTCATCCTATCTTCAAGCAGGAGTTCCAAACTAGTAGGTTCCAAAGGAGGTGAACCGCAAGCTTTTATAGCCTAATTGCAGGCTTCTCATGAGGTGAGCGCACATCTTCACTGGAGGGAGGATTCACAAGCAGTCACCGATTTACAATTATTTTAGATTGAAGATTTTCCAGCACAAAGTCACTTTTTGGGACATTATCTTTATTTTTATCTTTATATTTTATTTTTTATTTTTTATATTTATTTAAATATTTTTTAGTGATTTATTGTCATTGTTCATTTTTCATGCACATTACTTATTTGTATCAATTCAAAGTTTAAGAATATTAGTATTTATGTTTATTTACACACATCATTCTTAATTATTGTGATCTTTATTATAGAGATCATATTCAAATAACAAAATATTGATTTAAGGATTGGGAGCGCAACACTATAGATTTATTTTTTGTGGTGATCAAATACCACCAAAATAAAGCTGTCCTTGTGTGGAAGAAAAAAAATATACATTTCATATGGGTTCAGTGTTGCATGACTGAGCTATTGCCAGGTAAAGTAGCAGTCTGCTGAATAGCAAAAAATGGGACTGGGCATGAAGGCGGTAAAACTTTCCAGAGGTCAAGCAGTTAGCTTGCATTGTACAAGTTAAAAATAAAAACATGATTAAAAAGCACAGCCTGTTACAGTAATTCATTTTAAACAAATATAATGGCTTGAGAGTGCTATAACCTTTGCAACCATTGCACAGGACACAGGCAGAGTATTCATACAGCATAGGTTATTGGCATGTACCTTCAACTGATTGGACACTGGCAAAGCTTTAGAAAGGGCTAAAATAGGAGCTTTTGTGCCAGTTTGAACCGCATCTAATCCGCTTGACAAGTGAAAAAAAAACATTGCTTCCTATAGTTCCTGTTCACATATATCTGGGGCACTGGCGGTGAGGTTTCAGTGCAGTTTGAAAGAGTCATGTACGATTTCTGAGCAGTGCCTTCAGGTTCAGGTGTGGATTACAGGCTATTGACTTTTATGGGAACCATTTGTAAACTGAATCTGCTGTAAATCTCTGCCCCATCCTTGCTTTTAAATTAATTTGCCAGCTTTAAATTTAAAACTGATTTAATGACAGCCTTGCACCAACTACAAGTAAGGTTGTACCAGTTACTTGGAATAATAGTTTCCTGGTTTCTGTTCAAACCTATTCATGGTCCCATACCAAATGGAGGAATCTGCCCAGTACTTGACTTAAAACCTCTAAACATATTTTTGCATACTGAAAAGTATGGTTCTTTGATGAGAATTTTTGGCATTAGATGTACAAAATGCTCATCTACACATCTCCATCTCCCCCTCACTTCAGCACATTCTGTATATTCTGTAAGAGAACAGCATTTCCAATTTGTAGCCCTACCAATTGAGCTCTCCTTGGCACCCGTAGTGTTCACAGAAGTTGACTCTTCTACAAAGCCATGGCATTCGTGTTACAGGCTATATCTGGATGACCTATTGCTGGAGGACTCCTCAGTCATAACCCTGTATGCTAACATTCAGTTCCAGTTCACACTATGCTGTCCATGTTAAAAATAACGTGATTCTCTGCAGTGCGATTTGTGCCCATTTATTTTTTTTATGGCCCAAATCGCACCACACCCACATAAAAAAGGTGCATGTGCCTTTTTTTGAACTCTACCAAATGGACCTGGTTTACTTGCTCAAGTCCCTCCTCTTTCCTGTTTCTCAGTATCACTGGCTTAACGGCATGGCTGTTGAAACTCAAGTCTTAAATGATAGGTGTAATTCTGACTCTTATCCCCACCTTGCTCAGAGAAACTTGTCTGTTAAATACTTTTGTTCTGTCTCTCCAATCTAAGCATTGATAGTGTGATCTCTGTAACTTAAAGTTGTGATGAGATAGCGATAACGTCAACCTCCGTTGGATACCAAGTGACTCAATCGATAAGACATCTTGTAGATCTTGTGAAGTTTATTCCATAAACTGAGAGAATCTTACAATGAACATTCGATAGGTCAAAAGATAATGTGATCTACTTTGACATGAGGCTAGAAGCTGCAATGCATTTCTGGGAAAGGGGGAGAGCTATCTATACAGCATTAACTTTACTAAACCAAAGGAAAAGGAGGTGCAGAAACAAAATATAAAAAACACCTAAAGGCATATGACAGTCATGTGAAACATGACGACCTTATCTTGGAGTACAGAACAGGGCACTCCACTATGCTGTTAACTCCTTGTTGATTTGTGTAAAAACTAAAAAAGGAGTTTCTTGGAATGGGCTTATGAGTGTGTCGGGCTGCCCTAACTAATTTTTTTTCATTGTCCAGTCACCTGAAAGTAGCCTGCATATAACCTGTGGGCTATGAATACAAGTCCTGTACTGCATTCCAAGATGAGGAATCTACAAGTCAAAATTATTTTTTTTTCTTACCGTAGTCCATTGAGGGACACATATCCCACCCTTGTTTTTTCACTAAACCGAGGTATGCTGGGTAGAGGAAGGGTTATACAGGGGATGGCTTATTACTTTGTTTGCCAGTGTTCTGACTTCTTGGGAGGTGGCAGTATAACTCAATTGTAATTTCAGTGTCCCTAAATGCACTACATTAAATCTTTTATGGCAAGTACAAAACTGTATTTTCAACAGTTATCTACGATTTCTAATGATGTATGCAGTCTGTTTTGATAGTCTTGTCAAAAGTATCATTGTATAATACATTTTAATTATTTTTTTTTAGTAAAAAGACAAGATGAAGATTATGACGAGCAAGTCGAGGAGTCATTGCAAGATGAGGTAGGTTTTAATTCTATGCTGAGAAACCTATAGACATCTTACCATAGGGCCCCTCTCTAAGTGTCATTGTAAGGAAAGCAAAGACCCCAACCTTTGAGTGAATTGAAATAAGGGGGGAGTGGATGGAGGGAGCATTACCAAAAGCTGGATGGTAATATTGAACCTTTCTTGTAATGATACATTGGATGGCACCCTCCTTCTTTTTTTTTTTTTTTTTTTTTTATGCTAAACCGCAGGAACAGAAAAATGCTTTTGACTCCAGAACAATGTAAAGGTGTCTGAAACTAATTAGTTTAGTTACAGAAAAAAATTGTCATTTATTTGCACAATTGTATCAATTAATCTCTGTATTGTCTAATGTGTGAAATTTAGTTCCTATAATTTTGCTCAAACCAATGACCATAATGCAGCAGTTTTTATTGAATACTGCAATCAAGAAAATGCTGAATTATGGTCAATAGAAGGAGCTGCTGATCATGGGAATTGCATGGAAAATGGCATTTTGCACACTGGAAACACATTGTTCATGTTGGCTGTGCGAATGCCAACACATTCTCACAGTGCGGTTTATTTGTAAATAGGCCTGTAAGAGTTCCTCTTTATGCAGTTATTAGTACTTCAGGGCTTTTTTGCCAGTGTCTGTAAGGTAATGGTCACTAATATGCTGCATGTGCTCTTGGAGCATAGTTAAAGGTCTGGTTGTGCTGAGAATCAAGAACTTCAGTCAGATCCATTCAAAAAGATGTTAGCCAAAATGGTTGGTACCTGAGCCTCATTGGATAGGAGAGAAGAATCCTTGAGCCTGCTTTGTGTCCTGTGATGTATTGTAAGAAATGGATTTTACAGGTAAGTATGTAGAAAAAATAAATGTATTATCCTAAGGAGAAGGTACTTCACTCTTTGGATGAACAAGCTTTTCATGTTTGTCAACATCTTTGTTTCAGCATCTTGATTCCCTGTTTGTTTTGCTTGGGGGCCCTCACAGGGGTCAGGCTGCTTGATTAATCACTATTTATAGGTGAAATAGTCATATTTTTTCTCTCATGCCCATGGTATCAAGGGCAAGGTTCTTCCTTTCCCAGTTCAGGTCAGTTGCACCAAGAGCATCAGGGCTTCCTGGTCTGTTTAGCCATCAAGCTTCTGTTTTTCAAGTTTAACCGCTTCCCGACCGCCCTATAGCAGAAATACTGCTACAGGGTGGCACGGGTGCGCCAAATCACGTATATATACACATGATTTTGCATTCCCGGGTAGAGGTCGTGCGCACACTATCCACACCGCCATTCGCGGCTGTCAGTCACCGGTCCCAGACGGTGATTACTCGCCGGCGTCCGATTTACGGGGATCTCTGATGGGGAGTAGAGCTATTTTGTTTACTAAAAGTTCTACTCCCTTTCAGCTCGGGCACACTGCTTTGGATGGCTGTGCACAGCCATCCAAAGCAGTGGGATTACAGTGAAACACACTGAGACCGCCCCCTAGTAAAACACTCCCAGCACACAGGTAACTCTTTGATCGCCCCTCATGTTAACCCCTTCCTGTCCAGTTCCATTAGTACAGTGTCAGTGCTTTCTTTTAGCACTGATCACTGTATTGGTATCACTGGGGATGTCAGTGACACCAAGTCAATTCCCCACCAGTGTCAGAATGTCTGCCGCAGTCCCACTATTGCCACCATTACTAGTAATAATAAAAAATCCCAGTATATATAACACCATTGTAATAGCTATAACTTTCATGTAAACCAATTAATTTACACGTATTGGGATTTTTTTTTTTTTTTTGCAAAGACATGTAGCAGAATACATTTTGGCATAAATTTATGGTGAAATTTGATTTTTAATTTTTTTTACTGGACATGTTTAATAGCAAAAAGTTAAAAATATGTTTGTTTTTCGAAAAATTGTTCTTTTATTCTTTGTGCTATTTAAAAAAAAAACTGCACAGGCGATCAGATACCACCAAAAGAAAGCTCAATTTGTGGGTGGGAAAAGGACATAATTTCATTTGCATGCAGCGTTGCATAACCGAGCAATTGTGAGTTAAAGTAACGCAACACCGTAAGGCAAAGAATGGCCTGGTCAGGAAGAGGGGTAAATCCTCAAAATGGCAAGTGGTTAAGACTTGCTACCTGGTCTTCCCTTCACATGTTTACCTAGATTCACCAGATAGATATTTGTCTCTCTGGACACCAGCTTTGGCCAGGAGATCTTGCAGGTGGCTTTGTAGTTTGGTCTCCCCCCAATCCCGATTTGCTTTTGTGCAGGTATATACTAGTTGCTTTGTTGACCAATCATGTTTAGTGCTTAGGGACATCCCAAGTAGTCATGAAGTTCTCTGTGTCATTTGATGTAGGCTTAAGGCGTAAGAAATTTTGGATTTTTGGTTTAACTGTAAAATCCTTTTCTTGGAGTACATCATAGGACACAGATGCCTCTCATGTCTGTTCCTCATTGGTTGCTACAAAACTGAGGCTTGGCCAGGCATAACCCCTTCTCTGGCAGGGGTCATGCCTGGGCAAGGGAGCCTTTTTTTTTTTTTTTTTTTTTTTACCAGTGTCTGTTTACCTGAAGGTGGCCACATATCCCAGTCATAAATATGTATTCCTTTGATGTACCCCAAGAAATGGATTTTACAGGTAAACCAAAATTCAAGTTTTTCGACATTGGTGTGTTATATGCATGCAGTACCCTTCCATCCTTTTTGGAAACGTGATGCAAATCGCACTAAAATGTAGCTTTAAGGATTTATCTTAAGATAGACATACAGTGTGTGTGTGTTATTTCAATGAATACATATGAAGTTGGTAATTGTAGCAACATAATCCCATTGATACACTTTTTATAGCAGCGGTTACTGAGGAATTGTGGGCAGACACCCTACTTAATTTTTACTTTTAATGTTTGTAAGCAAAACATGCATCAATGAGGTGGAATGTGAAACTTGTATTAACTATTCTAGAAACATTGAGTTTTCTCTTTATTTTCTCAGGATGACAACGATGTTTATATTTTGACTAAAGTCGCTGACATTTTGCACTCGATATTCAGCAGCTACAAAGAAAAAGTGTTGCCGTGGTTCGAACAGTTGCTGCCATTAATTGTCAATTTGATAGTAAGTTTAACCTTTAATTTGTTTTATCAAGACCTCTTCTTCTCAGCTCATACCCCTGTTTGTACCTGCCAATACATGCCAGTATGATAGTTAATCTCTTGTTTTGTGAGTTAAAGCTGCTCACGGTAGCTGATTCACACATGTGCAGATTGAAGCTCAGGTTTCGCAGCTAATTGATACAGTAGTTGTTCAGAGGTTCACATCGGGTTCAGGACAGGATCAGCTCAGGTTCTTATTTTGTTCACACATGCGGTTAGGAACAGTTACCATAGAGGTCAATAGCCTGTAATCCGCACCTGAACTAGACCGCATTGCTCAGAAATCGGAATGATTCTTTTCAAAACCGCATTGAATCCGCACCGCCAGTGCATCGAACATGTGAACAGGCACCATAGGAAGCAATGTTTTTTCACATGTCATGCGGATTGGATGCGGTGCAACCACATCCAATCCACATATATGTGAATGGGCACTGACAGTTAATCCAGGCAACAGCTGTTTCCTGACAGTCTGCTAAAATGTATATGAACACTGATACAATAGAAATCTAGGGTGACAGCAGAAAAAAGACCAAGTGGTGCATCGAGTCTGCCCAATTTTTACTTTTTTTTTTTTTTTTTTTTTGTGTCTAGCATGTTTGATTCCGCTTTCTCTTAACTGACTCACTACCTCTGTTGGAAGTCTCTTCCTAGCATCAACCACTCTTGCGGTAATATAATACTCTCAAAGATTAGTTTTGGTAAATTCATAATCCATTTTTTACCTTGGTCTGGTGAGATTTTCTTGACCAAATCTTTAACTGGGTCATAATGCTCCGTTCTCACTTTACATGCACGCATAATATGTTTGTGATCAGCT
Source organism: Staurois parvus (assembly GCF_062004578.1). NCBI lineage: Eukaryota > Metazoa > Chordata > Amphibia > Anura > Ranidae > Staurois > Staurois parvus. Next base: position 3,998,777 of record NW_028318029.1, on the reverse strand, counting down.
CTGTAAGTAGTGGTGTATTACCAATACTAGGGCTATTATATACTGAAAGTGTTATTTTAATCAGCCCTTATAAAATTCAGTGTAAAAGTCAATTCACAAAGGGAACGACGCATATCTCCCCTTAAAAGGAGTTACTAGAAGTGGTGATAAAACAAGAAATGATTTCTGAGAAAATGGGACTTGATAGATTAATATTCACATCCTGTGAAAAAAAAATTAGGATTGCACATCTTGGTGACATTTACTCTCACCACTTTATTAGGTACACCTTTTCAAAGGCTTTCCTTCTACAGGGTAAACTCCAGACTCTGCTTCCAATCTTGGCCTTTTACAATCAAGGGACCAACCAACCCTGAGGTTTTTGGTGCTTAATGGTGCAGCTCAACATGCTGACAGCATGTGACAGGAAGAAGCAGTCATGTACCATTCATAATATATAATGATAAACACAGCACAAAAATATAACAGTAAAGTCCACAATGTTATATATTTTGTACATTCAGTGCTCCAATAAAGGATTACGTGCAAAAATAATAATTTCACCACGTAGTGCTCAGTGGACTTTCCCTTATGTTTTCAAAACTCACCAGATATGATGGACTCCTAGCTTTTTGGGCTTAAGAGTCAAAAACGCTTATTTCTGGTAGAAAGTGCTCTCAGAGAGATCCAAGATTCAATAGTGTCAGACCCATGGTAGCTGCAATTCATCAATATGTTCCATAATTCACCATGCAGGCAATAGAGGAAAGCAGAAAGGAAACTAATAGTGTAATACTGTTGAGCGATTTATTCAATAAAACTAGCGATACATATTACACTCACATTTGATCAGCAATATATCAGCCTTATGATCATGTTCCTTATTTGGCCTCACAGGTCTGTGAGGACGCCCTGGAGGAGGGTCGAAATGCATTGACCCATTTTCCGGTTTTGGTGGTTTTGTGGGACGTCACGTCCGGTGAGTGGAGCGCATGTGAATTTGCGGTGCTCCGGAACCATCTTTATCACTGTATACCTTTGAGACCAAATAAGGAATATGATGGTGGTGGTGGAAACTATGTAGACTTCTAGGTTCAACAACAAACTGAGCCGGTATACCTTACATGTCCAGGGACCCTCTAGCTTAATTGGGGCCTGTCAGATTCTAGTATCTCTACGCTTTTAAAAGCTAGGAAATTGACTTCTGCCAGTGCCTACCATTGCACCTGGAGGGCATATTTCTCTTGGTGTAAGACTAGGGAATTTCATCCCAGTAAGTCCTCTATGGGACTAATCTGATCCCATCTCCAGTATGGTCTGGATCAGTGGTTGGCTTTAAGTACCATCCAGAGTCAAATCTTGGCCTTTTAGATTTTTTTTTTTCTTTTTTATCCTGCTTGCTTCCCACTCCCACAGGGTAACAGGGTGTCTCTCATATTATGCTTCCTGTATATTTCTCAGTTTCTTGGTGGGATCTAATTCTGGTTCTGTTGGTTCTTCAGAAACAGACCTTTGACTCAGGGATATTCCTTTGTTTACTTTTACTACTCAAGGTTTCCTCTCATTGCCTTCACTTTGACTTGGCAAGTCTGGGTTAATTATCACTCCATTATGTGGGTGCAGTATGGGTCTCTCTGAGCTACAGTCCCCTTTTGACAGTTTGATTCCTTGTTGATTCCTAAAGGTCCCCGTAGGAGACAGCCTGCTTCCCATTCCAATATTGCCAGATGAATTTAAGAAAACATTATTTAAGCCTGTGACCTCAAGGGTATGGTTCCACATATTCTTTTCAAAGTACTCTCTAACAGATCACTTAGTGCTGCTTGTGTTTTTCGGCATTGTGTATCGATTTCTCAGATTTGCAAGGCCATTCACCTGGTCTTCATTAAATTTCAGCAGGTTGATCTTCAGGCCTTGGCTAAAGCCAGTTTCTGTCACACTGTTCTTTGTGTGGCTTATTTGTTAATAGTTTGAACTTTTTTTTTTTTTTTGTAGCCTTTCATTGCTGTGAAGCAGGGTGTCCCTTGCAAGGTCCAGATAATAGGACAAACAGGGAGTCTGTCCATACGATTCGAGAAGTAGCACCAGGCAGTGTAGATAGATTACCCTTGTATGTCTAGGAGCAAGGCAGGATGGGAGAACAATGTCCTCATTGAGGTGGAATGCTAAGACCACCTTTTGGGGAAAAAAGATGACCTTCGGTATAAGGCAACCTTGTCATTGTGAAGTATGAGGAAAGACTCATTACAGGGTTCTGCCAGGGGAGTATATAATACAGGATACACCTTGAAGAAAGGTGTGTGTTTTTTTGTTTTGTTTTTTTTCCCCCAAGGGAAAGCAAAGCTAGAGTCCTTTGAAAAAGAATGAACATGGCAGAGACCTGTCCTTTTATGAGTACTTAAGGCTCACTTCTGTTTAAGACCTGATTGTAGAAAGGCCAGAATGCGAGGTACAGAATAATCTCTTGAACTAAAGTGCCTGTATTCACACTAGGCAAAAAGGTTTCCAGGTGTATTAATCTTCCTGAGGGAGGCTTTTCTTGCATTTTTCAAGGTAGAAGTCAGACTCAGAAACCCCTCGATCCTTAAAGACCTGAGTTTCAAAAGCCATGTCGTTCAAGCCAGAGATTGAGAATCAGGATAGAAAACTGGTCCTTGTGATAGATCCTGGTCTGTTGGGAAAATGCAAGGTGTTCTCTGCTAAAAGTCTGAGAGTGTCTGTGTACTAGGTTCTTCTGGGCCAGTTTTGTGCAGTTACAATCAGTTTTCCTCTTTTCTTTATTTTCTTAAGCAGACTACGTAGGATTGGCATTGAATTGAAGTCATAAATTGGCCTGACTAGAGACCATGGTATTTTATAAAGGCATCTGAGGCTAAAGCTGTAGGATCCCTGGTTCTGACGAGTTGCTGTACTCAAAGATGGTTGAACTAGATGGACGTTTGTCTTTTTTTCAGCCAGACTAACTATGTAACTATGTAAGATATGGAATTTGCAGGAATATGCCTAGGTTTTTATTTTCTCTTGTGTGAGACACACAGGAACTTTTTCACATGTTTTTTCGCTTTGCCTAATGGTATGGCTGTTGAAGCCTAGGTTCTGAGGGACAAGGGCATCCGCTTTTGAGATTCCTGTGATGCTCAAGGTTAGGAAATCTTTACACATGCTCTGTCTTCAAAGCTGCTCAAGCCCAGGTCTTGAGGGACAGGGGCATCTCTGAATATGTAATTCCTATGATCCTCAGACCTTTTTGGGCAGTATATTTTCTAGCCTGATCATCAGTTGAGGAAGGCATACTTAACTTTGTGTGAGTCCTATGGACTTTTTCCCCAGGGGTTGGGATTTAGCTCCTTCGTGCTGCTCTCTGAACCAGCATTTGGCTGTCAACACTATCTAGCGTCAGGTTTCTGCTGTTTTCATGTTTTAAAGAACGTTGGCTTCTAACTCCTTAAGGCCTTTGTACAGGGGTTTCCCCATGTAGTCTGCTTTTCTCGTGTTTCAGAAACTGCAATTTGAATCTATTATCGACATTCTCTCTACTCTCACCCACGCAGTGGCTTTTCTTGTAGAAGTCACTTAGGTTAGTGTTTGAGTTAATTACCTTACCCTGCATAGGTTTGCTTAGGAACAAACAGCTTTTGAGGCCCAGGATCTTTTTTGCATAAGGTAGTTCCTGCTTTCTCAACCAGGACCTTGTTCTTCAGTTCCTCTGGCTCCAATTCACGAAAAGGAAATTTCCCTCTTTTCAGGTTGTGGTTTGGGCTGTGCAATTTTTTTCAGAAAGATTCCTTTTTTTTTCGTCTAGTTATGGGGCCTCTAAATTTCACAAACCTTAGACCTTCCTAGTTCATGCACTAGTTGAGCCTGTCCTGTATGGAGACTGGCCTCACTCAAAGATTAATTTATTTTGTTTTTTTCCCCTTCTCTAAAAGTTTTGTCCAACAATATCCTATTGAGAAAAAGAAATGGACCATACCTGTGGTGCAACCAACCATTTCCTGACTTCACAAGACCCAACCGGTCGCAGTGGAGGATAATTCTGTGTTCATGGACAAGCAGATAAGCGGTTACAGGCCCTCCTTTTAGGCTATGTTTGCCTTGGTGACTGTGCCATGCAACCCATGGTTGTATCTGACAATCTGCCAAGATCATTGCTGTCTGGACCAAACGTATAGCCTGGAATCAAAAATGAATTTAAATATTAACCGCGCTCCAATATCCACAAATCAAGTGAATCAAAAGTGCTATGTGCTTATAAATAAAAAAATTAAAATGATGTATCGTGATTAAAATTATGACTTGTGAAACCAAATAAATTTATATTTTGCGTAACTAATTATATAAAATAATTCATATCATATTATCAGGTCACTAAATGTGCAATCCTTATAACAATGTGCAAATCTTCCATCAGTGAAAAACATACATCATATAATTTGATAAGTGAAATTAAAAAGTGAATGAGAAATAATAAATAAAATAAAAAATTAAAAAAATAAATAATAAAAAGTCTCTGAATGAACGACAATTATATCCCAATATGCAAATAAATGTCCAGCTTGGATGGATATACTCTCCTTCAATGTGAAGATGTAATCTTTACTGTGATGTTGAGAGCCTGTGTGGCTACAGGACTGTGAGGGATACTCCCTTCTTTAATCACTCCTTAGTCCTCTGCCTTTGTATTCCTCGTATGTAACATGTAAGAAAAGGAATAAAGATATGGTGCCTTATCTCGGGTAAAACAGCCTTTTATTGTGCTTCTCTATTGCACTCACATTTTAAAAGTAACAAAAGCGCTTTGTATATATATAAAATCTCCCACAGCTTGTAGCTAAATCAAACGAGCGGTGTGTGTCCACACACCCTCAGTACTCGCCGTATCGTTGTTAGATTGCGCGATGGCGTCACTGCCCCTCCCCAACGCATTGCGCTACATGGATTTCGTAGCTTCGTCCCCAGGACGAAGCTACGAAATCCCTGTAGCGCAACGCGTTGGGGAGGGACAGTGACGTCATCGCGCAATCTAACAACGATACGGCGAGTACTGAGGGTGTGTGGACACACACCGCTCGTTTGATTTAGCTACAAGCTGTGGGAGATTTTATATATATACAAAGCGCTTTTGTTTTAAAATGTGAGTGCAATAGAGAAGCACAATAAAAGGCTGTTTTACCCCTGAGATAAGGCACCATATCTTCCTTTTCTTACATGTTACATACGAGGAATACAAAGGCAGAGGACTAAGGAGTGATTAAAGAAGGGAGTATCCCTCACAGTCCTGTAGCCACACAGGCTCTCAACATCACAGTAAAGATTACATCTTCACATTGAAGGAGAGTATATCCATCCAAGCTGGACATTTATTTGCATATTGGGATATAATTGTCGTTCATTCAGAGACTTATTATTTATTTATTTTTTATATTTTTTTTTATTCTCATTCACTTTTTAATTTCACTTATCAAATTATATGATGTATGTTTTTTTACTGATGGAAGATTTGCACATTGTTATAAGGATTGCACATTTAGTGACGTGATAATATGATATGAATTATTTTATGAATTATTTTATATAATTAGTTACGCAAAATATTAATTTATTTGGTTTCACAAGTCATAATTTTAATCACGATACATCATTTATTTTTATTTATTTATAAGCACATAGCACTTTTGATTCACTTGATTTGTGGATATTAGAGCGCGGTTAATATTTAAATTAATTTTTGATAAACGCACATCACAAGAGTGGGCTTACTAACCAGCGATCTAGTACTTATACCTTCATAATATACCTCAGTGGCTCGCAAGTTAATTTGTTTGTATAGCCTGGAATCCTCACTTTTCCTGGGCCATGTTTGAAAAGGAGGAATTGTCTTGGGTCACACATAAAATACATTAGCAGAAAAAGTTGGGTAGATCAGTTAACCATCACTGATATAGTTAATGTATGTAACTGAATAATAAAACCTTTTTTAATTTTTTTTTTATAAAAGTAAAAGGGGCGACCTAAAGCTAGTGCGATATTTGATATGGTTTTTGATGCAACAATATCTGGTTTGATGGATATAGTAGCAATGCTTAATGAATTGTCAGGGTGCTCATCAGATATTTTGGTTCTAATTTTGCCCTTCATGTACTTAATAATTGAAAATAGTTGCTCACAGATATAGGTGCTGGCAAACACTGATGACATGAATGTGATTGTGAGGAGTGCGATATTTTTCTTTGGGAAGATAAAATGTTGGAATAAGTGTAAGCGCATTTTTACAAAAAATTCCTCCAAAAATTCAATAGTTTTAAGTAGGTTTATGATTGTGTTGTGCTACATTCACAGCCCTCTTGAGCTGCATGTGGCCCAAAGGCCACAGATTGGACGCCCCTGGCCTGGGGGGAAACGCTTTACCAAATTTCCAGGATGAGCCTTCTCTGTACACATTTGCAAGATTCTCTGGCTTAAATGCTGTTAAACTGAATTCCCCAGCAGGAAACCCCTTGAGCAGTCCCTGCTTAGATAAGTACCAGAAGATAATAGGAGGTAAGGAGTACTCTCCTCCCTGAGAAAGAGAAGGTTTCAGCCAGTTGATCTTCAAATTCAGAGATCCGTAAGAGGTTCTTTTGCCCTGTTCACCAGGTATCAGGTCAATTAAATAGCAAGGCCCCCTCACTGTAATGGTGTACATCTCAAAATGTAGAGACCGACTCCTATTAGCCTTCCGTCTCCAGAGTGTCATTTCTAGAGGTTGAAAACTGGAATTTTGCTCTGTGCCTGCTTTATGCTTTCAAACCCATCACATTAGGCAAGTCTGCTTGGTCCTGTCCAACAACTCCTGGATCAAGATGACTCAGATCCCTGTACCAAAAGGAAAATGCTTTCAAGGCTTTCTGATGACTCTCCTCTGTGAGGTGGTGGTTCTGGGTAAGCAGCCTTCCTTAATGTTGCAGGACAAAGGTCCGGTCCTCCTTGCCCCATAGAGGTATTTTTTACCTTCACCTTTAATCAGGATATTGTCCTTTCTTCATTATGTGCATCTCCAAAACATCCTGGGGACGTTTCTGCATGCTGTGAGGGTTTACTTCTCCGATTTGCTGCTTTTAGTAAATATGAACCCGCTTTGTGCATCCTGATGGTTCCCGCAAGGGTCTTCTCTTTTCTCATTTCCCCGTTGCTAGTTGGATCAGATACGACTAATAACTTCAATAGTAAAGGGTTCCTCCCTTCCATTCTTATGGACAGTTTACCAGATATATTAGTGCCTCTTGGGCTTTTTAGCATTAGGATTCCATTTTGCAGGTTGGCAAGTCTGCCACCTGGGTTTCTGTTAACATTTTTAAGTTCTACAAAAGTGGATTTTCAAGCCTCCTCTGATGGCAGTTCTGGGCATAAGGTGCTGTATGCTGCTCTGAGCCTGTCTAGCCCTTCTTGAGGTGTTTGTTATGTGGGCTTGTTGAAACTGTTGCTTTGTTACCCACCTACCTCAGTTGGACTGCTTTTGGATGCCATAGTCGTAAATATTTAAAGACTCCTGTGTCAATCAGGTAGATTTATTTTTTCTCCTAAAAGTAAAATCTGTTTCCTGAAGTATAGGACACAGAACCCTCTTTGCTCTGTTCTTCTAATCTCCCTATTGCTTGCTACAAAAGTAAGGCTAACTGGGAGGGTTTGGGGATGTCCCTGCAGCCTTCCTTTTTTTTATAGTGTCCACATACCTGAAGGTAGCTGCATATAACCCAGTTTTAACTATTTAAAAAAGCCTCGGTCTTGTTCTGTACACTAGGAAATGGAGTTTACTGGCAAGTCAGATGTCTATTTTTCTGTGTTTTCTGTTTTTCTGCCAGCATGACAGAGAGTGAGGGAGATCTTTGTATTGGAGCTCTGAATAGCAGTAAATTTGTGACTGGTTCTGTTACTCATGTTATCCAAACTTAGGAAACAGCTTGGCTTGACAAAATCTTAAATATACCTGGACTCCTCCCTGATTTCTGTATTCACAAACGCATATAAAAACAGGCGTGTCAAACACCTCCAGCTGTAGATGACCTCATTGATTCATGTACTACTCTGTTGGAAGGCAAATGCGTTTTGGCAGTTAAACCCCCTTCCTCAGAGCTGTGATTGGACACAGTGGGATTTTGTCAGTAGGTCTCAGCCAGTGATTCGTGGCTGAGATCTGCTGATTTTCCTAAAGACCACGAAAGCAGGGAGAAGAAACAAACAAATATTTAGTAAAAAGCAGCACTTATTACACATGTTAACACATAGTAGATGTACACGTAACCCCTTGATTACCTTCTGATGTTAAACCCTTCCCAGCCAGTTTGTAGACGCTCAACAGACCCAGTAGAGATCAAATGCCACCAAAAAAAAAGCTGTGTGTGAAAAAAAAGATTAATGATTACCAGTTAAAGTAGCACAGTGTTAAAAAGTAGTTGTTTTTTTTTTTTTTTGGGGGGGGGGGGGGGTTGCCCAGTTATACTTGCGTAGGTGGATACAGCATCAGTCCCCTGCTGGCTTAGTGAGAACTGTGCGATCACATGACCGCTGAGGTCTCACAGCTGCTTTGAGCAGAGAGCGGTGACTGTCAGTCTCCACTGTCTGCACTGAGACCCCCCCCCCCCCCCTTCCCGTGCTCACTGGAGTGCTGGGCTGTGGAGGGAGAGGGAAGTTGCTGGTTTAGGCTCTCAGCGGCTTGCAGTTGCCACTCTCTGCTCACGATGGCTGTGAGAACTTAGTCGGGAGGGACAGATGCAGCATTGACCAATGCTGCAACCACCTAGGAAAGTATAATTGTGGGGGGGCAATTTTTTTTTTTCTGTGCAATTTTATTTTCTGTATACATGATAACTTGTTAAACTTGCTAATAGAAGTCTTTACTGTACTCTAATTGCTGGGGTGTGGAAATTAAAAAAAAAAAAAAAAAAAATATTGTCCCAATAGACTTGTCCCTCATGACAATCCACTTATATACTAATTTAAAAAAAATATTTTAAACAAAATATATTTAAATCTGAGGCGCTTTTAGGAATGTCTCGGGGACCCAGGGACTAGCAGGGAGGGGAGATACCTTGCAGTGTAATGGGCACTGATTGGGTGTGCATCAGGAAAGGCGTCAGACTCTTTTAATGCTCAGCAGAAACTCACCAGCTGAGCGAGTTTAAAAAAACAAAAATTAAGTGGCGGCCACAATGAGAAAAAAAAAATATTCCTGCAGGTTACCCTTGCACATGGAAGCACTTGGGTGTTCAGTATTAGCGCCTGCTGAGCAGTCAAATCAAGGTCTGGTATCCCAGACTCGCAAGTGATAGTGGCACACAGAGATAAATGTTCACATAGGATTGCAATTGACAGGAGTTTTTGCGCTGAAGTCGGTGGGAGGCGACGTTTGCGCTGAAGTCGGTGGGAGGCGACATTTGCGCTGAAGTCAGTGATAGCTGGCAAAATCGCACAGAAACCGAAATGACATTTTAACATCAGTACATGTGTGAACCCAGATTAAGAGGCCGCTTGCCCGCAGTAGGGATAAATGTAACAATACCCATCTGCCTGCACCTTAAACTGCATGTTCTGGGCATTGTGCAATATAAATCTTGCATCCTTGAATTGTACAATAGTAGCCTTTAAAGTGCTGTGTTCAGTCATTGTGCAGTACTAAGAGGATGACAACTTCATCTAATGCAGGAGAAGGCAACCTTTGAGAGGTGGAGATCTACCTGAACAACATGAGAGATCAAAGATAACCGGGGTTCAGCACCATTTAAAAAAAAAAATTAACTAGCAAGGAAAACGTAGAAAAATAAAACAAATGTCACTGTAAAAATACGACTTGGCCTACCTTAAAAATGGACGGTGTCAGTCAGTAGGGCAGTGGATGGTGTCAAACATTTTTTTATTTTGAAATTTAAATTTTTTTTTATATTTTTCACTATATCTTTAGGACCCCTGTTGAAAGGGGGGTACGTGGGGGAAGGGCCAGGCAGCAGAAAAAAGGAGGAACATGAATGGGAGGGGCAGTGAGGGAGGCGTTTACTAGAACCGATCCCCTGGATTTTCATCCTGCAGAAGCTGTACGTTGGCGGGAGGGCGAGGAGGAGATGATAGCTTTCAGCTGCTCCAGGAGGACAATAAAAGGGAATTGTCGGAAGGCAGGTATTGTAAAAATCTGAACTCCCAGCAAGTGGCTGGAGATCGGGCAGAACAATCCCGATCCCCAGCCACTTGGTGGGAGTTCAGATTTTAAAAATATTTGTCCATGGGAGGGAAAAGGGGGGGGGGGGGACACTGCTGGTGGGGAGTGGAAGTGGGGGCTAGAGGTCACTGCTATGGGGTAAAGGGGGCAGAGGACATTTCTGGGGGGGGGGGGACAAGGGGGCAAGAGGTCACTGCTATGGGTGAAATGGGGGCAGAGGACACTACTGTGTGGGTGGGATGGGTGATGTGAAGAGCGATACAGGACACTGCTATAGGGGTGGCCCATAGCAATGTCCTCCGCCTCCCCCTTTCCCTCATAGCAGTGATCTCTGGCACCCTTCTTCTCTCCCCCAAAGCATCCCCCCCCCCCAGCAATGTCTTCTGCCCCCCTTTCCCCCAGCCTCTTCCGCTGCTGCTGACTTTCTCAGTGCACAGCGGAGAGTGGAAGACAGCACAGCTCAGGACAGAGAGTGGGAGGAGGAGTTGGCCAAATAAACTTTTCATATTAACCCAGAGGTGATTGGTTAATATGAAAAGTTTGTTTGGCCAGCTCCTTCTCCCTTCGTTTGTCCTGAGCCATGCTGTCTTCCATGCTCCGCTGTGCACTGAGAATGTCAGCAGCGGGGGGGGGTTCGCAGGTCTGCCTGTCACCGGCCCGTGGTAGATCGCGATCGACCGGTTGCCGACCCCCAATCTAATGCTATCCAGTTAAGGGTGGGGGTTTTTTTTAGCATTTTTTTTTTTTTAAAAGCTGACCCTTTAAGATTTTACATTTTTTGCTGTACATACTGCTAAAATAGATTAAGTGGTGTACTGATTTTGTATTCTAGGAAATAAAGGTCTGTCAGGACTGTGCCTTTTTTAAATGTCAATTTGTATTGTATCCCTATAAGATAGTGTTGCAGAAAAAATTGATTCGTACAGCTCAACGTTTCATTTAAAGCCTCATGCACACTGGCAATAAAGAACTCTCCTAGAAGCCAGCAGTGTTTTTGTCCAAAAAAGCTTAACGCTTGTGAAAGTGTGTACCGCATTTACACGTGTTTACCCACGTCAAGCGTTTGGGCATTAATTTCATTGGCCAGAATAACTAGCATTAACACTCGTTTAGACACGTTTAAGCGAGTCAAACATTTTTCAACCAAACAGCTGCTGCTCCAGGATGCCTTGGCAGTGGTGTTTTTCTTCCTGCCATGAAACTTTCCTGCTACAAAATTCTGCTAAAATCCTGTTTGCATGAACACATCCAATTAACATGCAGGGGTTTAGAGGCAGTGTGTAAAACAAAAAAAAAAACTGACGCTCCCAGGAGCATCTGTAAAAACGTCATGTATAGATAATTCACATGTATTTATGTATTTAATATTTTTTATTTTATGTTTTTTTTATTCCTTTTTAACAGTGTCCTCACAGGCCCTGGCCAGACAGACAGTGGGGTCTCTGTATCTTTGATGATACAATTGAACATTGCAGTCCTACTTCCTTCAAATATGCTGAGTACTTTTTAAGTCCCCTGCTGCAATCTATCTGTGACAACAGTCCAGAAGTCCGGCAGGCCGCTGCTTATGGTGTTGGTGTTATGGCTCAGTTTGGTGGAGATAACTATCGTCCTTTCTGCACAGGTATGTGGCTTCCTAATGCATATGTATTGGGATTGAGAGTTATGGGTGTTTCATGCAGTCTCTTGTCTCTTTGTATTGTAGAAGCTCTTCCGCTGCTTGTTCGGGTTATCCAGGCTGCTGACTCAAAAACCAAAGAGAATATTAATGCAACAGAAAATTGCATTTCAGCTGTAGGAAAAATAATGAAGTTTAGGCCTGATTGTATAAATGTAGAGGAGGTCTTGCCCCACTGGGTATCATGGCTACCACTGCATGAGGACAAAGAAGAAGCAGTTCATACTTTCAACTTTCTCTGTGACCTTATTGAAAGGTAAGACTTTTCACTTCTGAAAGATAAATATAGATTTGCCATAACTTTTTTGACCACCAAAACAGCCCTAACTTGTTGACGCATGAAAACCACTAGATTTCAAAAAGTATGCTGTGGTATCCGTAGTCGCACCGTCGGTAGCACATCCTTAAAGCAATAGTAAACTTTTTACCTACAAGTAAGCCTATAATAAGGCTTACCTGTAGGTGCAGTGAGTATTTCCTAAACTTGCGGTGTTTATGAGATGTTCACACTGGAAGCAGATGATAATGTCACCGTCACATATACACTGCACTCTGAATTGAGAGCACACTGAGTATGTAGTTGATTCAGAGCACTGTGTTGCGGCCGTGACCAGTCTACAGTGCATACGAGCACATTTTAGCTTAAAGGAGAAGTACAGCTAAAGATCTTTTGGCTGTACGTCTGTGGATCACAGGAGTGCAGTTTGTACTGTGACCCGTTTTCAGCTGACAGCAGGCTGAAGTCATTCAGCCGGTCCAGGCTGGGAAAAGATCCTGACTTTAAAGTCAGGATCCACCCTAGAGTTTGGAGCAGCTGTGAGAATTCAGCAATTAGGGATCGTGTGATCCCTAAGAGACGGCGGGGGACAGATGCAGCATTGGACCGATCCTGCATCCACCTAGGTAAGGTAAATAATAATAAAAAAAAAAACCTATTCCCATACTTTTAACCTTTTTAGCTTCCAGGGTCGTTTTTGCATTTTAGGCCTGAAGATTACATAGAACCCCAAAAACACATTTTCTGAAAGCAGACACCATAGAGAATAAAATTGTGGTAGTTCCAATTTCACATATTACTGCAAAGGACTAGGAAACGCAAACTTTTAGTTAAAAATACACTACAGTTTTAGCGCACAAATGCAATAAATTACCCACATGTTTGGTAAAATATAGAAGACGAGGTTGCCCTAAGTAAATAAATGCCCAACATGTCAAATCTTAAATTTGCATGTGCCCATGAAATGGCGACAAACTTCAGTACCCTATATTTTTCATAGTCATGGCTTTAAAAGGCCCCATATGGGTCATCAGTTTAGCATTAAAGGAGGTTTGGTGCTAGAAATGTTGCTCACGCCGGCATCTGTGGTGATGCATAACGTGTATTGCAATTGATGTTTTGATGCATAGGCGACCCAATGCATTTTTACTTTTTTTTCTTCATCACATAGGGTACAATGTCCCCCATGTGATGATTTTTTTGGTGACCTGTTCTCTTTAATGAGACATCCAGGGTCTGAATAACCCCGGATGTTTCCCCTGTGCTGTACTCTGCATTATATTCTTTCCCGGGCAAACGGGCTGGGGACATTGATAGGGGGACCTTCCAGGTCAGCAACAAGAAGGTGAGGGGAGCGGACATGTCTGTTCTGCTCCCTCCCCCTACCCGGCATCTCCCACTATGCCGCTCCCAGGCCCGGCAGATAGGCAAGGGAGGGGGGTGCACATTACTTTGGGGGTGTGTGTTATCGGGCGGCAGCGCAGCAGCCAGAATGCTTTTATCTGACAGGCAGGTGTAGACTTGTCAGATAATCTCATGTCCCTCTACGACATACGAAACTGGCAGCAAGAGGGTTGCAGGGTCCCTATAGGTTGCAAGGTGGGACCTCCATGAATTAGACTTGCTCCAGCACATCCCACAGAAGCTTGACTAAATTAAGATCTGGAGAATTTGGAGGACAAGTAACGCCTCAAACTCGTATTGATCAAACTGTTCTTGAACCATTTTTAATAGTGTGGCAGGGCGCATTATCCTGATGAGAGGCCACTGCCATGAAGGAATACAGTTTCCATGAATGGGTATACTTGGTCCGCAACAGTGTTTAAGTACGTGGTAAGCGTCACTATCCACATTAATGGCAGGGTTTCCTAGAAGAACATTGCCCAAAGCATCTCGCTGCCTCTGCCTGCTTACCTTTTTCCAATACTGAATCTTAGGGCCATCTCTTCCCCAGGTAATTGACTCGGTCATCCACATGTCATAAAAGAGAACCTGATTAATCGGACCAGGCCACATTTTTTCATTGGAAGCAAATACAGAAACACCTCCTGCGCTCTAGGACTCAAACCTGGGGTGGAAGGACCGAAGGAACTTCGAAACAATTCCACCAGTGCATGGAAGGTTGTGCAGCTCTAGAACAAGGCTGTGGGGAAGCCTGACCGATTCTGTGAAGTGAAGCAAAAAGAGCACATAAACCTTGCGCATTACCTCAGTAAATCTGTGATTTTATTAAATAAAATAAATATACTCACAAACAAGGAAGTAAAACAAGCTTTCAGATCCTCAAAGGAACTAGGGAGTGTAGACCCAGTGTCAGTCACATCACGAGAGTAGACTCGCAAAGTGAGGCTGACGCATTTCGAAGGGGGACCCTTCTTCAAAAGAGCGAACTACACAATGAGTGCCCCCTACCATATATACCATGGGACTAAATGAGGGCCCTCCCATCTGGGTAGGGCCGTCCCCGGCTAGGAGGAGGGACATAGGTGTCATAAAAACATGTCAGCAACACAAATACATGTCCTTTGATGTATAACCAAGCATAAGACCGTAAAGCATGAAAGTTACAAATGCATATAGAAAATGACAGAAGAGGGAGATCAAGTGTGACACTGATAGTGTAGTATAGTGACAAGCTATCAGCAGAGGGAGACCAAGTGCAGCAGTGGAAGTAATCCATATAGCTGCTGCTGGTAAATGGTAGTGGATGGCAATGGAACGCACGCCAAGGAAGCGTGGCTGTAACAGCGCATGCGCAGTGTAAGTGGCAGCCCGGCGGATTTGTCTTTGAAATGCAAGTCCGAAAGGCCACTGTGCATGCGCGAGGAGGCGGTGGTGCCTCTGCTGGTGGAGCGCACCTCCACGCTGGACCGGAGGGGTGGCTATGTGCTGCGCTCCAACCGCAGCCAACGATCACAACAGGGAGTGCCCTCACCAGATGGGGTCACCAAACGGGCCTATAACTCACTACGAGAAGGAAGGATAAGGATACATCTGAAGATAATGGACTTGGGGTCCGAAATATGTGTAACAACAAGAGATTTGCATAACAAAAGTGGTAAAATGGGGGCAGTAGTGTCCTTATAAATCAATGCGACATTAAGAATGCATATAAAAAATGATGATGAATATGAAAATCAAGGAAAAACCGAAATGTATAAAAAATAATCACGAAAAGTAGTCGTAAAAAATCTTCATGGAATTGGTCAATAATCTATTGTGTGCGTTATTGTGAATTGTATGATCAAAAAGAGAACATATAAAATACATATACATACATAATTGCATAGAATTATATGCACATGTACACATAAAAATAAACAAAAACTAATAATATTAGGACTGAGGGCAGCAGGTAGATGAACATGAACAGCACCATGAACAGGACCCCTGTTTGAGCTGGTGCTGTTCATATTCACCTACCTGCTGCCCTCAGTCCTAACATGGTATTCACGTATTGGCATATATACTACGGTTACCTGTATATGAAGGAGTGATTTATATTGGAGGAGATTACCAGTAAGGGGCTGTGGAACCAGAGTGGCCTGGAGAGAGTCATTACCTTTGGGATCCGGGGAGATCCAAAAGGCGTGTTGACCCTTGTGGGTCGCATCAAGGAGGTGAGGGGACATGCCTGCCATCTAGGATTTATTCTCACCATTTGCACCAGCACTGGAGCACTTTAATGAAGATAAAGGCACTGCTACACATCAATTGTTGAGATTTTTTTGCATTGTTTGGACACTTGGCTATTGATGTATATTATTTCATGTGGGTATTTACACCAGTCACTTGATTTTGTGTTACTATTGGGGTTGCGTCACATTTATTTTTATATATATATATATATATATATATATATATATATATATATAGATCTTATAATTTGATAGGACCTATTTATTATATATTGCACTTTATAATATATTATTGATCACGTTTTCAGACATTTTTATAGATCCTGAACACACACAGTATTTATTACAATTGTGTGATATGTTTTTTCTTACATTTATATTGATTTGGATTTTATGTTTAGCGCTACACCATTGTATCATATTCATTTGTCCGCACAGAGGATTGGGTGTGAGCAGCATTATAACATTTAGGTTCCATAGCAGCACAGGGCGATTTTTGCATTATTTTGTTAGGGAGTGAACACCCTAAAGTGGGGTCGCTCTTCAAAATATTCCAACTTTTGGACAGAATAGATTTAATCTCCCAGGATTTGTTGTTGAATCTAATGCAAAAACACACCTCAATCTGGTTGTTAGTGACCACGGAGTTCTTATGGCTGGAACAGGTCGCTGAGATGTTGGAGTTTGTAGAGTGGTGTTCATATAGGAGTAGGTATTTATTAAAGGCTGTTTCAATGTGCATGTTACTGTAGCCCTTTTCTCTAAATGTATCCTTAAGAATTAGATTCTGTTCTATATAGTCCTGTTTTAAGGTGCATGTGCATCTTAGCCTACAAAATGGCCATACGGAACATTCTTAATCCACTGTGGATGGTGGCTACATTTTGCATGTAGGTAGGAGTTTCCATATTTGGTTTAAAGTGCATTTTTGAACAGATCATTCCCCCGCTGTCATGTCTCAATTCGAGGTCTAGGAAGACTAGTTTCTCTTCATCAATGACGTGGGTGAATGAGATGCCATGGGGATTTTTGCCACAATGGTCTAGGAACCCTGCTAGCTGAGAATCCATGCTGACCCAGATGCTTATGATATCATCTATATATCTTGCATATAGAATGAGATGTTCACTGAAGGGGTGGTTCCAAATAAAGTGGTCCTCCCAGTAGCCCATGAAGAGATTGGCATAACTGGGGGTCAATCTAGCGCCCATCACAGTACTTTGTATCTGGCGATAATACTTCTCCAAAAATGAAAAATAGTTATGTTGTAAGGCAAATTCGATACAGTTGTACACGAATTGTGCTTGTGTGTAGTGTAATGGTGAGTCTTTTGACAGAAAATATTGAATAGCTCGAAGGCCATGGTCATGTTTAATTGAAGTGTACAATGACACTACATCAAGGGAAAGTCATCTGTACCCTTGTTCCCGCCTGTATCCTGCCAGAATCTCTAGTATGTGATTAAAGTCTTTTAACATACAATTGTAGATTGGTTACCACTTCTTTCAGGAAGTACTCAATGTAGCAGTCTAGGTTACTGGTAAGGCTGCCTATGGCTGATATAATAGATCTACCAGGGGGGTTTTCCTTGTTTTTACAAATCTTCGGAATATGATAAAAGGGGGTGGCAGGGTGTTTACTGCAGAGAAAGAGAGACATTCTTCTTTATTCTGTATTTGTTCAGACACTACTGACTCTAGTAATTGTTTGAGTTTTTGTTGATACTAAATTGTGGAATCCATGGGTAAGACTTCATAGGTCTGAGAGTCATTGAGGAGTCTCAGTGCTTCGGTGATGTAGGTGTCATTTTAATCAATGCATCCTATGTTATTTCAATCATGCCTGCCAATTTTATAACCTATAATACCATTATAAATCCATCTATGCATGCTTCCTTTGTTCGGCAGTAATCAATGGTACAATATGATAGTCTATGCTAGATGTGCGTCCTATATATCTATACTTATGTATATTTTTATATATTCATGTTTCTACACATTTGGGCTTTTTCTATATGCATTTTTAACTTTCATCCTTTATGGTCTCATTCATGGTTATACATCAAAGGACATGTAGTTGTGTTGCTGACATGTTTTTATGACACCTATGCCCCTCCTAGCTGGGGATGGCCCTGTCCAGATGGGAGGGCCATCATTTAGTCGCATGGTATACATGGTAGGGGGCACTTATTGTGTAGTTAGCTCTGATGAAGAAGGGTCTTCCTTCGAAACTTAATCTACCCTCGTGATGTGACTCTACACTCCCTTTTAAGGATCTGCAATGCTTGTTTAACTTTATTCTGAGTGTGTGTGTGTGTGTGTGTGTGTATGTATGTGTGTATACAGTGGGGCAAAAAAGTATTTAGTCAGCCACCAATTGTGCAAGTTCTCCCACTTAAAAAGATGAGAGAGGCCTGTAATTGGCATCATAGGTAGACCTCAACTATGAGAGACAAAATGAGAAAACAAATCCAGACAATCACATTGGCTGATTTGGAAAGAATTTATTTGCAAATTATGGTGGAAAATAAGTATTTGGTCACCTACAAACAAGCAAGATTTCTGGCTCTCACAGACCTGTACCTTCTTCTTTAAGAGGCTAATCTGTCCTGCACTCATTACCTGTATCAATGGCACCTGTTTGAGGTTGTGGACAGGTGTCTTTTTATACTGATAACAAGTTCAAACAGTCACACTCCAAACTCCACTATGGTGAAGAACAAATTGCTGTCGAAGGACACCAGAAACAACATTGTAGAACTGCACCAGGCTGGGAAGACTGAATCTGCAATAGGCAAGCAGCTTGGTGTGAACAATTCAACTGTGGGAGCAATAATTAGAAAATGGAAGACATACAAGACCACTGATAATCTCCCTCGATCTGGGGCTCCATGCAAGATCTCACCCGTGGGGTCAATATGATCACAAGAATGGTGAGCAAAAATCCCAGGACCACATGGGGGGACCTAGTGAATGACCTGCAGAGAGCTGGGACCAACGTAACAAAGGTTACCATCAGTAACACACTACGCCACCAGGGACTCAGATCCTGCAGTGCCAGACGTGTCCCCCTGCTTAAGCCAGTACATGTCTGGGCCCGTCTGAAGTTTGCTAGAGAGCATTTGGATGATCCAGAAGAGGATTGGGAGAATGTCATATGGTCAGATGAAACCAAAATAGAACGGTTTGGTAGAAACACAACTCGTCGTGTTTGGAGGAGAGAGAATGCTGAGTTGCATCCAAAGAACACCATACCTATTGTGAAGCATGGGGGTGGCAACATCATGCTTTGGGGCTGTTTCTCCACAAAGGGACCAGGATGACTGATCCATGTACAGGACAGAATGAATGGGACCATGTATCGTGAGATTTTGAGTGCAAACCTCCTTCCATCAGCAAGGGCATTGAAGATGAAACATGGCTGGGTCTTCCTACATGACAATGATCCCAAACATACCGCCCGGGCAACGAAGGAGTGGCTTCGTAAGAAGCATTTCAAGGTCCTGGAGTGGCCTAGCCAGTCTCCAGATCTCAACCCCATAGAAAACCTTTGGAGGGAGTTGAAAGTCCATGTTGCCCAGCGACAGCCCCAAAACATCACTGATCTAGAGGAGATCTGCATGGAGGAATGGGCCAACATACCAGCAACAGTGTGTGCCAACCTTGTGAAGACTTACAGGAAACGTTTGACCTCTGTCATTGCCAACAAAGAATATACAGGAAACGTTTGACCTCTGTCATTGCCAACAAAGAATATATAACAAAGTATTGAAATGAACTTTTGATATTGACCAAATGCTTATTTTCCACCATAATTTGCAAATAAATTCTTTCCAAATCAGCCAATGTGATTGTCTGGATTTTGTTTCTCATTTTGTCTCTCATAGTTGAGGTCTACCTATGATGCCAATTACAGGCCTCTCTCATCTTTTTAAGTGGGAGAACTTGCACAATTGGTGGCTGACTAAATACTTTTTTTGCTCCACTGTATATATGTGTGTGTATATGTGTGTATGTATGTGTGTATGTATGTGTGTATATATATATATATAGATATATAATAAAATCACAGATTTACTCAGGTAATGCACAAGGTTGGTGTGCTATTTCTTTTTGCTTCACTTCACATTTTTTCATTACTGCCTGCTCTGGTGGCGATGGTCATGTGCCTGTTGCAGCCGCTTTTGGCTGTGTACATGGGTGGGCATGGGCACTCTGACTGGTCTGTGGCTATGCAGCCTCATACACAACAAACTGTGATGCTCATTTTTTTCTGCTTTCATCACATCAACTTTAGGGACATGTTTACTTGCTGCCTGATATATCCCACTGACTTTCAGATGCCACTGTAACAAGATAATCAGTGGTGTTCACTTTACCTGCCAGTGGTCATAAAGTTGTAACTGATCGGTGTAAGTTTTTCTTTGTCTACTTGCCAAATAAATGTGTAGCGATGACCATTTGCATGCTTGCTTTGTAGGAATGTGAGAAATTGGTGTACTAATGTGTGCATTAGAATAAGTAATCTATAGTGAATAGTAATGAGGTTAATTGTGTTAAAGCTTTGAATCTCCAAGTTCAATCTCTCACAGTTCTAAAGCATGAGAATAAAGCACATTATCAACTAGGGCTCATTCACACCAGCACTGTTTGATTATGGTGTGACAGAACAAGGCAGTTTGCCTTATACATGTTACATTTTTGCACAGCATGTTCAGATGAGCTTTAACTGCTTCCATACCGGGCACTTTTACCCCCTTCCTGCGCAGGCCATTTTTCAGGTTTCAGCGCTCACACTTTGAATGACAATTGCGCGGTCATACAACACTGTACCCAAACTAAAATTTTATCATTTTCTTCACACAACTAGAGTTTTCTTTTGGTGGTATTTAATCAACACTGGGGTTTTTATTTTTTGCTACATTAACAAAAAAAGTCCGAAAATTTTGAAAAAAAAACCCACGTTTTTCTTTTGTTTCTGTTATAAAGGTTTGAAATTAATTGTTCTTCATAAATTTAGGCCAAAATGTATTCTGCTACATGTCTTTGGTAAAAATAACCCAAATTAGAATGTATTCTTTAATTTGTAGGAAAGTTATTGAGTTCACAAACTGGTATATAACTGAATATTGATCAATCCTGAAGTGCTGATGGCCAATCTAATTTCTTGAGGTCCAAGAATGTCAGAACAGTACAGATATCCCCCAAATGACCCCTTTTTGCAAAGTAGACAGTCCAATGTATTTCATAAGAGGCATGGCGAATTTTTTGAAGTCGTAATTTTTTTGGAAAATGAAAAAATTTAAAAAAATTATTTTCACAATTTTTTTACATACTGTCATCAGTGCAGTACAGCGTCATCATATAACTGGCATGGTGGTGATCAGGGACTCTGACTGACTGGTGACAGTATGGAAAAAAAATAATTTTTATTAGTTTTAATTTTTTATTACTTTTTTTTTTTAAGATTTCTTTTTCACATTCCACTATGACTAAAGTAGTACAATGTTACCATAGTAACATTGCACTACTTTTGGTAAGTGATCAGTATTTTTTTTTTTACACAATTAGCTTATAGCAAAGAATTACTTTTGCTATTAGCAAGCATTTTCCTTAATGACATTGATTCAGGGTTTTTTTATGTGCTTAGCTGTGATTTGGCCACGGCTAATCACACGACACAGCTGGGCTGTGATTGGCCCAGCTTGTGCATGTGATCGCTGTGACCATTCACAGCTAGACACACTAGTATACAATGGATGGCATGAAAGGAAGCCATCCATTGTATACAACTGTCGTGTGACCTGCTGTGATTGGTCACAGCAGGTCACATGGTACTGGCAACGGGGCCGGTACTCAGATCTGTCATCGGCCGTGACAGATCGCACCGCTGCGCGGCTCTGCAGGCATGCAGACTGTGCATGCCTGAAAGGACGTCATATGGCGTCCACCCAGAGGGATGAGGGGTTTTGCAGGCTCTCATCTGGCTATAGGCCGGGCGGGAACCTGTTAACACAACACCCACTGCCACTCATAGAAGTGACATTACAAGTTAAATAAAGGAATCTCTGCAATGTATTTTAATGCACACAAATGCATGTGTGCTACATATACAGTAACACGCATAAATTGGCGTGAAGAAGCCCTTAATATTCCTAGATTGTAAGCTCCAAGGAGCAGGGCCCTCGAACCCCTCGTGTATCGCACTGTTATTGTACGGTCTCATGTATTGTCCCCCATTGTACATGTACAGCACTGAGCGAACTATTGGCGCTATATAAATACTGTATAATATATGAAATGCATTTTTTTTTCATCAAATCTTGTTAGCTATGTAACACAGCTAGCTTTAATGTTTAAAAGTGCCAAGTTGCATTTAAATGTGTATGTGTTTTTTCTGTTTCATATCCACAGTAACAACCCTATTGTGTTAGGACCCAACAATTCAAATTTACCCAAAATATTTAGTATTATTGCTGATGGTGGTGTTCATGAATCTATTAAAAATGAAGAAGTATGTGGCAAAAGACTTGCTAATGTAGTTCGACAAGTTCAGGTGAGCCTTGTTCCTTTGAAGATTGGTATGTAACAATTTCTTCTGTGGAAAATAAACTGTATGTTTTGGTTTTGTTTTTATTTTATTTTTATGATCTACTTTATTAGCTTAGGTTAAGACAAATGTATTATGTTTTTTGTCCTGAAAGTTATTAACCTGCAATATTTGTAATAAGCAATTCTGCTTGTCAAGAAAAACAATCTGGGCTTTGATTTACAGCTGGTAAAATAAGTATTGAACACGTTACCATTTTTCTCAGTAAATATATTTTCTAAAGGTGCCATTGACATGAAATTTTCACCAATTAACCCTTGCAATCCATACAAAAAAAACAAAACAAATAAGTTCAGAAGTTGTGTAATAAAATGGAATGACACGGAAAAAGTATTGAACACGCTAACTACAATTTATTTAATACTTCATACACAATTCTTTTGCTTGCTGGTAATGACAGCTTCAAGATACTTCCTGTATGGACAAACCAGTCATATTCATTGCTCAGGTGTAATTTTTGTCCCATTCTTTCAGTCTTCAAATCTTAAAGGTTCCGTGGGCCTCTTCTATGAACTCTCACCTTTAGCTCTTTCTCTCGGATTCAAGTCAGGTGATTGGCTGGTTCATTCTAGCAGCTTTATTTTCTTTGAAACCAATTGAGAGGTTCCTTAGCTTTGTGTTTGGGATCATTGTCTTGCTGAAATGTCCACCCTCGTTTCATCGTCATCATCCTGGTATATGGCAGCAGATTTTTATCAAGAATGTCTTGGTACATTCTTCCGTTCATCCATCCTTAAATGATATGAAGTTTGCCTGTACCATATGCTGAAAAACAGCCCCACACCATGATATTCTCACCTCCAAACTTCACTGTTTGTATGGTGTTTCTGGGGTGATGCGCAGTGCCATGGCATTTGACCTCAAACCTGGTGTGTATTATGGCATCAAGAGTTAAATTTTTTTCTCGTCTGACCAGACTATATTCTCCCAGTATTTCACAGGCTTGTCTAAATGCTGTGCAGCCAACTTTTAAAGGAGCTTCAACATGCTTTTTCAGTGATTTTCAGCAATGGAGTCTTGCATGGTGAACGTGCATACAGGCCATGGCAGTTGAGTTCATTACTTATTTTCTTGAAACAATTTTTCTTTGAAACAATTGTACCTGCTAATTCCAGGTCTTCCGCAAGTGATCCTTGGCCCTTGGGACAACTCTTCTGATTATTTTTGCTCCTCTGTCAGAAATCTTGCGAGGAGCACCTGGTCGTGGCTGGTTTATGGTGAAATGTCCTTTCTGCTAACACCAAATTAGAAATCCTTTGGTAACCAATGCCATCAGAATGTTTTGCAACAATAAAATTGTGAAGATCTTGAGAGAGCTCTTTTTATTAAGTTTTAAATTGAAACATATTTCATACAGCAAAAATAAATTGTCATATTACATTTCAATGTAAAAATAAAAATTACATTCCCCTATTTAAACCTTCCCCCAAAAAACCTACGTCTCTCGCCCTTATGCCCACCCCCCTTTCTTTTTCCTCAGCTCCCCGTTCCTCAACCTTCCTTGGTGTTCTCAGGATTCCCTTCGTCCTCTTCCTATCTAACTTTCTACTTTTAACTCTACAGGTCCTCTCGTCTCCTTTTTCTCTATTTCTTTCATTTCAGCATATATATTTGATCTCTTAAACTCATCCCACTTTTCCCACCTTTCTTGGAATCTCCTCATCATTTTATCTTCTTCCATATGGTAAAGTTTCTCCATTTTTTTTTTTTTTTTTTTTTTTTTACTTGTAATCCACCCTTCCTATCCAGTCTTTTATTTTTGGTACCTCTTGTTCCTTCCAAAATTTGGGTATCAGTCCTTTTGCTGCGTTTATAAAATAGAACCGAATTTGTAGATTTTTCCACTACAAGCTCAGTTCTATAGGATAGGAATACCCCTGGGTCTTTTGGAATTCTAACCCCAGTTATCTCCTGAATTTGGTGAATTATTCCCCCCCACCTCCTCATTATTTCTTAATTTTAGAACACTCTCACCAAATATGTGCCATTGTGCCCTTAACCTCACTTCCTGGCCAACACATAGGTGATTTATCTCCATATTGCTTATGTGCCACACTCTGTAATATTTATATAATTTATACATGATTTTTGGTACAATTATTTTTATCAAATTTATTCGTCCTATCCAAGATAGTGATATAGGAGTCTTATGAGGAAGTCAGGAAGTGATGAAACACGTCAAGGGACATGACGTCGGACGTTACAGATTGACCTGAAGTAGCGGAGTGGCCATCTTTACTAAGGTTATATCAATACATGCTTTCTCGGAAGCTGTCATATGGGAATACATGCGATTTTATTTCTATACTGATGTAAGCATATTTTATTAAAGCCTCGACTTATTTAATCTGAATACGACACTATATAGTCCTTTCTTTCCTTCTGAGTGGTAATCTATGGACGGCCTTGAGAAGTGTTTCCTGGTATCTTGCATAGCGATTATGGAATGATCCTGGAGGAATTCTTGGAGATTGCATATTGGGAAAATTACCCTAAATGCTTTTGATAATTTTATTTAGGATAGGAGTATTTACTCCTCGTAGAAGTGCTCACGAGATGTTTTCACTTTGTCACGTGTTTCACAGTTTTTTCACATATTGGCAAATCATTTGTATTTGTGTGTGTATAAATATATATATATATATATATATATATATATATATATAATAATTTTGAATATTGAGGATAATACACTATCCAGTTTCCTATATATATTTTTTGGAGGTACACAGTGAAATTCGACCATACATTTTGGATAACTATATTGAAGAAAAAAAGAATTGAGAAGATTCACTGCCACGAAGAGGGTTTTATTATTCATTTTGGACTTTCAAGGGTGAAAGTGTGACTTTTTGAGTGTCAATCTTTAGGGTTATTGATTTTGTATATTTTATTTAGTTTATTTGGACATTGGTTTTTGATTTTGTATTGATCCTGAAGGAGTGTCTCATTTAGTTTCCACGTGTTTTACTTATTTTGTCTCTCTTCCCCATAATATCTTTATTGTGACAGGTGCATGGTCCAATATTGTTATGACTTCTATATTTACTTTAACCAGGGACTCCAAAAGTCTACGGTCCAACATTATGTAATCTAACCTCGAGTACGTTTCATGTGCCGAAGAGTAGAATTTATAATCCCTGTCTTTAGGATATTTCATTCTCCAAACATCTACAAGTTGACATTGATACAACATTCTTCGTATGGATTTCAGAGATTTACTCACCTCTCTCTGCACAAGTGACGTCGTATCAATCTGAGGGTCCATGCTAAAATGAGTCTCCTGCCACAATTAGTTTGCCTTTTTTAAAATCCAGGAGTTTTCTCAGAGTATTTTTCAAATAGACCTCAGGATTTCTATTGGGGCAATAAATATTTGCTAATGTACATTCTATTTTCTGCAATTTCCCCCTTAAGAACAGGAAGCACCGCTCAGGGTCCTCCACCTTCTCTTCCAACTTAAACCTTAAATTTTAGCTATACCAATGGCCACTCCTTTAGCATGTTCAATCGGTGAGTCTGCATAAAACCAGGTTGAATAGTGCCTGGAATATAACTTCACATTTGTTTCCTGCAGCAAATGAGTTTCCTTCAAAACCGCCAATGCAATAGATTGTTGTTGTAATTCTCTTGTGCTTTTTCCCTGGACTGTTCAACCCCTTGACATTATAGGTCGCAAAATGAACCTCCTCCATTTCCCATACATATTTCAACTCTTCCACTAGAGTTCTGACTAGAGTGTCATAATCCTTCACGAGGAGCTAACCCCTACCCATACCCCCCCCCCCCCCCCCGCCCCCCCGCTAGGCTTTTAATTTGCCTACAAATCGTTTGTGGTCCTAGTCACACCATTGATTTGGCCATAGGGTGGGGCTCTGACCACAAACTCCTCCAATCCGCGTACCCAATACCTTGGTCGCATTTCTAGATATCTGTCCTGCCTTTCTAAGGGAGCTGGGGGAGAGCAGAGAAAAATAATTCCTCCCCCTCCCCCCAAGGGGAGGAGGTAGGGGGGCAAGTGGGAGGGAAAATAAATCTAAATCCCCTCCTCCCCTCCCATTTTATTTCTAATGTCTTTTCCCACTAGGGACTGCCTGCCAAACCCACCTTTTTCTATTCCCCACATCTTTTACCCCCACTTCCCAACCTAGGTTAACTATTTTCTGTAGTTCAGGTCTCTCACAAAAGGCTCTCAAGTCTTCCAGAAATCTCAGGCTTGCAGAACGACCATTTTTCCACCTGATTAAACATGCTGGGAATCCCCAGCTGTATCGAACATTCTGCTTTCTCATCTGTTCCAACAAAGGTTTCAATATTCTCCTTGTCAGTGTTTCCACTGATAAATCTGCAATGATCTGTAGATTTACTTCTCCGTATTTTATCGCGACTTTTCCTTTTATTCTCTTTCAGAACTCCGCTTTGTCTCTATAATAATGGAATCGTACAATCACGATGTTCGTTCTACCTTCTTGTTGGAATTTTCCAATTCTATGCACTCTATTGATCTTGAGAGGCTCTGTTGCTGATCTGTCCATTATTGTATCAAGCGTTTTCACTGTTATTTCCGTCAGATCTTCTCCTTGTGAGATCTTGGGCATGCCTCGTATCCTTAGATTGTACCTTCTATCTTTATTCTCCTGATCTTCCAGTTTGTATAGCAGATTTCTTTGTTCTTTTCTCATTCCTTTCATCTGTTTTTCAGGTTTGCTATAACTTGTTTATCTACTTTTTCTTCCGACTCTTCCACCCTTGACAGTACCTGCCCCAGGCCCCAGATCTTTATGTATTTTCGCCATTTCCTGTTTTCTGGATGTTTTCAGACCCTTAAACATTTCTGCTATTTCTGCTTTCCTAGGCATTTGTGAGATTTTCTCTTGTTCTTCAGAGTTCTCGATATCCACTGCGTTTTCTATGTCTTCAGCTTCTATATTTTGACTAATATTAGACACCCCCAAGGACAATCTGATGCAATCGGCAATACGGTTTTCCATCTCTCGTTTTCCACTTACTCCCTGTTGTCTCTCTGGGGTCTGTTTCTCTTGTGAGGCTATATATTTTTAAATGTAACTTGTTTGGGGTGCCTTTGGCCCTCTCCCTTTTTGTCACTTTATTTTTCATACTGTTAGTAGATATTTCTATTTTTTCAGAAGCAGGGGTTATTTTTGCACATAAATTGGGATAATATCCCTCCACGGGTATTGTCCTTTAAATGTTTGTTTCTCTCTCCCCCCTTATCCTGAACTTCTCTCCCATGGTCTTTTATCTCTTAATTTTCTCCTTCCATGCCTTCTCCTTCTGGCGCCCCCCGGGGTCTCCTCTCTTGTGCAAGCCGGCCGGCGTGTCTGCCTCCCAGAGCTCCTCTGCAGCAGACCACGTGACTGGCTGGCGTCCTCTGAGCTCCAATGGAGTCCGCCTCCTCTCGAGTTGACCGGCACCTCTCTCTCCTCCTCCACCTAGTCTCCGTCACTTTCCGCCACCAGCCCATGTCCAAAGGGACACAAAGGACCCAAACTCCCCCAAAGGGATGACGCTCAGGCTCCGCTAGGTCCCAGCCTCCTAGACATTGCTTACTAGCGGGACAGTGGGAGCGCCTGGTATTTAGGAACTCACATTGAGCTCCCTCTCTGCGCCATGCTCAGGCTCCTTGAGAGAGCTCTTTGCTTTTACCGCTCATGAGCTATCAGTTGAGACTGAACCAGCTTATATTAATTTGCACTGACAAGGGGCAGAATTGCTTTCTAATTACTGATAGATTTCAGGTGGTGTCTTGGCTTTCCATGCCTTTTTTGCCCCTCCCTTTCTTCATGTGTTCAGTACTTTTCCCTGTGTTCCATTTTATTACACAACTTTAATTTCTTAACTTATTTGTTTTAGTTTCTTTGTATGTGTGGATTGCATTGGTTGTTACCAATGTAGTGAAAATTTAATGTCAATAGCATCTTTTAGAAGTCTATTTACTGAAAAAATTATATTTATAATGCAATGCTTTTTCTAAATTGCACAAATTCCATCATTATGGGCAGAGCCAAATGTTGGACAAAGTTGCAGACCTCATACACCAGCTTGTCTAAACTATGATCTCTATATAACTCTTCACATGGTACTGTAGTGTGTATTGGCACTTGCTGCTTTATCATAGTATGAAATTTTTATGAAGTCTGAGAGGTATTAGGAAGGATATTGTACATACTAGCAATGCATCCCATCTGAAGCTAAAAATGAATGGATAACGACTTAGTGTGTTCAGTTGGCTTAATTTTTTTCTTTCTTTCTTTTTTTTTTTAGGCCTCTGGAGGACTGTTTACAGAATGTGTTTCACAGCTTACTGCTGCTCAGCAGAAGGCTTTACAAGATTTGCTCAGCACTGCGTGAAGGCCTCTACCATTTGCATATATATCAGGAAAACTAACATCAAACTTACCTCTTCTGTTTAGGTTTCTTCGTTTTTTTTGTTTTTTTTTTGTTTTGTTTGTTTTTTTTGTTTTGAGCAAACAGGAGCAGTAGTGCTTGTAGGCCATCATTCTGCAGGTTAACAGACTGGGAGGATTATAAAACCTTCTCTCCAAACTGAACTGTGAGAAAAAGCTTTTCTTTGAAGCAAGACACTTTCCTGCTGGCCTACAGATTAACTCTTTAAAGGATTATTTCCTTTTTTTTCTGTCTCCTGTATTCCAATTTAAGTGGTTAAGGAGAACTACTTTCCATTGTCAGTTATCAACAGTTCAGGAGTTGGGGGAGCTATGGATTGGTTTTAAGGCAAATGGACTTAATTCCTGAGTGCCCACAGGGCCTGCAAAGCTTCTATAAAATGGTGCTCCCCACATCATTCATTAGAATGGTATGGTGAGTTCATAATTCGTTACTTAGCACGATGTTATAATCGTCAAGGCAGATTTGTCTCCATATAGTATTAACTCTACTCGAGTCGAATGGAAACAAATTCCTGTATCCTGGGAAATTAGTCAATGTGGTATTCAAAATGATTTTTGCACAGATTTATATTGGCTTATATATAGTTTTTTTGGGGTTTTTTTTTTTTGTTTTGTTTTTGTTTTTTCAATTTTGGTCACCCATTGTGCCCAAATGAATTGTTAATTGATACAGGAAATATGTAGCTTCAGGCCCTTGAATGTGAAATGTCATTTTGGCATGTCTGGCAATATCTCCTTCACTCCTCAATAAACAATGAAATACAAACACCGGCATGTGCATTGGTTCCCTGCTGTCTTGCATTAATCATTTTGTATTTATCTAGGAGCACACATGAAAGGAGTTTTGTATTTTAATGAAAACCAGAAATTTGCTTCTTGACCTTTCCATGTAGTAGAGATAGGCCCAACCTTTTTATTGTAAGCCTTTTAAACAACTAAAAACTGTGGTCCATTTCTCTATGGACAAATTCACAAAATGCCATTATTTCAGCCTGATAGATTTGCATTGCCAGATTTACCAGCTTGTGGTATGGTAGGTGAAATTACAGGCCTAAATTCTAGGAGGTGCGGAGGACTCCTTTGTGCTACAATGGTGATGCCACTTTCATTTTGCAAATTGGTTTATACTTTGCTAGATAATCCTTATGCCTAATCCTTATACCTATTTTTTTTTGTTTTGTTTTTTTTTATCTTTTACTAGTTATAGGTAATGTTCAGAATTACTCTAAATGATACATTAACAAAATGTATCATGATCTACTTTTACTCCTGTAGATACCATGTATAAATTACTTTTTAGTTATACATATTTCCTTTTTATGAATTTTTGCCTGGAACCATTAGGAGCCTGATGCTATTTTGTGTGTTAATGTTTCACAGTTTGTATGCAAACTATTAGACAAATTGGATATGCATTTTTGCATAAAACACAAAAAAATAAAAATATTATGTATGAAAGTGACTTAAAGGTATTTTATTGTAGGTATGATTTATGGACCGTTTTTATTATAGTTCTATTTTATATGAGCTGGACTTTTTGAGAATATATTCTTTTTATACTTTTTAGCTTAAGATTTTCAATTAACTGAAAGCAGTCCAGGGTGGAATTTAGTTTTAACCACCTCCCGCCCAGCCTATAGACAAATGATGGCTGGGCTAGAGCACGGTTATCATGGGTGGACGTCATACGATATCCTTCCAGGATCACGCCCCACGGGTTGCGCTGTGGTGTGATCTGTCTACTGGGCTGCTGCCAGTACCATGTGATCACGGTGTACAATCACAGCAGATCACATGGCAGTCGTACACAATGAATGGCTTAAATTTATAGCATTCATTGTGTACTATTGTGGTGTTCTCTGTGATTGCTCACAGTGATCACATAGTACAAACGGCTAATCACAGCCCATCTGTACCATGTGATTAGCTGTGGCCAATCACAACTAATCACAATAGTACACACTGAATAGATTTCAATTATAAAAAAAATGGTTGCTTACAATAGTGATTATCACTGTTATAAGCAATTGGTGTGTCTAAAAACAAATCCTGATCACCTCCACAGAGTAGTACAGTGTACTGTGGCTATACTGTATTGCTCTGGTTAGAGTGTGTACAAAAAATGGGAAGAAAAATTGTAATACAGAATGTTTTACATACTGTCACCAGTCAGTGTTCCTGATCACCACCACACCAGTTTATGTATGCATATATATAATACACGGATTTACTACAGAAATGTAGCTGTATAAATTTATTAAGGAAAGATTTGCAAAATTTTATAACAGAAATTAAGTAAACCGTGGGGGGGTATTAAGCAAGGGATTAAAAACAGTGGTGATTAAATACCACAAAGAGATTTATTTGTGTGGAAAAAATAACATTCATCTGTGTACTGTTGCATGACCATGCAATTGTTCAAAATGTGACAGCACTGAAAATTGGCCTGGCCAGGAAAAGAGTGAAAGTGCACGAGGACTAAAAAGGCTTATTCGGTATGACACACTGAAAAATACCTCTTGATCTGCCAGAGATGTAGTGTTTGGATTCCCAACCCCTTGCTTGAGCTTACTACTTTTGCTGAATTGAAACCCAAGCAGTGTTGTCAGTACTTGCCTGTTGAATTGCAGAACTCTCCCTATCCCCTTTTGTTATCATGCATACATTGGTTTTTCAACAAAACTGTGCTGCTGCCTTCACACTTGAGTCAGCCAATGCATTGTGTGTAGAGAAATGGCTCTGGGGAGATGTTGGGAGTATGCCTATTCGAATAGGAAACTTCCTTGCAGCTAACCCCACAAGAAGTTTACAAATGTTGTGTCATGCAGTAATAAAATTAGTTTTCCTGAAGGAAAAAAGAATACTACGACATGCTCTAGAGAGGGACAGTAGCCTGATGCCAAAAGCCCAAGAGGCATTCACAGATCTATTAGATTCTGCCTTGCCAGGAAAGGGTTGAACTTGATTCTTGGAATTGTGGAATGACTCTGGTGTACCCTTGCTGGGACCATTTGGTATGACTAAAAGGAAATCAGTCTTTTGGAAGGAAGCAGTGGCTAAGGCCTGCAGCCTGAACCATATCCAGGCAATGAATGAAAAATCTCCCTTTTGATTAAAGTGTCATTAAACCAATTTCTAGCATTTCCTCTAAATCGTATCCTGTTAGTACATTGGAAGCAACAGTACATTGCACAAGTGAAAATACTGGTGCTAAATACAATTTTTTTTTTCTGTGTACCCCAGTCACATACTTTCTGCTGCTCTGTGAAATCAGGGGTTGGAGCAAGCTGGGAAACCTCTTAGGTAGCCTAGCGAAATCCCTTTGGTAAGTTGATTAGGTAGTCTTGTGACTGTACAGTGCTGATTGGGTGCTTTTGTGTGATCAAAAAAAAAAAGTGCTTGCCATTGTAAAATATATAAGAAAAAATAAACTTTATACAGTTGCCTAACAAAAAATGAGTTTTCATGCTGCTACACTAATATAGCTGTGCATCTGCTTGAGTTTCTGCTGTCCTCAAAGATCTCTGCTGAGCCTGCAAGTGTATGCACAGGGCTACTATCCTATCCCACACTAAAGCCCTGTACACACAATGAGATTGGACAAATGATCGCACTGTTTTTTTTTTTTTGTTTGTTTTTTTTCTTCTTTTGCATTCTAGTCTCGTATTGAAAGTGAAAAGGTTACTAAAGTTACGGAACTTCTTGTACAACAGAATAAAAATTTTGAAAGTAATGTATTTTTGGGTGAAATCTGTACTGATTAAATGAAAATCATATGATCTTGTATTGTACGAGAAATTTTCACGCTTGTGCCCTTGAAACATTTTGGACGAAAGCTGTATACTAATGATCGGATTATTGCTCAGATAATAGAACAGATCCAGTGTTTGCATTAACATCTGTCAGTGCTCTCTCTTCAGCCTGCCAGCCCCACACTACAGCAGTCAGTCTGGCTGATCTGCTTTACTTTGCTTTATCTCATCAGCTCTGGTAGCACACCAGAACCTATGCAGGCCATAGACGGGTCGTTTATCGGCTGAATTTTCGTCCGCACGAAAAATCGGCCGATATTCACGCTGTTAGTGGGGCCAGCCTGTCGGCCATTTTTCTTGGATCTTCACTAGAGATGAGCGAAGTATTCAAAATTCGATTCGGCTGATTCGGCGAATTCGCGGAATAAATTTGATTCGAGTCGAATATATTCGCTGCGAATTTAACTTATAAAAAGGGTGTTTCTAGGCTTCAGAGAGCCTTTATATTAGTGCAGAACACTGTACCTTTAATTTAAATGCCCTTGGAGTCTGCTGGGGAAGAGAAATAATACTGTCAGTCAGTATGACATGCAGATGAGTGCCGTCGATCTTAGAATCACCGCACACTTCACTCATTTGGGCAGTCACGGGGCCAAAACCAGAGTGTGGAGCCACAGTGTGGCGGTGGAGGCAGCAGCAATGGGAGGCCATACAGCACCCTATGACAAAATGGAACCCACCAGCAGTGTGAGGAGACCTGAAAGTGGCACATGGCAGAGTGTGGCGATGGAGACAGCAGCAATGGGAGGCCGTACAGGGACCCATGACACACTCTGGACCTGGCAGCAGCATGAGGAGGCGGTACAGGGGCCCATGACAGATTACGGGCCTGGCAGCAGCATGAGGAGTCGGTACGGGGGCCCATGGCAGATGACGACGAGGCTGCCAAGTGCGATCAGCCTCATCATCATCAATTAGGGTCTCCGCCTCACTACTAGCCCCCTCGGCTGCGTCTGGGTCAGGAGACAGACCTGTCTCTAGACCGGCTACCGAGCCACTCTCCTCGCCAGTACTTCTTCGCCTGGCTGCTGAAGAGGCGGATGTCTCCCCCCGTTCCTGACCGCCCTCTGTTAGCTCTTCCTCACTGTACAGTGGGGCTGAGCCCACAGCATGCGATACTTCGCTTGGTGAGGGAACACCAAAGGACAGGGGCAGGTAGAGGACACGTGATTTCAGTGGGCTTGCTCCCGGGCCATGCCAACTAACGGTTGTGTCTGACGTACCCACCGACCGTTGGCTGTAGGTGTCAGAGGTGACCTGGGAAGAGGAAGACGACCGAGCCAACCAATCGATGACGGCAGGGTTGTCGGTGGAGACACGACCGCTGGATGACACCGGGAGCACTGGCCTCTGGCTGCGACTAGAGCTGCCTCGACCCCTTCCTCTGCTGCCACGTCTGCTCGCTCCTAAAACATTGCCTCCTCTGCGTGTTGTCTGACATACTCTTTAATTCAACGATTCTGTGTCCCTGAGTAACGATTCTGTGTCCCTGAGTAATGATTCTGTGTCCCTGAGTAACGATTCTGTGTCTGTCCCTGAGTAACAATTCTGTGTCCCTGAGTAACGATTCTGTGTCCCTCAGTAACGATTCTGTGTCCCTGAGTAACGATTCTGTGTCTGTCCCTGAGTAACGATTCTGTGTCTGTCCCTGAGTAACGATTCTGTGTCTGTCCCTGAGTAACGATTCTGTGTCTGTCCCTGAGTAACGATTCTGTGTCTGTCCCTGAGTAACGATTCTGTGTTTGTCCCTGAGTAACGATTCTGTGTCTGTCCCTGAGTAACGATTCTGTGTCTGTCCCTGAGTAACGATTCTGTGTCTGTCCCTGAGTAACGATTCTGTGTCTGTCCCTGAGTAACGATTCTGTGTCTGTCCCTGAGTAACGATTCTGTGTCTGTCCCTGAGTAACGATTCTGTGTCTGTCCCTCAGTAACGATTCTGTGTCCCCGAGTAACGATTCTGTGTCCCTGAGTAAAGATTCTGTGTCCCTAAGTAACGATTCTGTGGCCCTAAAGTCTCTGGCCCTAACTCTGTCCCTAATACACAGGTCTGTCTCTCTTGAATGACCGGAGGCTAATGGAGAATTGTAAGATGGCCGCAATTTATAGCTCCACCATTACACAGTGCTGGCTGGCTGCTGATTAACTAATGCGATCACATGTCATGAATGAATGCATTATGGGTCAGCGCGCCTTGTCTGCGCGTCTTCCCAGAGATCCCCGCTCCGTCGCCACACATGTCGCCGCCATTTTTGGGAAAATTCGATTCGTGCATCCGAAGTTGGCTAATTTTCGGATTCGGCGCGAATCGAATATTTCCCAATATTCGAAACGAATTCCACTTCGCCATGTTCGATTCGCTCATCTCTAATCTGCACATTTATTTTTATCGGTCATGCTGGAAAATTCACAAAAAAACGTCCGTTTTTCGTGGACATTGGTGGCAGCATTGGCAACGGACCCAACCAATTTTTTGTTTATCTATGGCTTGCCTTATCAGACTCTACCCACATCTTCACTGTACACATAACATGATCAGCAGATCGCTCCTGGATCTGTCAGCTACACCACCACAGTTGTTACTAGAGCTGGCCAGCCTTCCCCTTTCAACTGAGCATTCCCTCAGGACTTGGGAAATTTTGATGTCTAATTCATTCAACCTTCCTTGCACCCAAAACATCTAATACCTTGATCGGCCAGTATACTTATTTCCACACCTGTCAATCTCTACATCTTCGCACATCCAGTACATTTATTAGTGCTTTGACATTGATTTACAGATATTTCTCCACCATTGTCTCTTATAATCATCTACAGATTAGTGTAACTCTTGATTGACCATTGTGATTGCTGGGTACTACCCTGTGGCTCTTGCCCAAGCACACCAGTCAGACTGCAGGATACACAGCACCTCCCCCCACCACCATTATTTAATTTTGCTGGTCTATAGTCAAACTGACCAGCTTCTCGCTGATCAAAGAGAAACACGATTTGTGTGCAGACACTCACCTGGAAACACTCCTTTATATTTTGCAAACATTCACTAGAACAGTTTACCAGAAATTCTACAGACATCCCTCAACTCACCTACCCATGTGTTTTCATATTTTTATTTTATCCATTGATAAGTTTTCTAAGCACCCTGTGTCTGCTTTTGTGTTTCATTACTGCCTTGCCCTGCAAGTCTATGCATTTGTGTCCTGTGGGGCATCTAGCAGGGGAGAAGCTACCATAAGTCTTTTAGCTGCAGCTGTTAGTGCACTTGGAGCTGATCGTGTGGAGTAGAAAGCTCCACACGCTCTATATAAAATCAGTGTTGAAACAGACTGTTACTACACCCTTTTAAGCCATATTTGAACAGTGCGTACTGCAAGAAGTAGTATATTGCTCTCAAAATGGTGAGGCGAAAGGCAATAAAAAAAGAAGACAGACTATTAAAGCCAATAAAAGTGTAGGCCTTTCCTTTAGAGAAATTCCAAGGTAACAAAAGTGTCTGTGAGCAGTTTCCTACACCTTCAAAGGACACATGGAAACAGAAGGAAACTGACAGGAGGAGGTCTGGCAGACCCAAAGTTACAACCGAATCAGTAGACACATTTCTGAGAGGGAACAGCTTCAAGCACAGTTTAACACTGAAGTAAGCAAGTCTCGGTTTCAACTGTGAAGAGAAGACTTCAAGCTGTAGGTTTGACAGGTTGAGTGGCTGTAAGAAATCTGGTGCTATGATGGCAAAATAGAGGCTTTCCTGGGTCATGAAGCACCGCCAGCGGATTACTAAAGACTGGAAGAAGGTCTTATGGACCGATGAATCAAAATTTAGGCTTTTTGGATCACCACGTAGGGTTTTTGTATGCTGCTAAGTAGGTGAAAAGGTGGTTCAACTGTCAAACAAGGAACAGGAAGCATGATAGGAGTTCTTTTGCAGGATCCAGAGTCTGCAACTTGCATAGAGTGAGTAGCACCCTAAACCAAAATTACTATCCTGCCATTTTGCAGCACCATGCAACTCCTTTTGGAATACACCTAATTGTTCAGGGGTTCATCTCGCAGCAAGATAATGACCCAAAACCTACCTCCAGGCTGTCAAAACTACCTTAGAAGAAAAGTATAAGACAATAGGCTTGAAATCATGGAATGACCAGCAGAGTGTCCAGGCATAAACCCCGATGAGCTGGTTGGAGATGAACTGGATAGGAGGGTGAAAGCAAAGCAACCTTCAACTGCGACACATTTGTGGGAATGTCTGCAATCGTATTGGGAAGAACTTTCCAAACAATATTTGAATTCCATTGTAGAATGCCACAAGTGTGTTTGGCTGTTAGATATGCAAAAGGTGGCTACTTTGATGAGTTAGAAATTTAGATTACATTTTGTTAAAGATTCCATGATTTTTTTTTTTTTTTTATGCAGATGGAACTGCAACCATTTCACAGAGATGTGCAGGCTGTCCACGGAAGTTAACACCTTCACAGGAGCGTCTTCTGATGAGAAGGGTTGAAGGAAATTGCTATACAAGTTCACTGCAGTTGGCTAAAGAAGTAGAAAGCCAAACTGGAGTGATTGTTTCCTGTGACACAATATGGCGTACACTGCAGAGGAATGACATTCATGGGTGTCATCCATGAAGGAAGCCTCTCCTAAAGCCCATGCACAAAAAAGCCCACCTAGAATTTGCCAGGGCCCATGTTGAAAAAGAAAACTACTGGGACTCTACTCTGCAGCAATGAGACGGTAAATGTTTTTGGAACAGATGGCTTAAAACCTGTATGGCGTAACATAGGTGAGGAGTACAAGAATAAATGCATGGTGCCTACAGTGAAATGTGGTGGCAGTGTCCTGTGGGGCTGCATGAGTGCTGCTAGTATCTGTATTTCATTGATGGTATCATGAATTCACAGATGTACTGCTCTATATTGAAAGAGAAGATGCTACCAGCACTCCGTGCCCTTAGTTGTCATGCGCTTTTCCAACATGACAATGATCCAAAACACACATCTAAGGCCACTGTTGCATTTCTGAAGAACAGGGTGAAAGTAATTCAGTGGCCAAGTATGTCTCCTGATCTGAACCCAATTGACCACCTATGCAGAATTTTGAAGAGACAAATTGAGCATCACTCTCCATTCAGCATGCAGGCTGTGAAAGAGGTCGTTCTTGAAGAATGGAAAAAGATAGATGTTGCAATATGTTGCCAACTTGCTCATTCCATGCCTAGAAGACATGGTGATGTCCTTACAAATCATGGAGGTCATACAAAATACTAGATGTAGTATTTTTTGTTGCGGGTGTATTCATTTTTGCATCAACTAATTTGAGTAAAACTAAAGATTTTGCAATCAAAGTTATATTATTAACCTTACTTTCATGTAATGAGCTAAACAAAGGTTCTATAAAACTCAGTTTTGTCAAAAGTTTGGAAATTTTTCTTGTGTTCATTGAGATATTTATTAAAATATTTCTTTTCAAAAGGGGTGTACTCATTTATGAGCACTGTATGTCCAATTGTTTATTCGTTCAATGCTTTATTTTCAGAGCACATTGAGACATTAATCTGCGAAAATTTCAGTAAAAACTGGAAAAATGGGGGTGTTCTAAAACATTTGACCGGTAGGGTATCGCTATTGTTTAGATGTGTTGCAAGCTGTTTGTTTTCTCTCAGTCATAGCTTTCCTCCAAAGGGCTATCTGCTTTTTGTCAATCCTGAGGATGGGATAATCTGTAGATCCACTATTTCTCAGTGGCTAAGACAGGTCATTCAAGTCTATAGCTCCAAGGGTAAGCTTCCATTTTTTTTCTGTCAAGTCACACTTCACTATATCAGTTAGTGCCTCTTGGGCTTTTCAGCATCCAGCAGATGTTTCTCAAATTGTGTAACTGTTGTTACCTGATCTTCTGTTCACGTTTAAATTCTATAGGTTGGGTGTAGTTGGACAACAATTGGATGTACCTCCTTGTTTCAGAATTAATCCCATGTCTCCTAATAAAAGGATCAGCATTCCCATTCACAAAGATGACAGCCTGTGGTGCTATATGTCAGTGGTAGTGGCTGCTTTTACACATACATAGCCTCATCACACATTGGCACCATGCTGAGTGACCTCCTGACATTGCTGATCATTATTTCCTAAAAGAGAACGTGTGAATGCTATTACACTGTGTGATCCATTAGCCCAGGGTGTGCAAGTGTAAAAGCAAAGAGTAAGTTGTCACTAATATCAATGAACAATCATCTCTGCCTGTTCATTCATAATAGTAAAAGATTACTCAGAGCTGAAGCTCTGTCTGATTTATCTGTGGCTGCTATCACATACATGACACTGACAGATACATTCCACAGAGCTGCAGCTCTGAATGATGTGTTACGATTATGAATGAACAAGCAGTGCTGATTGTTCGTTCATCATAGATTACTCGGGTTAGAAAAAAGGACTGGGGCTCAGTCCTGGATGTACCTTCCCTCCTCATGAATGTCCATAATTTTGGCTTCAAGAGGGGGTGAAGCTACAGCCAGCATATAGAGGTGCATTTAGGGAACAACAGGGCCACCAATCAGAACATCAAGTGCTATATGCACTTAATCTTCTAGGGAGTTAAAAAAAAAAATATATATATATATTTTTTTTTAAGACTTTTCATTTAAAGTGTTACTAAACCCACAACAATAAAATCAGTCTGTATATGCAGTAAAGCATGCTTGCTGTGGAACCTAAGGGGTTAATCCTCGGTATTGTGTGAAAAGGCTGTTTGGACCTGCCCGGCTGAAAAAAAAAGAAAATCTGGATGGTGCTTTTAGCTGCAAGCATCATTCAGATATCTCCCCTCAAAGTTCATGATGTCATGTGGGTGGGAAGTGAAATCTTATTAACTCTGGAAAAGTAAAATCAAAAAGTGTTAACACATATTTATTGTATCAAAGGAACACACTTATGCTGAAAAAAAAAAAAAAAAGGATATTAACTAGTTAGTGTACCTTGGGTGTGCAACTACACATCAAAGTACACATTGCACCTGCAT
Organism: Staurois parvus; assembly: GCF_062004578.1. Lineage (NCBI taxonomy): Eukaryota > Metazoa > Chordata > Amphibia > Anura > Ranidae > Staurois > Staurois parvus. Next base: position 3,959,153 of record NW_028318029.1, on the reverse strand, counting down.
TATGTCCTGTCCTTAGGCCTGCTGCTGCTCCACCCTTGTACTTAATTCCCAGGTTTTCAAAATCATCGCAATGTTCAAAAAGCCACTTAAACAGACCATCTGATACACTAAATCAGAACCCTGATTTTGTAGTGGATACTGTAGAGGATTTTCCCTGGCATTTTATGTGCCACAAGCTATGGCTTTGTGCCAGATGATATTTAGGGCTCATGTACAGGTGAAACTCCAAAAATTAGAATATCGTGCAAAAGTTCATTTATTTCAGTAGTGCAACTTAAAAGGTGAAACTAATATATGAGATAGACTCATTACATGCAAAGCAAGATACAGTCAGGTCCATAAATATTGGGACATCGACACAATTCTAACATTTTTGGCTCTATACACCACCACAATGGATTTGAAATGATATGAACAAGATGCGCTTTAACTGCAGACTGTCAGCTTTAATTTGAGTGTATTTACATAAAAACCAGGTGAACGGTGTAGGAATTGCAAGTTTGCATATGTGCCTCCCACTTATTAAGGGACCAAAAGTAATGGGACAGAATATTAATCATAAATCAAACTTTCACTTTTTAATACTTGGTTGCAAATCCTTTGCAGTCAATTACAGCCTGAAGTCTGGAACGCATAGACATCACCAGACGCTGGATTTCATCCATAGTGATGCCCTGCCAGGCCTCTCCTGCAACTGTCTTCAGTTCCTGCTTGTTCTTGGGGCATTTTCCCTTCAGTTTTGTCTACAGCAAGTGAAATACATGCTCAATCGGATTCAGGTCAGGTGATTGACTTGGCCATTGCATAACATTCCACTTCTTTCCCTTAAAAAACTCTTTGGTTGCTTTTGCAGTATGCTTTGGGTCATTGTCCATCTGCACTGTGAAGCAGCGTCCAATGAGTTGTGAAGCATTTGGCTGAATATGAGCAGATAATATTGCCCGAAACACTTCAGAATTCATCCTGCTGCTTTTGTCAGCAGTCACATCATCAATAAATTCAAGAGAACCAGTTCCATTGGCAGCCATACATGCCCACGCCATGACACTACCACCACCATGCTTCACTGATGAGGTGGTATGCTTAGGATCATGAGCAGTTCCTTTCCTTCTCCATACTCTTCTCTTCCCATCACTCTGGTACAAGTTGATATTGGTCTCATCTGTCCATAGGATGTTCCAGAACTGTGAAGGCTTTTTTAGATGTCGTTTGGCAAACTCTAATCTGGCCTTCCTGTTTTTGAGGCTCACCAATGGTTTACATCTTGTGGTGAACCCTCTGTATTCACTCTGGTGAAGTTTTCTCTTGATTGTTGACTTTGACACACATACACCTACCTCCTGGAGAGTGTTCTTGATCTGGCCAACTGTTGTGAAGGGTGTTTTTCTTCACCAGTGAAAGAATTCTTCAGTCATCCACCACAGTTGTTTTCCGTGGTCTTTCGGGTCTTTTGGTGTTGCTGAGCTCACCGGTGCGTTCGTTCTTTTTAAGAATGTTCCAAACAGTTGTTTTGGCCATGCCTAATGTTTTTGCTATCTCTCTGATGGGTTTGTTTTGTTTTTTCAGCCTAATGATAGCTTGCTTCACTGATAGTGACAGCTCTTTGGATCTCATCTTGAGAGTTGACAGCAACAGATTCCAAATGCAAATAGCACACTTGAAATTAACTCTGGACCTTTTATCTGCCCATTGTAATTGGGATAATGAGGGAATAACACACCTGGCCATGGAACAGCTGAGAAGCCAGTTGTCCCATTACTTTTGGTCCCTTAATAAGTGGGAGGCACATATGCAAACTGTTGTAATTCCTACACCGTTCGCCTGATTTGGATGGCGTGACGTCACGGCGTTGGAGCATCGTGGAGCTCCGGCGGCCATCTTTACCACTGGACGGTCAGTCCGTTTTTGTATACGCCGCTGTGTACTTTGGATGCTTTATGTAATAAAACCTTTGTTATCACCTACTACACTATGGAGGCGTCCTTGTTTTGACTCCCTTGGGGAGTATTCATTTGCAGCCATCGCTGGGTAAGGAACGTATGTGGTCCTCAAGGAGAAGTCCACAGGCTACCTACCAAGGGATCACACAGAAACTTCCAGGAGCTCTTGAGGGAGGCTAGCATACTATCCTATCCTGACTGGCTGATGTCTCTAAGGGGAATATATAATTACTAAACGCTCATTTTCCTGGGCGTTCTGGTGAGTGTGCATTCTCTCAGCACTATTTTGCACAACGCCTGAGCACCAGAAGTGCAGGACAGAGAAGAAATCACTAAAAGTCACCCTTTTTATGAACTGTTATGTGTGTTTAGACATTTACTCACTTGAATCATCCATCTGTCTTCATTTGAATATCTTGGTTCTGTAGCGCTGCATTTTTGATTTATGGGATTACTGTGCTTGATTGGCCAGCAATCTCTCCTGACCTGAACCCCATGGAGAATCTATGGGGCATTGCCAAGAGAAAGATGAGACATGAGACCAAACAATGCAGAAGAGCTGAAGGCCGCTATTGAAGCATCCTGGTCTTCCATAACACCTCAGCAGTGCCACAGGCTGATAGCTTCCATGCCATGCCGCATTGAGGCAGTAATTGCTGCAAAAGGGGCCCAAACCAAGTACTGAGTACATATGCATGCTTATACTTTTCAGAGGTCCGATATTGTTCTATGTACAATCCTTGTTTTATTGATTGCATGTAATATTCTAATTTTCTGAGATTGTGGATTTGGGGTTTTCATGAGCTGTAGGCCATAATCATCACAATTATGACAAATCACGGCTTGAACTATCTTGCTTTGCATGTAATGAGTCTATCTCATATATTAGTTTTACCTTTTAAGTTGCATTACTGAAATAAATGCTTTTTTGCACGATATTCTAATTTTTCGATTTTCACCTGTACACTGCAGGTCCTAAACTGACGTTCAGGAGCTGCTCATTTATTTTATTTTTTTTCCCAGCAGCCCCTGAACTCACCCTAACGTTTTTCGATGTGTCCACATACACACAGTTGTTTACAGTCATTTTTTAATGCACCAAACTGGCGTTTAGGAGTAGATTTTTACCGGTGTTCTAAACGCTTGTAAACGCGGTTATCCGCGTTTATAGGCATTTGCATTTTTAACTGTTCCATCTCCAGATGCTGTCCAGAGCCTTTTTTTCATCATCAGACATGCATGCACAGTGTTTTCCATGTATTCAAATGGACCCGGTACACCAGCGCAGTCAGTTCCAGGTTTCGCTTGAAGGAAATGTTGGTAGAACGTGCTGCATTATGCACATGATGGGATCCATAGTGCATACAACCAGAAAAGACAGGTAATCTCAACAAATACTGCTCTCTGCTTCTCTCTCTATTCCTCTCAAAATGTCTGAAATCGTTCATTTTTTACCAATTTTCAGTGCATTCTGGGCATTTGGGAAGGTCTCCTGAGGTTCTTTTAAGAACGCTTCTAAACACAAATGCACATAAACGCGGTATGCAAACGTGGCTAAACTGATGTTTTTTAAACTATGTTTTCCAGCAGTTTCCGTTGTTCAGAAGAGTTTTCCAAAAGCCCTGTGTACATGAGCCCTTATGCAGGCCATAGACGGGGAGAAAACCGGACAGTTTATTTTTAGAAAAATGAAAAATCGGTCGTTCAGTCGGCCGACGTTACCATCATTGGTAAAAAAAAGTCGGCTGATTTTCGTCCCGTCTATGGCCGGCAAATATAATAGCGGTGTCCCTGCAGAGAGCTCAGCTATTATATTTGACAGAAGAAATAGAATATGAATAAGAAAAAGCAGAAATAGAATATGAATAAGAAAAAGTTGCAACATTGTATCTATTTGTATCCATTTCAGATACAGATGTTTCTATTTGGATTCAAATAGATACAATGTTGCTATACTTTTAAATGTCAAATATAATATCGGACTGAAATTCTTTTTTCTTTCTTCTTATATTCTATTTCTTCTTCATATTCTATTCTTTTTATTATTCATATTCTATTTCTTCTTTTCCTTCTTGCCGGTCACTGCTCATGCGCATTTTTTAAACTCGGTAAAAAGATTGGCCGATTTGTCCATCATTGCTGCAAAAATCGGCCGAACAACAGAATTGGCCACTCCCCCCCCCCCCCCCCCCAACATGACCGACATAAAAAAAAGTGTCAAAATCACGAAAAACGGCTGACCGATTACTCCACTAACAATCTGAAAATCGGCCGTTTTTTTTTTTTTTTTTTTGTTCTCCGAAAAATCTGCCAATTTTCTCCCAGTCTATGGCCTGCATTACTGTGGTCCCATCAATTGATGATGTGCACACTAGTCTTTGCCTAGTAGCACTTGATTCTTTGCAGCTGAAACAAGTTCTTATGGCACTAATAGGCTAACCATCTAAAAGACATTTCCAGTACACACATAGAATGATTGTGCACTTTGGTAATTGGCCAAATCCTGAAAAAGTATTCACTGCTCTTTAACAATTTAGGCTGATATTTATTTTATAGAAAAATCTAACCACTTTGCCTCACACCTGTTTACCCCCTTATTGACCTGAGCAATTTTTACAATTCTGCTATGGACGTGTTTATTCGGAAATAACTTTGTCATTACTAAAGATAATGCAATACATGCTTTTTTCTTTTAAAGGACAAACAAGGCTTTCTTTTCATGATATTGTTTTGCAATAAGGATTTTTTTTTCACAATCCTTAGACAATAAAAGGCAACAAAACACACTTTTTTTTTTTTTTGGCAGTGCTAGTTTAAAGTGTTACTGCACATAAAAAGTGTGCATTTTTATTTTGTAATGTGTCCTTTTTAAAATGACACAAATTATGATTTTGGTACAAAAAGCATTGCAGAGTTATTTGCAAATTAATTAGTGGTTTTTGGTGGGGGTTGTGCTTTTTTTTTTTTATTTAAAAAATGGGAAATGTATGACAACTGTGTAGAATAAAAACAAAACAGTTTAAACAGAAATCGTTACTAGAAACAAACAGAAAATCAGCAGGAAAATAGTAGCTAAAGAGAGGAGACTAAGGCGTTAATTAGGGCTGATTAGAGTAAACTATAGGTTGATAAGGGGTTAAACTGTGGAACATTTTATTAAGAAAAGATGTTTTTTTACTTGTCTGGTTGCTTTGACATAATTTGCAAATCTAAATTCATCCCTTTTATTCTGCAGATAAATGAACAGAAAGATACAAATATAACAATGTTACTTTATATATTTGAATATTCATGGTCGAGCACAGAGTCAGACTTTTTTTTTTTTTTGACAGCTAGAACTACCTTCCTCTCCTCTGAGTATATTATAAAGCTGGCTATGATTAATCGTAGCTGACAATTCTCATGTAATGGGAGGGCAAAGAGACTGGACATGATACACACACCCTGCGCGCAATGATGACTTTTTTGAGGGATATTAGCGCCCTTAAAATCTGCAACTAGTTAAGAAGAAATGGGCTGTTTCAGTAGTGGATCCTGCCATTTAAGTTCTCAGTAAATACTGTACAATTCCTATTAACCACTTACCCGCTGCAGTATAGCAGATATGCTGCAGCACGGGTGCACAAAATCACGTATATATACACGTGATTTTGCATTTCCGGGTAGGCGCACCGCTTTTTTTTTTTTCTTTCTTTAATATAACACAGTGCTGCTTGAAAAATTTGGAGTACTATTTTAATGCACTTTTCACACTTTTTAAGTTTTGATACATAGATCAGCAGCAGTGAGGGTGTGATATTTGTGTTTTATGAATTTACTTCCTGAGCACAGGGTGAGGTTGAATTAGTTATATAGACATGCTGCTATTTTATTGCAGTGCACTGCACGGGATCACATGTCACTGTACAGCAGCACACCTCGCTGTTTTACTGTGACCTGAATGAAGTGTACACTTCAAATAAAGTTCAATGAAAAAAATAGGGGAGTTGTGTGATGCACTAAATCATGCACCACACCACTCCCTACTGCAGCGAGAACAGATAGTTGCCAGAGAGGAATCTGCTGTGGCATACCTCTCCAGCAGCTGTTAGTTCTACTGTGAATGCAGCCTAACCCTTCCTTTTGTCACAAGCCCTGGTCTCCTAAGTCCACAAAGCCTGCCCAGAAGCCTTATTGACAATAAAAGGGCACCCCCACTCCTAGAAACAGAGGAATGTCTGCTGGCTTTAACACAGATATTAGTCTGGAAAATCTGGACCTGTGGGTCCAATTTGTTGTTTTAATAGGGTACAAAATAGTATCTTTCTCTACCCCATCTTCACCTTCCAATCTGCCAGCTTCAGATCAAAAGCAAAATGAATAACAATAAAAAGTGGTAATTATCCATGAGCACTGTAATGTGCACTAGCCTTTTAAACTAAAGTGCTATAATTAAAGGGTCTATGGTCCTAAGGCTTCCTAAAACATTAACATCGTATATACTGTACATACATCAAATATACAAGTGATTATGAGCAAACTATAAGAAATTCTTTTGTGCAAAAGTCCTTGATGCAAAATTTTTGACACCAACACAGTCTACAGGTGAAACTCGAAAATTAGAATATAGTGCAAAAGTTCATTTATTTCAGTAATGCAATTTAAAAGGTGAAACTAATAGAGAGACTCATTACATGCAAAGCAAAATAGTTCAAGCCGTGATTTGTCATAATTGTGATGATTATGGCTTACAGCTCATGAAAACCCCAAATCCACAATCTCAGAAAATTAGAATATTACATGCAATCAATAAAACAAGGATTGTACATAGAACAATATCGGACCTCTGAAAAGTAAGCATGCATATGTACTCAGTACTTGGTTTGGGCTCCTTTTGCAGCAATTACTGCCTCAATGCGGCGTGGCATGGAAGCTATCAGCCTGTGGCACTGCTGAGGTGTTATGGAAGATCAGAATGCTTCAATAGCGGCCTTCAGCTCTTCTGCATTGTTCGGTCTCATGTCTCTCATCTTTCTCGTCTGCGGAAGGAAGCATGAAGTGCTCCAAATCTCCTGTTAGACGGCTGCGTTGAACCTGGACTTAATGAAGCACAGTGGACCAACACCAGCAGATGACATGGCTCCCCAAATCAACACAGACTGTGGAAACTTCACATTGGACTTCAAGCATCTTGCAGTGTGTGCCTCTCCATTCTTCCTCCATACTCTGGGTCCTTGGTTTCCAAATGAGATGCAAAAGTTGCTCTCATCAGAAAAGAGGACTTTGGACCACTGAGCAACAGACCAGGTCTGTTTTTCTTTAGCCCAGGTAAGACGCTTCTGACGTTTGTTGTTCAGGAGCAGCTTGACAAGAGGAATACGACATTTGAAGCCCATGTCCAGGATCCGTCTGTGTGTGGTGGCTCTTGATGCACTGACTCCAGTATCAGTCCACTCCTTGTGAAAGTCCCCAACTCTTTTGAATGGCCTTTTCCTGACAATCCTCTCCAGGCTGCGGTCATCCCTGCTGCTTGTGCACCTTTTTTTCCTCACTTTTCCCTACCACGTAACTTTCTATTAATGTGCTTTGATACAGCACTTTGGGAACATCCAACTTCTTTTACAATTACCTTTTGAGGCTTTCCCTCCTTATGGAGGGTGTCAATGATGGTTTTCTGCACAACTGTCAGGTCAGCAGTCTTTCCCATGATTGTGATTTCTACTGAACCAGACTGAGAGACCATTTAAAGGCTCAGGAACCCTTTGCAGGTGTTATGGCTTAATTAGCTGATTATAGTGGGACACTTTGAGCCTAGAATATTGCACCTTTTCACAATTTTCTAATTTTCTGAGATTGTGGATTTGGGGTTTTCGTGAGCTGTAAGCCATAATCATCACAATTATGACAAATCACGGCTTGAACTATCTTGCTTTGCATGTAATGAGTCTATCTGATATATTAGTTTCACCTTTTTAAGTTGCATTACTGAAATGAATGAACTTTTGCTCGATATTCTAATTTTTCGAGTTTCACCTGTATGTGCAATTCTTCAATGTAATCACATCAAAGGTGCAACCTTCAACAAATTCACAGTGTACCACCTTAAGTCAACCTTGCGTGAATCTCCAATTCTCAGAGAAATCACCAAAAACCAGGACCCAGCACTAATATTAGTTTATGTGGTTAGTGAGAACACAGCTCCTCCTGTTCTCTACTGTGTGTGAACAGTTATTTGCAATGCGGGATGACGTCTGCTGCTTTTATTCACGCCATAGCGGGTCCATTGTCAAGACATCATCAGAGGCTGTCAGGCACTGACATTCCATTCCTCCTATTATACTAGGTTTAATTCTTAATGTACCTCAGTTGCTATTATACAGGATTTATATAGCGTCAACAGTTTGCTCAGCGCTTTACAATATAACGGGAGACAATACAGTTCAATACAAGAGAGATAGGAGGAGCTCCTTGGAGCTTACAATCTAGGAGATAAGCCGCCCATTTAAACTAAACTAGTTTCTTACTATAGTACGCCATTTTCCACAAGAGGTGGTTATTCTAGTTGACTGACACATACATAAAACTATACCCTATGCAGAGTCTGCTATACCATAGTACTACAGTGTTAAGATGACCTTATACCTAAAAGTGCTGTGTTCGCATAAATCTCACAATTTATGGAAAATGTAAAAACATGCTATATACACATTCCAAACAAAAAATATTAATTCTCATATAAATCCTTGAAACAACTGGGAAGAACAGCAACTCAGCCATGAAGTGGTAGGCCACATAAAATGACAAAGCGGGTTCAGCACATGCTGAAGCATACAGTGCGCAGAAGTTGCCAACTGTCTGCAGAGTCAATAGCTAAAGACCTCCAAACTTCATGTGGCCTTCAGATTACCACAACAGTGTGTCTCTACATGGCTTCATGGAATGGGTTTCCATAGCCGAGCAGCTGCATCCAAGCCTTACATCACCAAGTGCAATGCAAAGCGTCGGATGCAGTGGTGTACAGCATGCCGCCACTGGACTCTAGTTCAGTAGAGACTTGTCCTCTGGAGTGACGAATCACACTTCTCTGTCTGGCAATCTGATGGACGGGTCTGGGTTTGGTGGTTGCCAGGGGTACGGTACTTGCCTGACTGCATTGTGTCAAGTGTAAAGTTTGGTGGAGGGGGGATTAAGGTGTGGGGTTGTTTTTCACAGGTTAGCTTGATCCCTTAGTTCCAGTGAAGGGAACTCTAAAGGTGTCAGCATACCAAGACATTTTGGAACATTTCATGCTCCCACCTTTGTGGGAACAGTTTGGGTATGGCTCCTTCCTGTTCCAACATGACTGCGCACCAGTGCACAAAGCAAGGTCCATAAATACATGGATAAACGAGTTTGGGGTGGGGGAACTTGACTGGCCTGCACAGAGTCCTGACCTCAACCTGATAGAACACCTTTGGGATGAATTAGAGTGGAGACTGTGAGCCAGGCCTTCTCATTCAACATCAGTGCCTGACCTCACAAATGCGCTTCTGGAAGAATGGTCAAATATTCACATAGACACACTCCTAAACCTTGTGGACAGCCTTCACAGAAGAGTTGTAGCTGCTATAGCTGCAAAGGGTGGGCCAACTCAATATTGAACCCTACGGAATAAGACTGGGATGCTATTAAAGTTCATGTGCGTGTAAAGGCAGGCATCTCAATACTTTTGCCAATATAGTGTATGTGTATCCTCCTATCTTCACCAAACTACCATCACTTTCAATACTCAACCACCTCCATTCCTGAATAATAGTTTGACACTTACATTAAGTGTTGACCTCTTAAATTAAAGCAGGCCGCAAACAGCCTGCATATGATAGCATCTGTCTTTACTGTTAAATCCCCACAATGGAAAGTTGTTAAACGCAGATCCTCCTCCTAGTCCGGAACGCTTATCACTTAACGGTTATTATCAGTCCCCAACTGCTAATACTTCTGGGGGTTCAAACTGTGTGATCTCACAACTGCAAGAAGAAAACCTAGTGTTCACTGTTTAATATTAATATTATTATACAGGATTTATTAAGCGCCAACAGTTTGCTCAGCGCTTTACAAAATAAATGGAGACAATACAGTTCAATACAAGAGGGTTAGGAGGGCCCTGCTCCTTGGAGCGTACACTCTATTAAATATAGTAAAAATCCACTTTAACTGCAAGGACTTGTATTTACATATTATCACATGTACAGTATGAACATAAGATGGTAATATTTTAAGAAGCTGTAGGAGCACAGACAGTTATAGCACTTTAGTTTAAAGGGATAGTGCACATTCTAATGCTCACAGATAAATCAAGCCTGTATACTTTCTTTTCTTTCTTCTAACCTCTCCCTCTTTACTATCTGCCCTAGGGCTGCCTCTTCTATACTCTTCACTACTGAAGGTGGTAGCGGGCCCCCATCGACTCCCTATTATAAGCTATTAGGGAGAGAATAGCAGTTTGTCCTTCTCCACTGCAGTCATCCTAGCCCTCCTATTTCTCCATCGTTTTCTATGGCGGTTATTGTTTTCTTTCCTTATGTTTCCTCCATAAGTTATGTTGTTTTTTCTTTAGCACAAAATTGTGAAAGCTTATACTATTGTATCTTTCCTATATTTCAAGTTGCCTTCTGGCTCCATCTACACTATAGCACATTACTGGAAAGCTATCACGTCTGCTTTCTCCTTACATAATCACTCGGCTTAATAGAAACCATTGTAAATCCCCAGATGGCTTCAGAGACCAACAAGAAATAAAATAAGACAACCGATTGACCTTGAAGTCACTCTCAGCCCATTGGCCTTCATATGAAGGTATTTATATGTTAAGGAAATCTATCTGCACGACAAATGCTGATTAGTGCCCATCTTTTGATAGCATGACCTTTCTATAAAGATTTTCTTAGCATGTTTCAGGCACCATTTACTAAAGTAATAGATACTATATGATTACTTATGGAGCATATGTGCTATACTCCCATGATCCTTTCTTCTCATCCCTGAAATCATAATGAAAGAGAATATTTTGTGTAGTTCAAAGGTTACTTTTGCTGATGAGGGCTACCTCACCATCACCTTTTATGGCATTGTATAGATGTCCTTGTATTTTTCTTTGCTATGCTATTTTGTACTACCACTGTTTTTTCTTCTCTGTAGTTGATTTATCCAATAAAAATGATTATGAAAATAAAATTAAGCCTGTATTTAATTTTGTACTCTAAATATCTGGGGATATTTGATACAGCAGCTGGGTTTGCAATTAAAGGTGTGGTGTGGACATAATACATATACAATTCAGATCAAAAGCAAGCAAATTTAATGACTGCCTTGTATCAGCTTCAGGCACAAGCAGTGGTTTTACCAGTTCCTTCAGAAGAACGGTTTCAAGTTTTCTATTCAAACGTATTCAAAGTCCAAAACAAAATGGGGGCATCTGCTCAATACTGAACTTGATATCTCCAAACAGATTTCTTCATGTACCAAAATTCTGCATGGACTCAATGAGACCTGTCCTTGCTTTTCTCAGACCAGGGGAATTTCTGTCATTAGTAGACTTAAAAGATGTCTATCTATGAATTTCCATCTCCATCCCCCACTTCAGTGCCTCCTGCAATTTGATGTAGAAGACCAACAATTCCATTTGGGCTCTCCTCTGCACCCTGAATGTTTAACCCCTGGGTGCCGGCACCTCCCAACCCTTTAAGAGGTTTGTAACGCCGGGGGGTTAGGGTCATGTGACTGCCGTGATTGACTGTCACCACAGTCACATAATTGGAAAGGTCCCAATCGGGATATTTCTGTGGGGAATGGTGGTAAATGTGCCGCAGAGTCCCATCCGCCGAGAGGCCGCATATTTGTGTACCATCGGCGCTAACAGGTTAAAAGTAATTACCCTGCTTCTGGCTCCTCTGTGGAACTTTTGTCATTCATGTCACAGGTTATCTGGAAGATCTTTTAAGAAAGGACTTCTCAGCCAGAGCCTTGTCTGCCAACTTCCAGAGGAAAATTTGTATCCTGCTAATTTTTGGCAGTATAATCAACTTTTCAAACTCTGTCCTCCACTCCTCAGACTGTCTGAAATACTTAGGTCTAATCTTTAACACACCCAAGACAGAATCTTCCTTATGAAAAAGTTGCCTCTCCAGTGTCCCATTCACGGGCTCTCAGGTCAAAACAACATCCCTCAGTTCTTTTATGCATCTCATCAGGATTCCTCATCAGAGTTACATCAGAGTGCCCCCTTACATCAGATGCCCCCATCCAGGCCCAGACTGGGACAAGAAATAAAAATAGGTCCCGGCATTTTAGACTGAGCAGCTTGGGGGTGCAAGGGCATTCGCGGGGGCAGTTGGTAACGGAATATTCACAGAGTCCTCCGCACTGTAATATAAAGGGGACTGCACTGTAAAGGGGCACTGTATTGATTACAGTGCCCCTTTACAGCGTAGTCCCATTTATATCACAGCACCCCTTTGCATTAGAGTGCCCCTAGAGATCTAATCACAGCGCCCCCTATATATTCAAAGAGATGGCCCAATCCAGCAAAGAGACATCCCCATATAGCAAGGACTGGATGTCTCTTTGCTGGACAGGGATGTCTCTTTGCTAGATGGGGATGTCCCTTCTTGGACTTGGCTATCTCTTTTCTGGATTGGGATGTCTCTTTGCTGGATAGGGATGTCCCTTCTTGGACTGGGCTGTCTCTGATGGATTGAGATGTCTCTTTGCTGGACCCAAATGGGCAAAGAGACAGTCGATCCAGCAAAGAGACAGACCATCCAGCAAAGAGATATCCCCATATAGCAAAGACAGATGTCTCTTTGTTGGACAGGGATGTTTCTTTGCTGGATGGGGATGTTCCTTCTTGGACTTAGCTGTCTCTTTGCTGGATTGGGATGTCTCTTTTCTGGACCTAACTGGGCAAAGAGACAACCCATCCAGGAGAGACAGCCCGTCCAGCAAAGAAACAGTGTGTCCAGCAAATAGACAGCCCCTCCAGCAAAGAAACAGGCCGTCCAGGAGACAGCCCCTCCAGCAAAGAGACAGCTCCTCCAGCAAAGAAACAGCCCCTCTAGCAAAGAGACAGCTCATCCAGAAAAAGACAGCCCCTCCAGCAAAGAGACAGCCCATCCAGCAAAGAGATAACTCCTCCGGCAAAGAGACAGTCCCTCAAGCAAAGAGCCAGCCTGTCCAGCAAAGAGACAGCTCATCCAGCAAAGAGACAGCCCCTTCAGCAAACAGACAGCTCATCCAGCAAAGAGACAGCACATCCAGCAACGAGACAGCTCCTCCAGCAGAGACAGCCCATCCAGTAAAGAGATAGCTAATCCACCAAAGAGACAGCCTCTCCAGCAAAGAGACATCTCTGCCAGCGAAGAGATAGCTAATCCACCAAAGAGACAGCCTCTCCAGCAAAGAGACATCTCTGCCAGCAAAGAGATAGCTAATCCACCAAAGAGACAGCCTCTCCAGCAAAGAGACATCTCTGCCAGCAAAGAGACATCTCTGCCAGCAAAGAGACATCTCTGCCAGCAAAGAGACAGCTCATCCAGCAAAGAGGCAGCCCCTCCAGCAAAGAGACAGACATCTAGCAAAGAGACAGCCCTCCAGTGAAGAAACAGCTCTTCCAGCAGAGAGACAGCCTCTCCAGCAAAGAGCTCCTTCAGCAAAGAGACAGCCTGTCCAGCAAGCAGACAGCTGTCCAGCAAGCAGACAGCTGTCCAGCAAAAAGACAGAACATCCAGTAAAGAGACAGCCTTCATGTAAAAGAAATATGTTTTGCCTTTTATAACTTAAGCACCTTGCCAACCACACTAGCTACATGTTTGTAGCTTAAATATTGATATTTGAACTGAAAACAGTTATTTTGGGCTCTTATTACTGATGCTCTTTTTGACATTAGTTAGAGGGTCATTTGCATTTGTTAAGCTTGCATTTCATTAAAATCCGGTGGAGGCTTTGTATCTATCTTCGGATACCTTTTATTTCCTAGATCTTCTTGAAACATATTTGAACACAAATGTCAGCCATTGGATTTGAAGCATCTGCTATTATGGATGTTTGTAATAAAATATGTGTGTGTGTGTATATATATATACAGCAGGTAAGTATTGAACATATCACCATTTTTCTCGGTAAATATATTTTATCATGTCGGTAACAACCCATGCAATCCATACATACAAAGAAACCAAAACAAATAAGTTCAGAAATTTAGTTATGTGTAATAAAATGGAATGACACAGGGAAAAATTATTGAACACGCTAACAAAATCCTTTGTTGGTAATGACAGCTTCAAGACGCCTCCTGTACGGAGAAACTAGTCACATGCATTGCTGAGGTATGATTTTGGGCCTCTTCTATGAACTCTGATCTTTAGTTCTTTCCATAGATTTTCTATTGGATTCAAGTCAGGTGATTGGCTGGGCCATTCTAGCAGCTTTATTTTGTTTCTTTGCAACCAATTGAGAGTTTCCTTGGCTCTTTGTTTGGGATCATTGTCTTGCTGAAATATCCACCCTCATTTCATCTTCATCATCCTGGTAAATGGCAACAGATTTTTATCAAGCTTGTCTTGGTACATTCTTCCGTTCATCCTTCCTTCAATGATATGAAGTTTTCCAGTACCATATGCTGAAAAACAACCCCACACCATGATGTTCTCACCTCCAAACTTTACTGTTTGTATGGTGTTTCTGGGGTGATGTGCAGTGCCATTTGACCTCCAAACATGGTGTGTATTATGGCATCCAACGAGTTCAATTTTGGTCTCATCTGACCAGGCTATATTCTCCCAGTGTTTCACAGGCATGTCTAAATGTTGTGCAGCAAACTTTTAACAAGCTTCAAAACTCTTTTTCTTCAGCAATGGAGTCTTGCTTGGTGAGCGTGCACACAGGCCATGCACGTTGGAGGCATTACATATTGTTTTCTTTGAAACAATTGTACATACTAATTCCAGGTCTTTCTGAATCTCTCTACAAGTGGTCCTTGGCTCTTGAACAACACTTCTGATAATTATTTTCACTCAGAAATTTTGCGAGGAGCACCTGGTCATGGACGGTTTATGATGAAATTATCTTCTTTCCACGTAGGGATTATGGCACCAACAGTGCTCACTGGAACATTCAGAAGTTTAGAAATCCTTCTGTAACCAATGCCATCAGTATGTTTTGTAACAATAAGGTTGTGAAGGTCTTAACACAGCTCTGTTTCTTGTGTGAAACCTTAGTAATGAGACACCTTTTTATAGGCCATCAGTGGAGACTGAAACAGCTGATAATAATTTGACAAGGGGCAAGATTGTTTTCTAATTACTGATACATTTCAGCTAGTGTCTTGGCTTTTCAAGCATTTTTGCACCTGACTTCCTTCATGTATTCAATACTTTTTCCCTGTGTCATTCCATTTTATTATAAGTAACTTAATTTCTGGACTTATTGGTCATGGTTTCTTTGTATGTATAGATTGCATGGGTTCTTATCGAAGTATGGTGAACTTTTCATGTCAATAGCACCTTTAGAAATATATTTACCGAGAAAAAATGGTGATGTGTTCAATACTTATTTTACCCGCTGTATGTACAGTATGTACATAAATATCAATTTCCCCCCTTCTGCAAGGTCGCCTAGTCAATGTGCAGTCAGACAATGCCACAGTAGTGACCTACATAAACCATCAGAAGGGCACTAGAAGTCAACCTACCTTAAGAGACACAAGTGTGATACTGTCCTGAAAGGAAACTCGCATTTCAGCTCTCTCAACCATCCACATGATTTGAGTGGACAATTGGCAGGTAGATTTCTAAGTAGCCAGTGCACAGACTTAAGAAATGGTCTCTGCACCCCAAGGACTTTCTCTCTTTCAAATTGAAATTGGGAATGGAGATTTGTGCTAGAAAAGAGAGAGGATTTGTGTAAGGTGGGAGGATTTGGGAGGTGGATAATTTTTGGAGAAGATTTGTGCTTGGAGGGAAATTGTGGGGGTTATGCTGGGAGGGAGGATTGGGGCAATATGTGCTGGAGGGATTTGGAGGGGAAAGAGTATTTGTACTAGAATGGGGATTTGTGGGGAAGGTATGTGCTTTGGGAGGGGGAAATGAGATGGAGAAAATCTGTGTTAGAAGGGGGAGAGGATTTGTGCTGGGAGGGGAGGATTTGGGGAGACTTGTGCTTTGCAGCAGGGATTTGAGAAGGTGGAAGCAGATTTGTGCTAGGAGGAGATGGATTTTGAGGGTCAGGGCAAGCATTTGTACTGGAAAAGGTAAGTGTGCAGTTAAGTACTCAGGGGGATATTGGGGATTTTTGATGAAGGGATAAAGTGGGGGAGATTAATGCAGGCAGGGGGAATGTTACACTCTCCTGACACTTACACTGTGCATTACATGCCCCTGATTACTGCACTCTTTTCATTTTGAACTGCTGACCCCTACTGTGCATTACATACCCCTTTCACATACATTCTCTGCACTACATATTACTGACCTCTGCTCTTTGTCTGTTATGTACTCCTAAATCCAGCACTGACTGCAGCACTCTGAGTTTTAATCCTTTGCATTACACAACCCAGACCCCTGCACTATGTGCATTACATATCTCTGACTCCTGCACTGTGTTATGTATTCCCAAACCTGATGCTGACTACATACTCCTGACCCTTGTACTATGTGCATTGCACAGCCCTGACCACTGCACTCCTTACATGCTCTTGCACTTCTGCACATACACTATATTGTGCATTACATACAGTTAGGTCCATATATATTTGGACACAGGCACAATTTTCATACTTTTGGCTCTGTGTGCCACCAGAATAAATTAAAATGACACAATCAAAATGAATTTGAAGTGCAGACTTTCAGCTTTAATTCAAGGGGTGGAACATAAATATCAAGTTCAAATTTTAGGAATTGCAACCATTTTTATACACAGTCCCTCCATTTTCAGGGGCTCAAATGTAATTGGACAAATGAATATAATCATAAGTAAAATGTTAATTTCTAATAATTTGTTGAGAATCCTTTACTGGCAATGACTGCCTGAAGTCTGGAACCCATGGACATTACCAAATACTGGGTTTCCTCCTTTCTGATGCTTTGCCAGGCTCTAACTGCAGCTGTCTTCAGTTCTTTGTTCGTGGGTCTTTTCTGCCTTTAGTTTTGCCTTCAGCAAGTGAAATGCATGCTCAATTGGGTTGATATCAGATGATTGACTCTGCCATTGCACAATATTCCACTTTTCCCTCAAACGCTCCTGCGTTGCTTTTGCAGTGTGTTTTAGATCATTGTCCATCTGTACTGTGAAGCGCCGTCCAATCAACTTTGCTGCATTTGGCTGAATCTGGGCTGATAGTATATCTTTAAACACTGCAGAATTCATCCGGCTTTTTCTGTCTACTTTCACATCTTCAATAAACACCAATGATCCAATGCCACTGGAAGCCATGCATGCCCACGTCATCACACTGCCTCCACCATGTTTTACAGATGACGTGTGCTTTGGATCATGAGCTGTTCCAAGCCTTCTCCAAACTTTTTTCTTCCCGTCATTCTGGTACAGATTCATCTTAGTTTCATCTGTCCAAAGAATGCTTTTCCAGAACTGGTTTAGCTTTTTTAGATTTTTTTTGACAAAGTCTAATCTGGCTATTCTATTCTTCAGGCTTATGTATGGATTGCACCTTGTGGTGAACCCTCTGTATTTGCTCTCGTGAAGTCTTTTCTTGATTGTAGACTTTGACAATGATACACCCACCTCCTGGAGAGTGTTCTTCACTTGTCTGGATGTTGTGAATGGGTTTTTCTTTACCATAGAGAAGATCATGCGATCATCCACCACTGTTATCTTCCGTGGACGTCCATGCCTTTTTATGTTGCTGAGCTCACTAGTGCGTTTTTATTTCCTCAGAATGTATCAAACTGTTGATTTGGCCATTCCTAATGTTGCTGCTATCTCTCTGATGGATTTGTTTAGTTTTTGAAGCCTTACAATGGCCTGTTCCAATTGCACGGACAGCTCCTTTGAACGCATGATGTAGGTGCACAGCAATAGATTTCAAATGAAAATATCACACTTAAACCCCAGACCTCTTATCTGCTTAATTGATGAAGAAATAACAAAGGTGTAGCCCACACCTGGCCATGAAACAGCTTTTGATTCAACTGTCCAGTTACTTTTGGTCCCTTAAAAAAGGGGGGATGGCTACTCTGTGTTTTGGTAAATGCCTAACAAACACTAAAATTGTTCCTGTGTCCAAATATATATGGATGTAACTATATATATATATATATATATATATATATATATATATAACATTATTGTGCTGAGATGTATATGTGTCTATGTAACTCTTACACGTGGCTCAAAGTATTTTTTTATAGGTACAAGGAGGCTCAAGTTTTGTATAACCATGCCCCTTAAGCTTCTTTCACTGTTAACAGTTTGGCTACACCCATCGTTCACTGCAGTCTGCACAGCATGACACATTACTGCTCCTCTTGGGGTGCCCAAAGGTGCCCCAGCTTTTTTACGATTGTATCAACATCCCTGTAGTGAGGAATTGAAGCCAACTCAGCAGAGCAGCCACTGCCAGTGCAGAGCTCAACCCTGGACTGGCTCTGGTAGGATCTAAAAGGACAAATTGTTTAGCCTGACCCCATCTACTAATAGTGTGGATGCCTTGGAGGCCCCACTTCCTGTTTATAGGCAGGGCCATGCCAAACAGTCTGCTTTCCTACCTTTGGTTCTGTACACGTTTCACACTTGCCACTCTGCTGAAGGTGAGTGGAAGAGGCATGGTTATTTGGCACCTACTGTCCAGACTGGTCTGTATACTTTGATCAGAACTGGAGAGCTGGATGCAGAATTGTAGTGAGTTACTTCTGGGGACACCGAGCCCTACTGTATACTGGTCACTTCTGGGGGCACTGTGATGTGTATTGGTAACTGCTGGGGGCACTGAGATCTGTATTGGCCACTGCTGGGGACACTGATATCTGAACTGGTCAATGCTGGATGCACTGCGATCTGTATTGGTCACTGCTGTGGGCACTGAGATCTGTACTGGTCACTGCTGTGGGCACTGAGATCTGTACTGGTCACTGAGATCTGTATTGGTCACTGCTGGGGGCACTGAGATCTATATTGGTCACTGCTGGGGGCACTGGGATCTGTACTGGTCACTGCTGGGGGCACGGAGATCTGTATTGGTCACTGCTGGGGGCATGAGATCTGTATTGGTCACTGCTGGGGACACTGAGATCTGTATTGGTCACTGCTGGTGGCACCGAGATCTGTACTGGTCACTACTGCGGGCTCTGAGATCTGTACTGGTCACTCCTGGAGACATTGAGATCTTTATTGGTCACTGCTGGGGGCACTGAGATCTGTATTGGTCACTGCTGGGGGCACTGAGATCTGTACTGGTCACTCCTGGAGACATTGAGATCTGTACTGGTCACTGCTGAAGACACCAAGATCTGTATTATAAAATAGAGAATGTGTTTTCCTTTCCAGGGCCTCAGTGGCCCTCTTCTCTCCTCCATCCCTGACTATGTCCCTACAATTGCTTGTTAGAATGAAGTTCTTCTTTAGGTAGACTCACACACAGTTTTGATTTTTTGTGTGCAGAAAAATAAATGTAATGGAAGTGTTTAATTTTTTTAATGACCCTTTGTCCTGAGGTTTAGGTGTGTCTGTGAGACTGTCACTTGTGGCTCAGTAAATAGCAGTATTTTGTTGGTACGAGGAGTGTGGCATGTGTATGCAGTGTATAGGCACAAATTCTGTTTAATTATCCCCTTTAAGCAATTTGCACGGCAATGTACAATCTTACCACACCTACCCTTCACCAGAGTGCATGTAGCCAAAATGATAAAACAAAGCTGTGCTGATACCATGCCCCCCTTGGACGCTGTGTTCCACATTGTGTATGTCTCTCCTTTCCGCCATCCAGTGTGATAGCATTATGGACACTAGGGGTGCTGTGCCCCACAATGTTAGCTCCTCTTCCCTCCATGCAGAGTGTGTGATACCATTATGGACACTAGGGGTGCTGTGTCCCACAATCTTTGCCCCTCTTCCCTCCATGCAGAGTGTGTGATACCATTATGGACACTAGGGGTGCTGTGCCCCACAATGTTTGCCCCTCTTCCCTCCATGCAGAGTGTGTGATACCATTATGGACACTAGGGGTGCTGTGTCCCACAATGTTTGCCCCTCTTCCCTCCATGCAGAGTGTGTGATACCATTATGGACACTAGGGGTGCTGTGTCCCACAATGTTTGCCCCTCTTCCCTCCATGCCGAGTGTGTGATACCATTATGGACACTAGGGGTGCTGTGCCCCACAATGGTTTCCCCTCTTCGGTCCATCCAGAGTGTGTGATAGGTGTGCGGACACTGGAGGGAAGCTGTGTCATACATTGGAGTTGATTTACTAAAACTGGAGAGTGCAAAATCTGGTGCAGCTCTACACAGAAACCAATCTGCTTCCAAGATTTATTGTCAAAGATTAACTGAACAAGCTGAAGTTAGTCACTGATTGGCTACCATGCACCAGAATTTGCACTCTCCAGTTTTAGTATATCAACCCCATTGTGTTTGCCCCTCTTCTCTCTATCCAGGGTGTGGGAACGATGGGGGGAGCTGTATTTGCCCCTCTTGCCTCCATGCGGGGTGGCTGTGCGGACGATGGGGGGAGCTGTATTTGCCCCTTCCTCCATGCAGAGTGTGGGATAGGTGTGCGGACGATGGGGGGGAGGTGTATTTGCCCCTCTTGCCTCCATGCAGAGTGCGGGATAGGGGTGTGGAATGGTGGGGGGAGCTGTATTTGCCCCTTCCTCCATGCAGAGTGTGGGATAGGTGTGCGGACGATGGGGGGGAGGTGTATTTGCCCCTCTTGCCTCCATGCAGAGTGCAGGATAGATGTGCGGACGATGGGGGGGGGGGGGCTGTATTTGCCCCCATGCAGAGTGTGGGAAGGGGGTGAGGACGAAGGGGGGAGCAGTATTTGCGCCTCTTGCATCCATGCAGAGTGCGGGATAGGTGCGCGGACGATGGGGGGAGCAGTATTTGCCCCTCTTGCCTCCATGCAGTGTGCGGGATAGGTGTGCGGACGATGGGGGGAGCAGTATTTGTCCCTCTTGCATCCATGCAGAGTGCGGGATAGGTGTGCGGACGATGGGGGGAGCAGTATTTGTCCCTCTTGCATCCATGCAGAGTGCGGGATAGGTGTGCGGAATGGTGGGGGGAGCTGTATTTGCCCCTTCCCTCCATGCAGAGTGCGGGATAGGTGTGCGGACGATGGGGGGAGCAGTATTTGCCCCTCTTGCCTCCATGCAGAGTGCGGGATAGGTGTGCGGACGATGGGGGGAGCAGTATTTGCCCCTCTTGCCTCCATGCAGAGTGCGGGATAGGTGTATTTGCACCTCTTGCCTCCATGCAGAGTGCGGGGTGGCTGTGCGGACACTGGAGGGAGCTGTGTCCCGCATTGTCCCTCCTTCCCTCACCATCCAGCACACGTCTCTCTCTCTCTCCTCCCAGGGGGTATGCGGGGAGGGGGAGCCGGCTGGCTCGGAGTGGATGTGAGAGGACAGGAGAAGGAGGAGGGGAGAGCGGCGGCGGCTGCTGTTGTTCGGCTCATCTTCCCGCTCCCGCTGGTCAGAAGGAGGCAGGCTTGTTCGTCTACACCAGACTCTGGAAATCCTGTTTGGAAAGCTGTTCCGACAATGGCGACCCCGAGGCAGAGCCCATCTTTCTGCCTGCACGCCGGCCCTGCACATTAATGGCAGCACAGCCCCGGGGGTAAAACTACGGACGGCACCGAGAGTCGGGGAGACAGCGGCGCACATAGCGGGGACCAGAACGGGAGACACATAGACGGGGAGCCGGCTCTGAGGTAACACAAAGAAGTGTGCGCTCCACAGGGGAGACAGCCCAGCGGCCACCTTCCCTGTACAGTGACAGGGAGAGCAGGGACCAGGAGGGGGCGGTGTAGACAGGGGAGGAGGGGGAGTGTGGAGGTGGCAGGTCAGATTGAATGGGGAGGGGAGCAGGGCTGGAGAAGAAAGGTGTTCTGTCTGTGCACACAGGAGGATTGTCTGTCACCCTGAGTGTTATGGAGAACATTTCCCCCACCGCATACAGGGAAACAAAGACAGGATGGGGGGCAGCATCCTTGTCACTGTGCACCACAGAACAGACAAAAGCCACCCAGGACTGTCCACTGACAACGTGTCTGGGGCTGTGCTCTCCCCCTCTTCCCTAGTACACCACATTGGGGGTTAGATATAAACATCTGTAGTGTATTCTGAAAGCTGAACTCCAGGTGGGACCTGTATTGCACACTCACAATGGGCCAGCTTAGCACCATGTACATCTACCAGAGGGATCAGTGTGGAAGCTGGGCTACTATAGTGATCTCTGTGATCTTTTGAGTCCTGTGTCAAGCACCTGAGTAGTGACTGCAGGGGGTCGCTTCTTTGGCACTGCCACCATTCACAGAATGCCTTGTATTTCATTCTGTTGATTGGATGAGGTGGACATCTTGATGTCACATCCCTCACCTTTCAACCAGCCTCAGAGAATGTCCTGTGTTCACTGAAAAAAAAGGTCTTTCATGAACGGCGGTAGTGTGGAGCAAGAGACCCCCTGTGGTCAGTGTGCACTGGGGTTACATCTGGTGTAGTAGTGTCAGCTACTTCCAGCTTCCACAGCTGTGCCTCAGGTATGAGATCTGCATACATACATTGGTCCAGGCTAGAGCATTGTAAGTGTGAAATAAAGAGTATACTTGGAGTTCAGCTTTAAGGCCTCATACACACTGGACCCTTTTTCAGCTGCTCGTCAGGACGCCCAACGGTTTCGTTTTTTTCTGCTTCTGTACCCCCCTGCGTGTTAACCCATGCACACATATGCATTTAATGGCAGAAAAAAAACCCACTGCCAGTGCATCCAGGAGCAGCCACGTTTTGGTAGGCAAAATGCTTGTAGCACAATAACGCTCCTTCCCTCCCCTGGGAGACTATGCTCCAGCAGTGGACTGTCCCTTGGCATTGTCATGTCCAGTGTAGGGCTTTAGGCCTGCATCAGTCTTGATGACATCAGAGGCATCTGATTTCAGAGACAAGAGGCTGCAGGGAACTGGACTAGAAGCACAGAGGATTAGGTAAATAAAGTTTCTTTCTGGTCCCCTAGACATAGGCAGGTGATGTGCCCTTACAGTGGAGCTGTGCACAACCAAACTGTAAGGGAGGACTTTTACTTATCCGGAGTTCAGCTTTAAGTGGAGTCACACAAGACAGAGGCCACATGCTGGGTACATAGAGAAAGAAACTGTCAGTGTTCCTGATCAAGAGGAGCAAATCAATCTGCAAATTTACAATTGATTTACTTTTTAAAAGACATTTATATAGTGCTGACTATTTATTCTTTACATACTGTACATTAATTTATCTGAATATGTGGATGCAGATTTGATCGATGTGCAGGGAATCGTACAACACCTAGATCCATGCAATTACAGTTCAGGAACTGTTTGACTCTCTGCAGCAGATTTGAATATTTGCAGTTTGGCGAGTTAGCTCTAGCATGGATTCTTGCCTTTCCATGAAAAGGTCACATAGAAATCATTAGACGAAACAGAGGCTTTGTAAGCTCATTATTTTCTATCAGTCAAACCCAATGCAGAAGGGATGTGTCTGAGCAGCCTTGACAGGGTCACATAGACACCATAGTTAGAACAAGACAAAAACATATATCACAATTATATGTCAACAAGGTAAACTATAGGTTGCTATGGTAATGAACGTGTTTTGTTGACTATATGTTCCTAGATTGTAAGCTCGAAAGAGCAGGGCCCTCGAACCCCTCGTGTAGTGTATTGTTACTGTCTTGTCTCATGTTCTGTCCCCCCCGCTACTGTACAGCGCTGAGCAAACCCTTTGGTGCTATATAAATACTGTATAATAATAATATGTTCTTACTGGGTAATCACTTCTTTTTATTTTTTTAAAGGAACTTTCCAAGTGGATGCTTTTACAGGAACCTATGTTTTCTTCTAGGGCCCATTATGGCCCTGTTCACACCTGTGTGATTTCATGCATGTTGTCCAGTTCACATTATTGGTTGAACTTGATGGACTTGTGTCTTTTTTCCACCAGACTAACTATGTAACATTTAGGCCAGGTTCACACTAGTGCAGTACATGAACTGCATCGCATTCATGTGCAAATCACGTGCAATTTGTGTACATTTTGTATGGCTCAAATCACACCGCACCCACACCAAAAAAGGCGCAGGACCCTTTTTTGGGTCCGCACTAGAATCGTATTGCATGGATATTCACCTCTATGTGATCTGCTTCTGCACATCACACCTCGTTTTGTGGACCGATTTTGGGGTGTTGTTAACTTAACATACACACCCACAACGATTCGCATGAACGGGGTGCAATTATGATGCAGTGTAGAATTCGCACAGAAAACGCTGCAAATTCTGCACCGCATCAGTGTGAACCCAGCCTAATACACAACAAGAGAATTGTCATTCTTTCCTGTGGTTCCATTTACACCTGTGTGCTACAGGAAAAATAGTACTGGGGCATAAACCACATCTTTAGAATTCTAGATCTCAGTGGCAGCATATGAAAAATCCATACAACGTGCATTTTCTTGCATTTAGCACATGATAAGCTCCCATCCCTAGCAACCTCTTTGACTTTCATTGGCCAAATAAGAAAATGCATGACACATGAAAATACATAAAAAAAACTATGTAAACACAGAGATGGGAACATTGCCTTGGATCATTGCATTTGAATAGAGTTGCATTATTTTGTCACATTAGGTTGGTG